>NW_027176964.1:14083941-14546441 GCF_023349555.1 Cebidichthys violaceus
GTCATGGCTGCTGGTTTGGATCTTTGTCTGGCCAAGCATCATTTCATTTCATCTTTCCTCAGTCTCTAGCAGACAACCCAATGAGCTCCCCAGATATAACACATACTGGCGGAGCAATACCTACAAACCAGACCTGTTTCTAAGTGACCAAGTATAAAAACAATGCAGATTTGTATTTCTGTAAAAGAAATTCCACACCATATTTACAATCAGTAAATGCACAGTGTGCTGCCATGTCACATATACAAGAGATGAATGCACCTTTGTTCAGAATGATAGCTTCGGAATTCCTAAACTGTGACTCCCATAGTAGTTTAGAGTATCATTTTTGCTGCTTGTTCCCTTCTGTGCAATTACAGTGCTTAGAGTGATTGAAAAACACTGGTGTAATGTCTCCTGTTACAGGGCTGACTTTATGCCGAACAGTAAATCTGTCTGGGCCATTGGTCCATTTAACCAGATAAGGAGTGATTCCAGGCCTCACACAAGTCTGATGTCAGAGCCACTAATGACTTTGCTGGCTTTCGGTGTTTTTACACATCACAGGAAATAAACTGTTAAATGAGCCTGCACTGATATTTATAGGTTGGTGTAGGGTGAAAATATTGTATTTGTATAGCTTAGACACATGTGACCCTCAATTTTTGCACAAGGTGCAAAACCACTCAAATCATATATCTTTGAATATGAGAATGACTTTTTCCTGGAATTGATCCCTTCATAGTATTTCGACTTCACTTAGGATGATCCCTAGAAAGTGCGTTTTACTGTGTGGTACTGTATCATACAGCAGGTCAGGTTTTTAAGCAGTAAATACATTAAGGAGTGAGTTATTTTCATCCGGTTTGACTGTTGACATTATCTAGGTTATCACAGTTTAGTGTCAACTCTTTTTTTTTTTTTCTTTTCTTTTTTTTTTCCTGTCTTTACACTTAATTCATTTTGGTTGCCTGAGCCAAGATGCCTCTTTTCCCATTCATCTTCCAGTAAGGAGAGGGGAGAAGAGCAGTTGAACAGCGAAACAGTCCTGTGTGTAACCTGAGCTACGTTTAAGCTGTTGCGCAATAAACCCTGAGCTGTAAAGTGAAAGCCTCCCATGTTGATGAGCAGTTAAAACATATGGGGTCCCAAATCTTTACCGTCAAACTGGCTTTGGTTCTAACCCAGCACCCGTAATATAGGAAAGATAAAAATCAATTTGCTGTAGTTGCAATTGTTTTCATGATTGCTTCTGTTCATCGCTGTAAAATTAGATGGGATTTGTGATTATCTTCTTGGCCTTTTCCACCGCGTCCCTGAGCAAAAGCACAGAGAGATCGCATTGGGTTGTCATCTGGAACTAAGCCATGGGTGTGTTTGAGGCTGAAATAGGCCTCGTCATTGTTTTTTTTCCCAAGGAGGCCTCCCTCGCTGAAAAGTGCTTTTCTCAGCACCGACCTGTCTGGCTGCGCTTCCTGTCCCTCAGCTCTGCCATTCACGTTGTTATTAGGCCGACCAAATGGCCCTGGTTCACCGGTGGTCTCTCCTAATAACTGCCACTGATGGACGGGTCTCGCTGCTTGTGGCCTTGGGCTTCACAAGACATCCAGCAGGCAGGCCAAGCGCACCTCAGTGTAACACACACAAGAAAATGCTTAACTGCTGTAACATGAGCACGGAATGAAATAGATTGCAATGACTTAAAACGCATCTAATTAAGAGGAAATATTGTAGGGCCACCAGTTGCTTTGGGATCCAGGGGTTGGTTTCCTAAACTGCTCTGTTGAGGGACGTCGGGTAAGAAAGGGTAATCTGATCTGCAGAGTTAATCTGGATAAGTAAAGACATGTTTACACCACAAATGAGGTCTGAATATTCTCCAGTGCACTCTGCTGAATTAGAGTTTCACTGGTATAATGACTTGTATATGCTTTTTAAATGTGATTTACACGATTCCTCAAGCATGTAAAAATGACCTAAACAGAAATATGATCTCTGTAGTTTTAAGGGGAACAGACTGACTATTTGTGCAGCCTGTTCCAAATGAACACCAGATATCATGAGTGTGCTAATGACAATAGTGATGACAGCGCAAATATTCATAACGATGGTAGGGATGATGATACTAATGAAAGTGTAGACGATGATGAAGATAGTGGTGATGACAATAATATCAAAGATAAAGATCTGTGTAATTAAAATGTTATATTTGTATGCCCTCCAGTGATTATCTCCAATTCACTGTTTGTATAAAATAAAAATGGCAGATTGTGACTCAAAATCGAATTTTTTTAAACAGTTATAATTCACACAGCAGTAAACAAAAGCAGGCTTCTCATTTGTAGCAAACATCTGTGGATTTTTTCAGTGGATCTGACGAATTTCGCTGGAAGATTTGATCAACTGACCTAGTTAGCACAAGCTAACGGCCACAACTCCGCTGATTGGTTAAAATCTCCAAATACTACACAGTCATAAATGTGGCTTTTCTTTTGGAGTAACCTGTAGCACCAAAAAATTATATTGTAGGAATTACTCTGGTCTAGATTAGTAGGCCCACTGTAGGTCTAGGGAGTAAGCTAGTTAGCCTGAAGCTAATATTTGCAGTTTACGTTAAAGCTGCTCCTTACTCTTTTGTTCTTTCATTTTTGTTTAGAGTCGAAAAAATCTGAGAGCACCAAACTCTCCGTAGCCTATATAGAGTTTTGGTCTTATACAGCTCAATACACACCGCTTATATATTCTGAGAAATCCAAAGCTTGACATGTCTGCATAAAAGTTAAGCTATGATTGGACAATCACAGATCGAGGGGAGGGATTTAGCGAATGGTTCATTTCCTGATTAATGGACTAATGGATAACGGTTTGTGAGTCCAAGCAGTCTCACAATATTTGCTCCAGCACTTCTAGGGTGTCATGATACATTTTATTGAATGTCTTTAAAACGAATGCCTAAAATTCCCCCTAAGGGTCTTTTAAGTCTCAATTTGCTGGTGGCCCTCAGAGTTGATCCCGTCTTTAATGCAACAAATCCCCACAATCTAAACAAGGACATTTGAGCAAAGGATTAAACAAAATAAAACTCCTCTTTTTTTGGCATTTATATTTATAAAAGCACATTCCTTGCAATATTAGCTATTATATGTCTATGAGAAGAGCTTGCTTGGAAATATGTTCTTACGGGGTGGCAGACGGAATTCTCCATTTCCCATGGGTGCTCTGAAAGTGGCCGTCTCTGGTCGATGTGAGGGAAGGGGATAGGGAGGGAGATATGAGTCTGCGGTACTCAAAAGCCCATGCCTCGACCTTACAAACAGCCCAGGCTCATTCCACTCTTGGCAAGAGCTTCAACTCTGTTGCTCTGTTTCCCCTCTGGCGACCGTGAAGTGATGGCGGGAAGATTCGGCACAACACGAACCCTGCTGGCTTCTGGATCAAATTTATAAATGCAGCAATTCAAATGGTAGCCACTGGGTTGTAGTTTTTCCCTCTCATTTGTCACCTCCTCAGACACTGACAGTCATATCTTCAATCAGCCAGACTTAATCACTTTAGTGTAGCGTTGCTGCAGGAACTGAAAGATGTTGACAATAACAGAGGGTAACTGAGGGTATTTCCTGTTTTCCATTAATCCTTAGTTCACTATCCAACCAGCATCTGGCCCGCTGTTTAAATCCTTTAGAGGCCTTCACACATTAAATCAGCTTGACAATTATTTGTGTTAAAGCAGCAGCGTATGTTCACTACTCAAACTTACTTACTTTGACAATTGTCTGTGGTCAGGTTTAAGGACTATGAGGATGTCAGAGCATAATATTCACACATTCATTTATGTGTACATGTACTAAACACAGTACCTTTCAGAACAAAGTTATAAAGAGATTTTTCTGCACTTTAAATAATTAAACATAGCATACTTGAATTCAGTTTTCAAGATCATCCTTCATGATTAGAACAATAAGCTGTTATTACAATAAGAAAATATGCATAACCCCCCCCCCCCAAAAAACAACAACATTACACCGTATCGATGGAAGACATTTCTACTGACTGCATATTGAACAATCAAGCTGGGTTCCAACTCTGGTTTAGCTGTTAAGAACCAAACATTCAAGCCAGCTCTTCAAGATATAAAAAGACACCAGCCTCTCATATTAAGTTGACGGATGGTCAATAAAAATAGTCCAGTCAGTTCTCCCCCGTTTTGTGACATAGGAAAAACAAACACAAATTCTGAAATGAGCAAGGGGAGGGTAAGGGGGAGGCAGCCCTCTAACAACAACGATGTGTCCAAACGCCCCGAGGTATTTTGGGATTTGAAGTCTAGACGATATTGCTAAAAAGGCTCATTAATCACAACAGGCTGCTGGATTCAGTGCCAGTCATTCAAAACCAGAGATACACAAATGGATATTCCAACTTGTCATATAATGACGCTTGGTCGGTGGCCCTAAGCTTCAAAGTATGATGGTGTTGCCTTTTTAAAATAAAAGATTTTCAGAAGTCAGCACTAAAATGAACATTCAAAAGGTCACTCCTGAAAACAAATCTGTGTTTTCCTTCTTACGAACATGAATTGAACCATTCAATCTATGTCCTCAGCTGTATTGATAATAAGTCAAAGTTCAATGAGATGTTGAGTGTAATGGTTTTTACATGATTTTTTATTTGAATGGCTACAAAAGAAATAGCACAAAATAAAAAACTCAACAAAAATCTGGATTCAGATCACAGGAGTTTTGGAACTTGAATTTTCCTTTTAAGGGATGCTTTAACTGAGATATGATTAAAACCAAATTGTATGTGCACAATAATGAAAAATATTTGTTTTTCATTTATTTTTTCTTTCAAGCAAGGAGCTGTGTATTGGTGTAAAAGTTGACTGTCGTAAAAGTCCTTATCAGAGGGAAGCATGTTGAGGACACACGGCGACCGAGGCTCATAAAAACTCAGCCACACTTGCCATTTTTTCCTCAACACATGAGGATGCGACAAGAATTGGTGAGTCAGCAATACAACCACATACACAGACATGCACACGGCCATCACATTCCACAACACTGTGGACCATTTGTGGCGTCTTGATGCATGTGTTGGACAATAAAGAGAACATCCTTTTACACTCCTCCTGCTGTCCTGCCAAGAGACCTGGGGGAGGTGAGAAGGGGGAAGGGACATGCTTTCCTGTGTTTTGCCGAGTTCAGATGACTGTCATGATTAAGTCAAATGAGCAAGGGAGGATTTACAGTCCCCCTGTGTGGGAAGATAAGGCGAGAGGAGTCACTCTGACTGACAGCACATGCCTGGGAGGAAACATAACCCACCTGATGAAGAGAGCTTTTTCAACTTTCATAATCTCTCCCTCGTCCTCCATCACATTCATCATCCTTTGCTGTCTCTTTCTCTACCGCTTGACTGCCTACCAACAGTACAACAAAAAAAAAAATGCCTCCAGCGATATGCAAAGCTTGCCTTTCAAACAAAACACCACCAAGCCACCACCTCCCTTGTCTTGCCTCCTGGCCTATCTGTCTGTTACTCACCTTTCTTAGTCACTCTCAACCTCAGTGTCCCCCTTACCAGTGTAACAGTGCTGTTTCTGTGTCCACCCCCCCCCCCAATCCCCTTAAACACAACCCCTCCACTCTCCCCTTTCCTGAGTCTGAAATAAATCAATGCTGGTTGGAGCTCAGTTGTAATAAATCAGGCCCTGTCCTGGACTGGAGCCTGCCCAGTCAGCCTGTCACTGCCTGGCCTTCACTCAGGATTAATTAAAGGCCTGATATAAAGCCCAGATGTGCAGGAGCAAGGGAGCCCTGAACCCCTGTGAGCAGATTTAGGCTCTCTCACTCTCTCTGCACACACATATGCACATATACATGCACTGTGGATCAACAGGAGCACACACAAGGTAACCAAGAGGAGCATGCAGGCACGCTCCAAGTTAAACGTGGAGACACGGGACAACAAGGGTCTCCACATGTGTCCATGTCCTTCTTGTAATTGTCACATGGTCGTATTGTGCTCATCATGCCCTCTGTACTCCTCATGTCCTTGCTGATTTTCCTACATAAAGTGAGTAGAGGCGGGGATAGAGGTGGGACCACAGCTGTATTTGCTGTAGTCTGCATCTGTCCAAAGCATCTTGATGCTGGAGAAAGAAGAGAACCTTGGTGCAGTAAACATATTTCAAAAGGGGCAGTAGGAGATCCATGTGTGCAAATAGTTAATTAGAGATATAAAGGAGTGAAGTGGGAAAAATGATGGAAGTTAATGTCACATCTATTTTCCACATAGACAATGATTGGTGATCTGCAGTTTTTTAAAAATGAAACATAGAAGTATTTCCTGCAGCTCCGATTTGTATTTGATTGGTTTCTTCTACATAGCAATAGTATTGTAGTATTATAGTGCAGTATTTAGAACCATGCTTCATACCAAACAAAAAAAATAAAAAATCTCCCTTTTAATAACTATATTGTATCAACCCTGTAGCAAAGTTTCTATTGCAGCAAAATGACGTGTTTCTTGTACTGGGAATTTTTAAGGCTGAGTTTCAAACTCATTCTAACTTGGCAATGGCAATGCTTAATTGTGGTTCCAACCTTTCTGACTTTTCTCGTCTTTATAGGTCCCTCGGTGGGGGTTGGCAGGCTGGTGTTGCTGCAGGGCGGAGGGGGTAGTTCTGACTTGTGAGGTCAAGGGTTGCAAGGCATACTTTATTGCATGATGACTGAGAGGGGGATTAGATGAGTAAGATATCACTCTGTTTTCTGGTCACGGCTGAGCGAGGTTAACTCACAGTGGCCCTGAGGCCTGGGCTCAGAGGAAAGGGGGGGGGTGAGAGAGGGTATCGCGAGGGCAGGGGTGGCTCAGGGGACTATTGGGCTGATTTCTGATAGCCGCAGAGCGGTTTGGCCTTCCCGTTCTACGGCAAATGCTCACACAGGAAATTAGAGGTCTGGGCTTCCCTTTTTCACACGAGCTCCTCTTGCACAGAGCCTCTTTCTTTTATTTTTGCAGATCCGTTTGGCACTTAACAATGCACAAAAGACTATTTCGACAGAATTAGCATATGCTGTTTCATGAGAAAAAATATGTCATTTTATAGACTCAAATGTCACCTCTGGGGAGCTATTTTCCAGCAAATTTTTTTGTGTTCACATGAGCGTCTGCAAAACCTTTGTCCTGCTCTCCAGCTCAAACTACACATGGCGGAGCACATTTATTTGTCTAGTCCGTGGGACGTCTGCACCCATAACACATTTACTGTTTAAAGTTCAGGACATATAAATGACTATCATCCCTCTTCATATCTATGCTTGCAAAGGCCACTCTGAAGATGTGGGGCCCATGCAGTCAGAGATCATGGCTTAAACAGATTGAGGCTGTTCTCTTGTGTCAGATATGATATAGCCGCTTGGTGCCTAATGGGCCTGGAAAAAGAGGTAAACATGTCCTCGACCCTGTGAATTCCATTACATAAAGAAGTTGATTTGCAACTCTGAGTACACTAACAGCAAAGATGAAACTGGGCTTACCAGATAAGCCCTAAAGCCTGAAAAGTCAAGGCCACAGAATTCACTGAAGAAAAACTCTGACAAATAAACAAACTGCAGGGCTTTTAAATCGTTGCTATAGCATAACATGAACATGTTTGAGTGTATTATCAGATAATCGACAAATGACCGCAAAGTGTTCTCACTTAGACCGTAAGATACAATCAACACCCAGGATGAATGTAACTTGGTATCCAGGCGTTAAAGCAGGAAGAAAAATAAACCCAGAGAGTAATTGCTGATATGTTCCTAATGTGCCCCCTCACCCTTACCTCCCCTTCTCTGTACCCCCTGCTGATAGGCCACCCCTGATGGCTGTCACACCTGGTGTTGAAGACGGTAGGGTGTATTTTATCTGCTCAGGGCCCATCGGGGGGCTATTCGTCTTCCTCCAGACTGGTGTTGGGAGGTCAGGGACAATCCCTCTGTTTATCCCCCTGTCCGTCAACGCTGCACACATCCCTGGAGTTTCTCCTGCATCTCCCCCGAGAAAGTGAGGCACACTTGCGCTGCTGGGCTGGAATGTTGAATTAGGGCAATCGAGGTGCTCGACAATAAATTCAACGAGAAAGGAATGATGTTTTAAAACATATTTAATGCCCACACTGCTGAAACTTAGGTACACTGCATAAATGCAATTTATGACTCAAGCATAACCTTAAAAAAATGTCCTGACACAGTGTCTGGGTGAGAAAAGACTTTAACCAAAATTACTAGATGAACATGCTTGTATTTGTGTTTGCTTTTGCTGCTCTCCTGCAAAGTAGTTAACTTGGCATTGTTTAGATGTGGAGTGTGCCCAGTGGCCAGTAAGAGCACTGTTTATCTACTCTGCATTGCACTACTGCTTCTGCCTGCACACGTGTGTCTGGGATTCTTGGATAGGTCCCCTGGGCCGACAGACCACACATGTGGAGAACGTGAACTCAGCATTCGAACCAGTTCCTCCAAGACAAAAATAAAAGGAAATACAAGAAATTGTAGTCAACAGTAGACAATGAAACAAGTTCTTAAAAAAAGAACGTTTTGACACACAAATATATAAAATGATGCCTTAATCGCAGCATAAAATTGATGTTTGGGTGCACAAAGTTGTTAGAATACAAATAAACTAATTGTCTGCAATTGAAGTTACATCACTCAGAGATGAGGTAATGTCTTCCTTTAGCCATTTTCAGCGGTTCATCAAGCTATCAAGCCAAATAGTTCTCTCCCAGTGAACCTTTTCCAGTAACATGAAATAAATCCAACAAGTGCCAGATTTATTGGGCATTAATTAAACAATATTTTATTCATTTTGTTTTCAAGAGGAACAGATATCTTTTAAAATGAAAGAGTGCAAGAGTGGAGACGGAGCCAAATGGATGGAGGAAAAGAGAAAATGAGTTAAATAGAGGAGGGAGGAGTGTGTGAGCGAAGAAGTTGAAATTTGACTCACAAGCTTGCACTCTTGCCTCTCTCTCTGGGACTCCTCTACTTGGCTTCGACTTAATTGCGTCCCCGATATAAACAACGGGGTTAGTGTGAGAGCAGACCAGCAGCTGAGGGGCTCAAGCAGAGGGCCAGACTGGGGATTGAGTTCAGAGGGGAAGGACTTAACGCAGAAACTGATATAAAATATGCAAGACAGCGAAAAGGAGAGAGACATGGACAGAGGATTAAAGATAGAAGGGAAGAAATGATAACTTCTAAGACAGGGCCCATTGGGGGCTCCGTCTAAGAAGACAGCAGAGATGGCAAAATTAGATGTCGGGACCATTTCACATCTCACTATATTTTGCATCAAAGTCAGCTTGACCGGCGTATCAAGTGGTAATGCTGTGCTGTAATGCCAGAACCAGGGCATCAGACAGTAGCCCTCCTGGCTCCATCGCAGTCAAAGCTGCCTCTCTGAACATCTCTTTCACAGATGCTCCCCTCTGATCGATTAGTTCCAGCCCTCTCAAACAGACAGCTAGGGATTGGATTCCATTATAAGTGATCCCTGCTCAGTCTTAAGCCCACCAGTCCCAGGCAGATGCTGTTGAGGTGTACCTCTGGATTAAGCTCCTAAACTAACAAAATAACTGAGGTAAGGGCCACATACAGTTTGCTTGACAGTAGCAGCCCAAAATACCTGTGGCTGATACTATTTCTGGATGGTACAGATGTTGGAACCACTACTGAAGTAAAATTACTGCAGGGCAAAAAAAAATACATTTGATAAGCTTTTCATTTCTTGCAAGCTTTGGTTTGCAGGAATAGTTCAACGTTTTCGGGAATATGTTTAATTAGTGAGCTTTTAAGGGGTTTGTAGGAGGATTTGGGTAACTTTGGACATAGTTGAGCTATCTATGTATGAAGTCTTTGTGCTATGCTAATGGTTGATCGAACTAGCTTCATAATGTACAGAGAAACTCTTGACAAGAAAGCGAAGGAGCGCAATTCCAAAAAAATATCATTATGTGACACTTCATACAATCTTGCCTAAAACAAAATTAAACTCGCCAAGCTTTCTGCCCGCCTACAAGTTGCTAAGAGGTACAGCAGCGTATGGACTGGTAGTTTCGTTAGCTGTTAGCTGACAGCCAAACACAATGCCCAAAGCAATAAAAGTGAGCTGCAAAGCAGCGGCCGAGAGGTACGCAGCAGTGTGTGTGTGTACTGGTAGTACTGTTAGTTGTTAGCCAAACACACCGCAAACTGTTATCCCCCCCACTCTGGAAGCTCAGTAGTAGACGGTGGGTCGGAGATGCACGCAGCTGTGTTATCACTATCGGCCCCTACCGTCCGTGAGCGTGTTAAAAGTAGTGAGTGGGGTGTGCAGGCAGTCAGTGGCTTATAAAACAGGCAATAGTGTTTTAAGAATGTGTGAGTCAACCATGAGATGTCCTTGAGCATGCGGCCATAATTGGACACCCAGAATATAATGCAGTTTGGTGCAGCAGAATAAGAGATTAGCTGTGGACAGACATTGAGGTGCACACTCACTCACTCACGAATGCGCGCACATGCAACCAATCGCATGATCTTCCTGGCAGAGATAATTACTAGTATAATATTCCATGAGTTTAAGGGGCCATAGAGATTTATCACCGGTTTATTTTTGTAATTTTTGATGAACACTGTAGTTTTATTCTACTCATGGGTCTATACAAAGAGGGATATGAGAGTTCCCAGGAAACTGTTATTTGAAGTGGCGTACTATACAGGCCATCTTGTGCTCTGAAACTGGGGACAAATTGTGTCTTGGGCAGCTGCCAGGGTGTAAAATGCCCAATTTCAGTCCCAGCTATTTAGGCGGCAATCATCCACAAGGTCAGGCCAGTCCCAGCACTTCATTTCTCATCTATTCTGTTTCCACCACTGACAACTAAATGATGGCTGACGTCGACTCCCCATGATTTGCACATTTGCTGTAAAGTTGTAGCAGACATGAGTGTGTGTGTGTCCTGCTGCCCAGACCACTTTGCTCATGTCCTGCAGGGGATAAAGGAGTAGGACAAACACATGTGACATCATTCTGAAGCCACAGCTTTTAGCCCTGACCAGGCTGTGATTTGTGTGTGACTGAGTCCGCATTTATTTCAAAGATGTCAGTGATTTGCAGAGGCATATCTCCTTTTTTTCATCAAAGTTCCCATGAACTTTTTTCCCCACATGTCATCTGGATGCCATCCTATCTGAAATTAGATAATCTTTCTACTCTGAGTATTTGCAGTATGTGCCAGTGTGCATTATGAGTCAAAATACCCACGCATTTTCCAAAACAATAGTGCAATTACAGGCATAATCAAGTGGCCCATTAGCAACTCAGTGTGAAAACTTTGCAGCCCTGCAGCATTGGCTTTTAACGGATGCTGAAGTTGCAGTGCAGCTATAGACACATTGTACTGCATTCTGTAACAGAGTCATAATGTTTCAAAGAGAGCACCATGAATAGCATAGAGTCTATGAAACTCAGAGGATATGATGCTGCGCTGCTGCATCTCTCTGAAGTTGACTTCAGGGAGAAGGGTGAAGAGGGGGATAATGACAGCAGCTTCCCACGCACACACACACACACACACACACACACACACACACACACACACACACACACACACACACACACACACACACACACACACACACACACACACACACACACACACACACACACACACACCATGGCTGAAAGGTTAGGCAGCTTAAGGTGTTCCCTGCTGAGAGTAAGATGAAAACAGATGCTTGTTTTTCCCTGATTGTGTAACCAGAAGCTTTTACATCCACTGGCAATCTTTCAAATACTATCAACCCAATCAGACAGATATGGTAAGTAGTCATAATAAGTAGCAGTTAAAGTGATTTTACATTTCAATCAGAATGGAGTTTAGTTAGTTTAAGTGGTGATTGTAAGGGCTTCTCTTTCTCTCCAGTGACAGTTTTACGCCGGAGGTAATTTTTACACACTTAACATTTTGACACAAATAAAATTGTCTTACATTTCCAAGTCTACCTACTCTTGTAGAAAACATTGGTGGGAAACTAGTGTTGTTTTCAACATTGTTAAAATTGTTGGCGATTGTACTTTTGAGATGACAGACTTCTTTTTTTCTCCCCTCCGTCTTCACCTTCCCTACTTCCTTCCTTTTTCAGAGACTTTTGGCAGCATCTCCAGCCTTAAAGTCCGCTGACAGATGTCGCTCCTCAACAGCAGTCAGGACACGATTACAATCAACCACCCACCGACCCTGTGGGTACTTAGCTGGAATAAACATTTAATGTGTGAAGGCTTTAATGCATGTCAACTGCTTTTAACAATTACCTGCTACAAAATGGTGATACGAGTCATTGAATGGAGTCTTCCATATGGCTTTTACTATCGCATGCAAACAAATGAAAACATAAAATCACTTTGGTGTGTAAACATGCAAACGTGCCTTAAAAAAAGCTTGAATCTATATGTGATTTTTTTTTTATTTTCTTAGTAATATTGCAAACTCTTGAAAAAATACCCCAAACCCACTTTCTGGGAGATTTTATTTTAAGTTTATTAAAGTAGAAATCTGTGCTATCTTGTATTTAGGCAAAATAAGCTTAACAAGCAGATATTTATATTATTTCTTATTTTAATATTTATAATATTATTAGTAGAATGTAATAATTCTGTAGACCAGAATGTTGGAAACGAGGCTACCCAACATTCAACATTGAGAACAAATATTCTAAAATGTTTCCACGTACTGGACACAATCTTAAAATTCACTGTATCATAGGATGTCAATCAATATTAAAGAAATTATACAATTAACATTCATCGTTATAATGCACTACTATACTACAACTAGGAATAAACCTAATTTATGTTTGCATTTAAGAGAAAATAACATGTGAATTGTGAAGTGCCTGAATGTATTATCAGTGTTCATGTTGTTACACACATCGTATGTTGAGTGTCTGGTCTTCATTAGTGGAGGTTCACTCTCTGAAAAACACTCCAGTCCACAACATAAAACCCTGCGTGACTGTACAGCCAGAGAGTGAACCTGTTTCACCTGTTTGTCTCGACTTCACTCACTGTTACAGCTTTTACGACAAAACTCAAGACTGAACCACAATTTTGATGCCAAATGTTTTTTTATAGAAACACAAGACATCTGCTTATCAAATACAAGTGTTCACTTTTACAGTGCAGCACTGTTGCACAGGGAAGATGAGTGAAAGAAGTCGGTAGACTGTGCCACTGCTAGTAACCCACTGAGGTGCAGATAGTCTAATTGTGTGAGTGAATTCATTAATTGGAGAATGAACTTGCTGAACCCATGAGGCGCTGATTCATCGTGGGGTAAAGAAAAATAGGGCAAATAGGACTTATTCACCTTGGAGTTTCAACACTGGAAGTTACCTGGTCTATAAATACACAGATATCTGTCTGCAAATATTGCTTCATTATTTGCTCTATGGCTTGAGGATAAAACGTCCTGCGATGCCCAACGCCTGTTAATAGCGCCGTTCTCCATTCTTAAGCTGTCAAAACTATAAGGGTGTCCTAAACTGACTTACTGGACTAGAACCAGAGCTGATCAAAGCATATTTCAAATGATCTGAACTTGCTATATTAGGCCTGATTAAATGTTGATCCCTTAAAGTAATCGCATTGTGCTCTCTCTTTGCCAGCTGTCATATCGCTCTATTAAAATATGCCCTTGATTGAATAAAAAAAAAAAAAAAGTACAGATCACTGAAACAAAATCTGCACTCATGAGACGATTGACAAATCTATAGTCTTTTTTTTTTTTTAAATGTGTAATTCAAATTACAAATTGAAACAGTAATCATCTTTTATTCTGTGGGGTTTTTGAATCATTTCGGTCAGCTTTTATAATATCTTAAGTACTATTTGTGATTGACAGACAGTTTCAGGTTTATGAAAGAATTAATGAAAAATGTCAAACATTTGGCAAGTTTGGCTTACTTTACAGTTGATGCCTGCACCATTCACCCTTTTGTTAAGGAAACATAATATTGAATAGAGACATTGCAGATATTCAAATAAGTCTGCTCTTCATCAAGATATTCTAAGTTGAAATTTGAGCAGGTGAGGGTAGTGTGCGTTTTCATACGGGACAGAAAGTGGGAAAAGCCAAAAATATCAACACCTGGCAAAGTGCTCGATGGCTCACTGTATTGATCTTACAACTATAAAACATCTGTATATTGTGGTCATTCAGTGCAGTGGGACTGTAAAAAAACTCACTTATTCCACCTTTAAATCACATTTTATTAACAGCTGAGCCGTGACATTATTTTGGACCTTTGAATTATTTAATTACTCCCTGAATTATGACATCTTTACAAAGCTATGAATGGCTCTTTAAATATTTTGACTTTCATAGTAATGTGTCTTGAAACATTTGAGTGTGTGTATCTTACAATCTTACTCCAAAAAAAAAAGTCCTGATTCCCAGAGTGTAATGGTTTACCCAGAACTACTCTCAGGTACACTCACTTTGACACTGAGAAAGCAGCTACTCATTGGCCATCATGGTCAGACAGTAGCATAAAGTCACCCCATTAAAAGAAAGCTAAATATTGACAGAGGCTTGGCAGACTGGAAGTCAAAATGTAACATGTGTAAGCTGCATCATTTCAAAGTAGCTTTGAAAGCTTAAGAAGCTATTTGTAATTCTATTATTTCGCAATCAGGCTTTGAAAAATCACCGTCATCCTGCTTTCTTCTCCTCCTTTCTGCCTCTTTAATATCACAGATGACTTGAAAGCAGTTGATCCCCATCTCGGGTTGATTATTTAGCTATGCCTTCACTCAGCACTCCACCTCTCTCCCCTCACTGACCACCTCCTTTCCCCAAAAGACCACTGTTCTCTGGTCAGATTTACTGCAAAATGTGTGTGTTCCAGTCGTATTTGTGAAAATTCCCCAAGTGTCAACCTCCAGCTCCCCTATGCAGGGCTTTGAACCTGCCCGCTAGCTCTGGAGAGCACATAAATCCAGCACACCCGATGCAGAGGAGTCGACTGTCTTTACATAGGAGCCTAATTGCTGAACTTTGCCACGGCCTAGTTTGCTGAGCTGAATGATTTGTCAAAATTCCTCTCTCTTGGTAATAAATTACCAGCCAGCTTGGCCAGCCAGTTAACAGTTTAAATAAAAATGGGTCCCATTTGGATTCTGTTAGTTGGTAACAACATCTTTCTCATTTTAAAAAGGTTTAACTAGGGCAAGGTTGCTTGACAACTGAGGAATGTTTTGACATTTTAGACCCTCCCCATTAATATCATAATGAACTGGCAGCACAGAGCTGTGAAGAAACACAACTCTAAATCTGATATCCGTCTTCGTCACACTCTGAAAATATATAACATGCATTACATACGCGGCCAGAAAAGTGGACATTTTCGTGCAAATTAAATTACATCTGGAACATTTTGTTGTGATGAGTTTGATGACCACCTAGTGTGTGCGGGTATGAATTAAGCTGTTCTGGAGAATTGTGGGAAAAAGTGAGCGTGCCGTCCCATCAGAAGCCAAAGTGAGTGTTTATTTTGACTTGGAGTTCACTTTGCACTTGGACTGACCCTCCACTAAACTGACTTAGCTCAGTAACAGTGTGCTGGCTCACTCTCGCTGTTCTCTTTGCTCATTTCCATTTTGTCGATCCTTACTTAGTCAGCTTCTTAAGCCTGTCTATGAATTTTCATATTCCTCATTCATTGCACTGGCAGAGCTCACGGTGTAGTTGGTTTGTATGTTTATTCGCTGCTACTTCTACTCCACTTGCTACAATTCAGACGGAAATTTACTTTTTACTCCACTACATTTACGTGACAGCTGTGGTTACCAAAATATTTTACATACAAAACTCATGATGGACTAATAAAATGTGATTCATTATTACAGAATATACCCAAGAGTATATAAAGTAGTTAAAATTAGAACAATCCCCACAGCAATAACAGAGGATCTCCAATGATTTACATAATAATCAGATTAGTAAAGACGGTAACATTTAGCCTGTAAAATCAGATAAACTAATCTGATTCTGGTTGCATTAAAGGAAACACGGGATCCAGATCTGTTCATTTTTGGGGCCGATAGTCAGGATGTCTCTGCCTATGCGGCTTCAATTTGATGATTCTTTTACAAATTTGCATCATGCAAATCTCCCAACTTTTTGAAAGTGCAGTGCTCAAACACTTCAGTTCCCCTTTAACATTCTGTTTGATGCATCGATAATAACAATCCATAAAACTCTGCAAGGAGCCATTCAGCAAGATCAGTATTTTTACTTTAATCACATTTTTCTGCTAATACTTCTGTAATTCTACTGAGGTAAATTATGAATCCAGGACTTTCACTTGTATTGAAAAATTGGGAGGTTTACTTTGACTTTTAAAAGATCTCAATACCATCATCCACCACCGCAAATAAACTGTTTTCAAAAAAGTTAGATCTTATTTATACCTATGTATTTTAATATATGAATTATTTCCTGTTATAACAGGAAATAATGAATTTTCAGTTGATGCTGCAAGTTGTATGCTTTAACTGACCTTTCTTACATTGAGACAGTATTTGAAGCATTGAAATATTTATACACAGACATATTCTATAAGACAAAACTAATGTGTAAGATGCTAATTATAACGCATGAGTCACAAGGGAGCTATATGTAGATCTAACGTCTCATACATGTTTGGCTTTTAAACTCATATGTCCGGAGTATCTGCACTCTGCCGGGCTTATCCACAGGGTTTTCAGGTTTTCCAGCCACATCAAACTGGGAGCCAAGATTCTTCACCCCGAGTTCCTCATGAGTGAGGCACTTTGTGCTCGGGGCTCAAAATAGCATGCAGCTCTCAATTATTGGGTAAGGAGCAAACACAGGTGTGGAATCCCAACCACCACCACTGGTGCCCCCGCCGCAGAATAAAGCCACTCTTGTCCCAAAGAGCCTGACTAGGAAGGCCAGATCCATGCCAGGCTTTGAACTGCAAAGACCACTTGGCCTGTTTGGTGCCAGTGCTAAAAGGGACCTTTTTAAAAAGGTGTGGAAATGAAACGCCCCACATCAATCATGCATTTCCACTTCTGAATTATTCAGCCTTCAGTGCTGCCTGCTGACTCTTGTTCCCCTCGGTGTGTGTGTGTGTGTGTGTGTGTGTGTGTGTGTGTGTTTGTGGCATGCGTGTTGATGCGCACATTTCTCAGTATATCTTAAGTTATGTCATTGTGTCTTTATTTAATGTATATGTATTGATGTTATTGTCTGGCGGAATAAAATAATGATTAAACTTCTAATTTCAAACAATGCAGGACAGTCTACTGTCACAGGGTAAGCTTTTGAACTTTCATTTCTAACTTCAGTAGAATAATGTCTCTTATATGAAAAAACTTCAAAACTGACGAAATCATTAAAAAAAGCTATTATAAACTCAGAAATTCTGCTTTTCTTTTCTTTAAAACTAGATTTGTTGAAGATAGAAAGCCCCCCCCCCTTAGCACTTACAATAAGCTATGACAACAACACGCGGTATGATTCGTCCTTGCAGCCAGCAGTAAGGACAGTGTATGTGAAGGTGGGAGGGGGGGCGACAAAGAGCAGAGCTCAGTGGTGTCTGCCACAGACAATGAGCGCTCTGTTTGGCTGGCTGTGATTCGGCTGGTGTGGATCAGGTGGCCCTGCTTAATTCCAGGTTCTTGGCCTCTCTCCTGCTGCTCTGCTTTTCTCTTCTCAGCAAGTTCTCTGCATTTATTGGGCGCCTGGGTCCGTCCTGTGAGATGGGTTTCAGCTCGCTGAGCGGGACCGGGCACCGATGGATTGATGACTGACTGGCTCCAATCAGACGATGTGGAACTTCGTCACACAATCAGGTGTTTAGAAAGAGTAAACTGTGCTGGTCACTCACTCATTTATCCATATAAAAACATATGGAAATAAGGACAATAATGGTCAGTAAGAGAGTTCTGCACCCTTGTCTTAAAAACATTACGCAGGGTTTGTCATCAGCACGAGTCAACATTGATGCATTAGAGAATAAACAAAATTAAATTATTTTACTCTATTATCATTTAATATCACTTTTCTGTTTTTTTATATATGCATAAAATAGGCGTTTGTCTTTTTCCTGACATGGGATTGTGGGAAAAAAAACAACATATTTATCAGAAAAATGCTGGGCACAGATGAACAAGCATTTAATTAATCCATTCATTATTTTGATAACTTTTCATAAGTGGGAGACCCTTCATCTATTTTTTTGGTAAAATAATGACAGGGGATTCTGGGTCTTAGTTTCAGAGTGCGGTCTGCAGCCAAAAGATCTGTGTAGTTGTGTGTGGCCCACACAGGAAATTAAGAAACCTCTGCAGCTTTAAGCATATTTGTGTCTGAATTATCTTGGAACAGCGGATTTAAACAAGTGAAACAAGGTTCAGCATGTGCTCGTTCTGGGTAACAGTAACAACGTTCAGTTAAAATATTGAGTTGTCCGTGGTTTAAAGTTCACGTGCAAAAGATTTTAAAAGAATAAAATTGTGTGTTGTCTTTCCGTAAATGTTGTACTTCTAATTCATTTTGTTAGGTATTCAGATGTATTTTTCTGTTTGACCTTAACCTCAATATGATGAATGAGTATTACATGAAGGCTTGTTTAACTACTGCAACTATATAGGAACTGCTTAAGAAAAATGTAAACAATACAGAAAACCATCCTGAAGATGACAATATTAACGACACATTGACTCGTGCTCTAGGTTTTGTTTTGTCAAGCTGGATTCAAGTACTGCAAGTGTGTGTGACAGATACCAGTGTAAGCGCTTTATATTTAGAGAATCAGAATGAAAACATGCGACTCCCCAACGTCTACATGTGAGAATGAACCCGGTTAAGTCAGTTGATGTGTTCGGGCGGCCATGGACCCAAGACGTGGTTCATTTATGGAGAGGTATCAGGGGCAGAATGATGATGAGACAGACCCCCCCCCCCCTTTGAAAGTCTTCAGCCAGTCACTGCGACTTCATCACAGTTTTCTCACTGCTGTTCACAGCAGATACAGCACACTGCAGCCAGTGAGTGTCCATCCCTCTGTGGGCACGAATTTACACAGATGGTTCTTATATAAGTGGATTAGAGAGCATATTTCCCCAATAAGTGAAAAAAACAAAGGCTTCACTGAATGTATTATGTCTTAATTGAGGAGACCTACATCACTGTATATTTTTGTGTAAACAAACCAGGATTCTTTTGTTTTGTCAGTGGAGCTTCTATGTGGGGTCAGATATTTATAAACTAAATTCCCGTAGGTTCCCTTAAGATCCAAATTCACATTATATTTTTTATTATGCAGGGTTTTTTTTTTATTATGGTTCCAGTTGGAAATTGCATTCAAATGGATTGAGAGAAATAGCACAAAATAAAATATAATGTAGATTAAATGTTATTTTAAAGCACATGCATGCAGAAGTATTTATAATGCCGTACAGTCTGTGTGCTTGTTTTGTAAAGAAGTGGCGTCTTGTTAGTCATCATGGGATTGGCCAGATGTTTGGCATGATACAGAAATAAAAAATAAATAACTAAAATACAGCAAAACATTTACAAACCTTATGTAAGATGTTATGTTGTCATGAAAAATTTAAATTTAAAAAAGAAAGTTGTATATCGCACACTGTATATTGCATTTACATTTGTATCTGTTTTATTCTATTTTGCTTCTCTTTTAAACCCTATTTAAGCCTCTTTTTATTGTTGATGTCTTATCCATCGCATTTTGAATTTATTTTTTATAATTATTATCCTGAACCCTTGTATCTTATATTTCACAAATATTCTTTAAACATCACTTATGATTTCCTTCAAATATAAATATACACAGCTTTATTTACATACATGTTTACAGTAAGAGCTTAAATCAAAGATTAAAATAATGACCGACTTTAATTGTAGTTTACTTTTTACCTAAACATATTGGGAAAATATATTTCATTCATATATTTAATTTAAATTTATAATGATCTCATATACTTTGGTTGTATCAGCAAATGTGAATAATTAAGGATAAATATGTGACAATAATCAGTTAAATGTAAAACACCATTTATACATTCCTACATGTCCACAGATGTAGCAGTGCCACATGCCAGAATGCCTTGTATACACTGAACTGTACTCTGTGTCTCAGAGTGTGTTGTGGTAGTGGAGCTGCCTGGACTCCCTGTGCCCTCCAAGGTGAGCTCTGTCTCCACCAGGCGAAGGGGACCATGGGAAAGCTCACATGCCGATTAATCACAGCTAATGAGCTGGAACAGTGTAGCTCGAGCTGCCTTCCATGACCATCTAACCTCTCTCACTCACACTCTCTCTCACACACAGACACACACACACACACAGACGTAAAATGTCAGACACGGTGTGAAGGGCAGAAAAACAAACACTTTTTATTCGTATTGTCTGCTATTTTATTTAAACATGGTCAGTGATACAGAAGCACAGATCTTTTACTGAAGGTAAAGGCCGTATTAACATGATAAAAATATTACTTTTGATCATTTATTTCTCATGAGGCAACAATATTTATTTTCCATCAATAATTCTTAGATAAATAATTTAAAGAAGTTTCTTGTCAAAATAAAGCACTACATTGTCCTTTTTTTTGTAGTAAGAGAAAAAAACAACAACTAGCGTGCCAAATGTCTTTCTTCAGTAATGTTAACAAAGTTACAAACTTACCGTTGTGTATTATAGTTCCTGGCATCAAAGTGAACCCTGTAACCAGTGGGCTGTAAGGAAAAGAGTTTAAACAAACAAGAAAGCAGAGCGATGAGTGAGAAATGGAGGAAAACAGATACAAGTGATGTCACGTAGAAAGTGACGAATGACAAAGTTGATGTTGATCCATCAACATTACTCCAAGTATTTTTCTGCGCTGAAAGGCGTGCCATGCTAAAACGCATGTGTGACTCCATTATATATGTGCGGGCAAGTAGTGAATGTCTCCATATACTACACTCTTTAAGTCTATTCTTTGCTTTATATAATCTGCCTAATACCCAGTTATCATATTAAAAAAAAAACTAAGTGGTGTAAGAAGAAAAAATAATAAAAACATCATCCCTTTTAAGGTCCTACATGGTGCAGCTGTTATTATTTCATGTTACATATGGCAAAGCGTACCTAATGTGGTTTCTCGACCTCTCTTCTGCTACTGAGGAAGCTACAGCTGTGGGCCTCTTACTGTAACAGTAATCCTTGTGGTACATATATCTTAACTGACGCTTGTGAGTGCACATTTCAGTTATCATTCCTGGAGGCACATATATCTCTAGTCCTACACTTCTGTCGCAGCATCTCCTGTCCTTGCCCCCTGGCAGGTGATGGGACAGAGAAACCGAGGAAGGTGATCGTCATTTAAATTCTTGCCGTTTGGAAAATAGATCCATTTGCCATGTGATTACGGTCTCTGTGGGTGGAGGTCACCAGGGTGTGGTGGTCTGTGTGTTATAGAGACCTATTCTATAGGCTGTAAATCATCATGGGTAATCTATTTGGTGGTAGACGTGTTAAGGCAATGGGTGTGTCCTTAGTGCACAAAATAATGTTATTATGACATGCCACTGTCTGGGATTACATGTTTAGATTGTAGCCCGATTACCACGTGTTAATGAAGGAATCTGAGCCGGCAGACTGTGTGTACCTGAGCAGTGGCACACAAACACTTATGGATGTACACATTGTCCTTCAGACGCTCGCTTTTAAAAAGACACACAGACACCTGCAGTTTCATAAGCAACGAATGGAAACTTCAGCAAGTGATCCCTGCCAGAAATTTGTGGTATGGGTGTTCGTGCGTATGTCATCCAAATAAAGGAAGGTTTAGCCAAATCCACCAACTGCTTATGGCACATATACCAACATGAGGCATCCAAGCCGCAAACCTCCCACCATAACATGCTGTCGTTAAGATGTTATTCTGAGTGTTGCTGCTATTCGGTTTAGGGAGTCAATCTTTAATTTGAAGCCAGATGTAAAGGTTTTGTCCATCAATTAGTCATAAACATACCTCATTCAAATAAGTCACTACTTCTAGTTGCTCACAACAGCGAATGCGTTGACTCGGTGTCAACAACCAGCCTGACTAAAAAGATCTTCTGCATCCATGCAACCTCGTCATTCTCAAATCAACCCACGCAGTTAGTTCCATCAGTGTGGGAAGAGAGGAGGGTAGGGTGACCTCTCTGGTGTGTTTCTAATATCTCCCCAAAAATCCCTGCGGGCAGAGTCGTCTTGGGTGTTCCAGGGTGGATTCTGGTGTTGTTATATTTAACGGGTTCCCAGCGCAGAGAGCTGGGAGAAGAAAGAAGAGGAAAAGAGAGGGAGAAAGAAAGATGTGTGATGGCAAGCTGAGAGCCTGACCTGAAGGTAAAAGCACCCTATGTGCGTGGATTGGGGTAAGATCTATGTTGCCCTCTCTCTTCTTCTCTCACCCTCCTTTTTCTCTTCCTTGGTGGGGAGGAGGGATGTAGGTAATGAAGCTTAAGTGAGCCTGGTGTCTGGTAATGTAATATACACAAAGCCCTTGTCAGGTCTGGATCCAATAATGTGTCATTTACCACGTCTGGAACAGATTGGCCCAGATGATCGGGGTGAACCTTTGCCCGGGTGAAGAGTACTCAGCATCCCTCGGCCTGGAGGCCTTACAAGCAGGCCCTTGCCTCGCCCCATCTCCCTTGCACCTTTCACCCCCCCCCCCCCCCCCCACCCATTTCTTGTAAAAGCAGAGGCATGCTTCAGATGAGATGGTTCATATATACGTTTTGTGTGATCACGTTGAACAATCGTCTCAGCTGCATCATTGGTACTTTTTTGCAAGCTTGATACTTTTTTTTCCTCAAGTTGTTTTTGTGAGCAGTTGACCAAAAAAAAAGAGTAAAAAAGTGTGAAGAACTAGCAGACACTGAAAATCCTGCCCATTTTCACACCGATGTACACCTCATCACACAGTTCTGTTGTTCTGTGTTTTTTGGGAAAAATCTGTCAGAGCTTTCTGACACTTGGAAAAGCACTTCCAACAAATTCCAACAAGAGCATATTGTTATTAAACCTCAAATATTGCTGCCTTAAGTGAATTCCCCAAATAAGACAGAAAAGAGCAGGTGCGCCTGGATATCATGAAGATAACTGGAAGGCACGCTTTTGAAATTTCTATCAATGCAAGAGAATTTTCCAACTTGCTTTTACATCGGAAGACACACAAGTCTGACCTCCTTGGATTATGTTAATCAATAAAGCTAAAAAAGGTTTTAGTCTGTGCTTGGGCATATGTCAATACTCAAGCTTTGATGCTGAGTCAAGTCCTCTTTCCATTGATATTGCAGTTTCGTAAGAGTCTGTTCTTGGTCCATTACTCCATTAAACATGGAGATGACACAATGTTATGGGCAGCTGTTGAAAGCATGACCAGCCCACATGAAGGTGTCCTTGTAAAAGCCGACAATCAATTTTAAATACATACTCATCTGTGTTTATTATCCACACCAAACATTTACATAATTTACCAAGAGCATCTACAGACACATTTGTCTGAAAGTCACTATCAACAAGGTCACTCATAAATTGAAACACCTGTTGCTCTGAAACAGTCCAGATCCTGAATCTGTGGAATTCAGTGGAACTTGAGTCCACCATTGGAATATCGATTTCGATAACCGAACAAGCAGAAACACAACGTTTTTGATGCTGGTAACAGTTTTAATCCAATTTCCAAAGCCTGCTAACCCGTCTGGACGACTGGGGGAAAAAACGCCCCTTCAAGTGCCAACACTTGCACACTCATTTATGTCGACGATGGCTGTAAAAGGGGTCTATAACTCATCAAACTTAGATATTTCAAATGAACTGTTCATTGAACGTCCATCAAACTAGATTATTTCATTCCTCTTGTATCATTTTTGTTCTTGATTGATGGTTGTCCAGCCTTTGAGGCGTTTGCTCTTGGATGCTGGTTGTATGGTTGTCTGACTACGAATTATTTTTGTTCCGTAGTCTTTTTCAAAAAAGATATCTTGATTTAAATGATACCTAATAAAGTTGTTTATACTAGCAGTGAGCATCGATGGGTAGTCTGGGTGTCCATTTGTATAAACACAGTCAACACTGTAAAAATTCCATCAAGAGTCGTTGCATATTTGCAGGACGAATACATGCATCACCTCATCTTCCTTTACCGCTTGAGCTTTAGGACATTTGGTGACGTGCCGAGTTCGGGGGGGCATGTTTGCCAAGGTAGATTGGGTAACATTGTCAGTTCTGTTTATAAGTCACAAATGACAACATGCATATCAGTAAAAGGACTCATGACCTGGTAGCAGCAGTGATTTTAGTAAAGATGTACTGAACATAATACATTTTCATTTTGATGCACATGTGGTAAATATCACTGGCACTCTGGAAAGCTATTTATTTTGTTTAAACAGTAAGCCTACCATCGTGAAGCCAGTTTTCTGTGGCGCCATGGTGAGCATACGGTATGAAATCATGCTGCTAATCACTCGTAGCAGTGGACTTATCAGCAATTTGTAGCTGAGGGAGAATGCTTTTGCTCACCGTGATAATTACTAAACGCAGAGGCCAATGGAGTTGCAGGAGAGCAGGAAGTGCAGGGCTAGAAGGGCAATGTATGTGAATTTCCCATTTTGTCCCTGGCTGCCTGGGTCCTGGGTGCAGCCCTTGGCCCACACAGAGAGCGGGGGGCCCTGAAGGTCTACAGCTGTGGATGAATGAGAACAGAAAGGTAAAGAGAGACGCTCACTGTTGTCCTGGCTGGCTCTAAACTTTTATAATAAATTTATAAAAAAAAGTAAGAAAGACAACAAAAGCAAGACGGACTGAATGAGACAAGGATTGTGGCTATTTAAATCTATTCACCTTCCTCACTCTCGGAGCAAATTCATAACATAAACACATATTTGAATTAGTTAGACACAAGACGATCAATAAAAGGTGAGAGAAGGAGATCCAGAAAATAGTTCTGCCTCCAAAACTCCCAGCCCTCATATTACATACTCCAAATGTGCAATGTTGTGCTCACCCAGCTGGAGTCATTCTGGAGGCTCCTCAGGAGTATTGCAGCTCCCCTCTGCTCTGATTTAGTACTGTTAATAAACATGATGTAGTGCTTACAGTGATTGCTCCGACAGGAATGTTTCTTTTTTTACTTCTCTTTTTCATACCTACACACAGTTTCACATGTTTGCATGTGGCGCTGAGAGAGGAAGAAAATGTGGGAATGCATGGTTTATTTCAGACCCTCGCTGATTTAATTATTTAAGCAGAGGACACAGAGAAATTCTTTTGGGGCAGGTTTAGCACTGTGAAATGCCACCACATTTCCCAGAATTATTACAGGGGCTCCGGCTCTGTCCTGTTGCCTTCTGGAGCAAATCCAGAAAACTTGTTAGATCAGAATACCAAGGTGACAGGGCTCAGACTTTAATTATAGTTCATCCAGTTTAATTCTGTGGTGTTTTTATGGTGTTATGCTTCCCATGCATATGTATTTTTGTTGTGTAATTCCATACAAGTAAGCGTAAGGCTTACTGTCAAAGGTTGTCCTTAGTGTCAACAGAAAATGTCAGGTGGACAAAGCTGCATAATACCTGTTGCCTTGAGGTGTTGAGGAGTTTTTGCTCTCTTATGCACACAGCTTGAGTGCATGAAGCGAAATCCATTTGTCCGATCACGTGCTTCATGCTCGGGAAACATCTCTCACTAATTAAAAGACAATTTGCTTGTTTCAAACCTCCTCGAAAAAGCAACCATACCCAACAAGCTGAATTTATGATGTGCCTCCCAGCTTCTCCCTGGTGCAAATCTTCCAGCAACATGCTCCCGGCAGAGCCCACATGGCCAGCCACAGCTGGCTCTTATTACAAACCCATACAGTAGCCATTCTTTTTCACTTACCCCCCTCCCTGTTTGGTGACGCTTATTAGAAATGTAACATACTAGTCTGGGAGTTTGTTACAGATTTATGCGTCACAGGTGCTCCCTTTAAAAAGCGTGCAAGGGTTACCATACAATTTCACCAAAGCAACATGGGTGGAGTGGGGCTAACACTTTATTTTTCAAAGTGCTGGCTTGTAAATAAAAGTATGTACTGAAATTGGAACACTGATTCTGTATTTTACCCTATATACACATCGTATATTCAAAATATGCATTCAATTTTACAAAGAGTTGTGATTTTGTCATGAAACCCAGGCTAAGAACTAATGTGGAGAAATTTAGCAAAATGTTCCTCAAGCCATTATTTAAAAAATGTACCTGGTCTTTAATACTTTGTAATTGATGGTCTGCATTAATGTATTTGTTTATTCAAGTATTTAGTATTGTGTTTATTTGCTATATCAGTATTATTTATATAAAAGGTTTAGTTTTTACTGTTCCTTTATGGCCATGAAATATGTTGATGTTTGTCAACTTAAACTAGAAATTATGTGAATTACAAAAGAAGTAAACATCAACGAATTAAATCCATTTTTCATTGTTTATTATTAGCCATCTCTTGCCGTTTCACCCACTGGATATATTCCATTACCAAATGAAGTGTTACACCTGGTAGCACTGCAAGTTGAGTCATGCATAACGTTTTGTATTTATGTTTGGAATTGTTACATTGTGTACAGGTGATGTATGAGTGATAGGTTTGACAAAGCTCCATACGTTTTGTGAAAATAATGCAATTCTAAGCGCATATTTGTTTGTAATAAAAAAAATCTTCATTAAAGCCTTCATTTCCCCAAACAAATGACATAATACGTATTCAATCTTTTTAAAAATGTTATAAAGTTATTGAGAATGCTACAATAGTGAATGTTCATGCTCTCAGTAATATGAGCTTTCACTGTGCATGATTGTCTGTGTTCGAATGAATTTCCAGAGTTGCCTCTTGATGGACTTTGACTGGTACCTGGTGTGTCTGCTGCCTGTCTGTCAACACCAGATACCCTGAGCGTGAGCCTGTGTGCTGGCAGACCATTCCACCCAGAGTCTGTAACTGTTGCCAACACGTAGGGCTGGATCACGCTCCAGCCCAGCACACATAACGGGGTCCTGAAATTGTTCCTGACTGACTCCTGGCTCCCGAGCAAGCACGGACACATTGAAGACATAGAAAGCATTCTTGTCCAAGCCACACAACATGTGACCAAAGGTGATGAGTTCATGGACTAAGCTTTGAGTCGTAAGCCGGGCTTCTGACAATGTCTGTCTCTTTCCATCCCCTGCCTCTGTCTTCAAGTTTCACAGGCCGCTCTCCCTCCCCTGCCCCTGTCTCGACTCCTCACTTTGTCTCCACGCTCAGCTACACCTCTCCAGTTACTTGGCACCACACCTCCTGGTTGTTATCCCCTCAGCCTCTCTCCTTTGACTCCATCCCCACCCGCTCATGCTGAGGGGGGGGACACTCAATGCCTTTAATGTGGCCTTGGCCCCATGTTCCTCCTGCCTGTCTGGCTGATCCGGGAGCAGTGGGTCCCAGCTCCACCCTGGGTGATTGATGGCAGGGATGCCCTCTCCTCTCACCCTCCACGCCCCACCCCCGGCTAGGCGAACAGCATAGCGTTTCATGAGCTCATCTGTGTGGCGCCCGGGAGCTGCACCTCAGAAGCAGGCACCACTCTTGTCTCGTCCCGCACGACTCCCTGGGGGACACAAAGCATGCGTGACCTCCCTTTACCCAGCGTGGAACCCCATCTCCACAGGACCCTCCAGTGCCCTCGCTGTATCATCACTGTCTCCACGCTCAATCCCCCTGACAGCCAGACTTTAACTCTTACTAAACACCAGAATAGCCCTTTACTCTGCTTTTAAATTTACATCCAAATATGCTTATAATTATTACATAGACGAACCAAAATAAAATGTCCCCGATCCATGCACTAAAGATACATATCCTGTGGCAGAACTTCATATAGTATACTGAGTCTGCATCCACATTTTTGATTAGACCTATAAGGCATCAAAAAAATCCCCCTGTGTCGTACGAGCAGGCGGTAACAAATTATATATTTTGTAGTTTAGTTTGGAGGACTTATGTACACTGTGGTGTTTTCATCAGTTGGGGATTGCCATGCAACAAAGGGCCCCGTCTGGACTCAAACTGTGACGTTGCAGAAACGCTTTTCCTATAAAAATGACTATAAGTAATGACTATAAGTCGCCAAGGCGGCAACACAGACAGCGCATCCATTCAGGCCTCCCTCCAAAAGCCACCCTCCCCAAATTATCATAATGAACGTTCACAACGTATATGGCTATTGTTAGTACTCACAGCTGTCAAGCTAGCAGCTTGTGGAAGACTCCGGTGATGCCCAATGAGTGTAGGGCAGACAGACAGGCAGGTAGCCTTAACATTATTACTTTTTTTAAGTTTAGGGGGCCGTTGTCCCAGTAATAATGATGTGGAACAATCGCGGTCATGCTTAAAAAAAATAACAGACTGACGTCCAGAAGGAAATGTGAAACAAACAAATGTCTCTTGTGTTAAAGTCTGACGTTTTGTTGAACCACCTATCCACGCAGACCTCCTCACATGGACATCTTTTCTATAACATCACGGGACTTTCGCCTTTGCTTCCGTGATGAGATCAGCGGCCACTAGGGCTTTGTCACTTGAAAGTAAAAAGTAAACATCATGCTGTATCTGAGGCAGTGGTCATTGATTTATTATGTAACCTTTAACCTGTCAGCTTGTTTTGTCTGATCAACGTTCCAAAACTCCGAAATTGAAACTATGAATAGATTGTCAGAATATTTGCAAATTCATTTTTATTCGGAATTAAATTTCCTTCCCTGTTATTTAAATACAATATTTGCAAATTCATTTTTATTTGGAATTAAATTTCCTTCCCTGTTATTTAAATACAATAACTGATGAACCGTTTTTTCTTGCTCCATAGTCTCACAATATGGCGTGGAAGTCTATTTACCCTCACGCTTTCATCCAGCTGCCCACCTTACCTTAACCTCCCCCTCAGGAAGCCGGGAAAGGCCTGTCCTCTTCTGCATGTATGACATTCCAAGTAGGAAGGAATCTGAGGACACTGATCACCTAATCTCTCTGACTGAAGCAGCACCTGTTGGGGCAGCGCTGGAGCGGAGGGGAAAAAAAAAAAAAATCCACATCAGTGGCAGCTCAGCGTTGACCCGATACATCTCACTCTGTATCAGATGATGCTGGCTGCTACTCAACAACCACTTGGCAATTTGCGCAGATAAGATGAATGATGGACAACTTTATAGAGACCTATTTATGTAGTTATTCTCTCTTATTTATTTGTGATTTGAAAATATAATCATTCATAAAATAAATCCATTAAAAAACATATATCATTTATTATTTTTCTACCCTCTTGCACTGTTATGTAAATGTTTTTGCTGTATTTTTTATTGTATTGTTTTGCACTTTGTATTATAATTTTGCGCAGAAGGTTGCGCGATACACATAAATAAAAGCAAAAAGTATGTTTATTAGCATTTTATTATGCCTCAGTCTCTCCATCAGTTCTATTTTGAGGAGCTTCTCTTGCTGCAGAAATACTATAAATTTCGTGGAAACAGTCAAGCGGGCTTTGCTGCGAGAGCCATCTGACCGTAATGAAACTAGATCATTCATGTAAGAATAGTTCACCAATGAAAAGACATACAATCTACGTGTCCTGTCTGACAACCAATCAAATGTCCCGGCCAGCTGTTCATGAGGTGACCATGTGCTGAGTGGGACCCGGTGAGTGTGGACATAAATCACAGAGGAGGACGCTGCAGTTGCTGCTTCTGTCTGCACGTGGTAAAGACGCGGAGATTTTTGCCATAGCTTCTTTTAAGAACTTGTCATTAGACATGTTTTTGTTATTGTTATGTTTACACTTGGGTTTTGTAAATATGTCCCTCAGTGATAAATCGCGTGCTGTCTATAAACACTTGTTTCTTAAAAGTAACCGCTTCCACAATGTCTATTAAATTAGAGATTACAAACAAGAGATTCTATTAAAAGCCCACAACAAGCTTGTTTATTGGTTTCATATCATTTCTAAACCTGGACTCTATGATTGATGTTCACTGCTGGCCTCTGAAAATTGACTGTAGAATATGTGGCGTGCCACATGTGTTCTTTGTGTAGACTATGAGGGTACTCATGCTCTGGTTCATCTTGATAACTGATCTGGATTGCTCTTGGAGTGAGATTGTTAATGTGGCCAGAGGAGGTCTAGTTTTTCCTCTTGTCCAAGGTTATTTAAACTAAACCAACCATTCCTTTAAATGTCTCAAATCCCTTACAGCATGGGCCACAGCCTCGATGCCTGACAGAGGAACGCTGCTTTGCATGTAGCCTGATTATTATCTGCTACACAAATTGCTAGCAGCTGGGTTGTTCACGGCTGACGGTCCCATAGTTTATGTATTGAAATTGTTGGAATGTGGACAATTACCACTTTCACTTTCTCACAAAAACCCTAATACAGTTTACATAAACTATTCTCTCAAAAATCCTACTTTAAAGAGCTTTATGAGCCTCCAGGGCTGGTTCAAGCAGATAAAGAATTTGCTTCCCATGTCATACAACCCTCTGGTAGCAAGGACAAACGAAAAGGGAGACTACTTTTCATGCAAAAAGATGATTTTTTCCACTTAAACCAGGCAATCCTTTAACATAATTGAGTTTTAGCTTCATGTAAGAGAGATATGTTGTACCACCCACCACTAAGGTCTGCTGAAGGTTACATTTTATGCTGGACTACTATATCTCTGCTGTGATAAAGGGGTCACAGAAAGAGGGAACCGCAAAGAGGTTAGCCAGCAAAAACGTTTTGTTTTTTTTGCTGCCCCTCACATGCTGATTTGTCACAGTGCAAGAAATGTCAAAGCTATGGTTTGTCTGGCAGGAGGCTGAGGTCCATCAGGACCAAGACCTCGCGCCGCATGTACAGTATCTTCCCATCGTCAGTCGGGCTCATAAACACCGACTCTGTCATCCCCTGCTTCTCGTTTCTTCATTTAAACACACTCGACACTTACATTTCACTTGTTTACAGTCCTTTTATCTGTTTTTTGCGCACTTTATTTTCTATTCTATTATAAATTGTAATATGTTTCTATTTCTAGCACTGTCTGGATTTGATGCTATTGTTTGTTTGTTACCGTTTAATGTTATGCACCTTCCACCATGACAAATTCCTTGTAGGTGCAAACTTCCTTGGTTCCGATTCTGATGTTTGAGCAAAACAAGTCCTATTGTGGGTAGATGAATGTATAATTACATATGTTTTATTCAGGGAAAGATCATAGTTGCTCATTCAAGCAAGAAAGACAAAAAAGCACTTACAGGATCATTGAAAGTGCAAAAGTTAATCCAACTTTTTAAGTGCAATAATGAACAGTATTTAGCATGGAAAGTCTTATTTTTACTTTCAGGGGAAAATAAGAAGTAAAGTAGAGGAGAAATGGACTGAAAAAGAGTCAAGTTGTCCTCTTGTCGAAAGCTGGTGAGCACCTTGCGAGTGGTCGAACAGTTTAACCTATAATTACTACAATTAAAATAATACTCATATTAACAAAGAAAAATTGCTTCCAAATGGTCTTTCGCATGCGCAAGAAAAGAACAAAAACACATGGACACGGTTCGGCTTCAGAATTTAGGCACCAGAGGATGAAATTTGAATCCGTCTTGAATACAAATCAGTAACTGTAGCTTTTGATACCATAAACCATATACAAGAACAATTTCTACTGTACGACAGTGTACATTTTGCAGTATATTTCAAGTTCAAGCAGCAGAATTCACACTCTTTTATGGTAATAGAGATAGATACATACATACATACATACAGTACACATGCTGCATACTGGGAATTCCTCATGTTCGTTGTTTGATTCCAGAGCCGAGCTGCATGCAGGCAAAACAACGTCAATGTGTCTTAACCTATGGAGGTGATTCAGACAGTTTCTCATGGACAACATGACTAAAAAGGTCAAGGAAGGGAGTGGAAGACACGATGGGGTGTGAACACAAAACAATGTGTGCGTCTGTGGATTTAGGAGTTTTAGTGATTGATCATTTCCATTGTAATATCTCACACTTAAACTGTCTCTCAGGACAGAATAAGGTATAGTTAGGGATATACAGTAAATATTGGACATACCACCCTGACGTGTCACAACCTTTTTTTTGCGAGGAAAATTGCAGGGGTTGACATCAAAGTCAAAAAGTACACTGCTGAAATCAAAATGTCAGTCGTATGCCCTATAAAAATCACTGGACCCCTCATTCCTGTGATGAAGAGAAACAAGGGAGACTCCAAAGTCAACACAATTTTCTTTCTTTCTTCAGGAAGAAAAAAGCCCACTTGCAGGTTTTGCCATTTTGCTGCTCATAGCCTGCGAGAGCTGTTAAAGAGACCTCCAGCGGTATTACTGCTTGAAGATATATATTTTTTTCAGCTGGCAGTAACGACCTCATGTCCAGTAAGTGCCCTCCCAGTGAAGTATTGATGTAGAGGCCTGTTTTGCTGAGGAGTGTGAGGGAGTGATCAGAGGAGTCCTGCGGACAAAATCCCACTGCTGACCCTGGATATCAGTGATTGATGTCAAATGTGACCATGAAACCCAACAGGGGTTGTTGTACTTTTGGTTTTATTGGCCACCATGTCGGGCTGTCTGGTGGTAAAAAGACCTGCATTACAACAGTACAAGTCTTTGTAGAGATATTGCTGAACAGCAGTATAATGATACGTTAGGGTTTGGTGATTGAATTCTTGTCCTATTTGTAGAGACAACAATATACAGAGCGATTCCCATATGACTGTGATCTAACCACAATGATATAGAATATTATGCTGTGGGTAATTCTATGTTATGCTGATGATAAATCTCAATGTTGCTGCTTTTTAGTTGCGGGGCACAGAAAATTCTTGTTTAGTTTTACATACAGGAAAGTTTACAAAAGCATGCACATCCAGACAATAAGTACTAAGTGATGGACAGAAGAACGTGTAGAAGACGGAGGAAATGTAGTCAGACTGAAGAGCTTGATGCTCAAAATGTCAGTACTTGGTGGTGATTGAATATATGTTCATGGGAGTATTTTCTAGTGTTTTTCCATCTCTTTTACATACTGCATTGTAGAGTGTGTGTAATGTTAAAAAACATATCAGTAAAATTAATTTAAAGGGACCCTCTCCCAAAAATCACATTAATATACTTGCAGTTTCAAGTTTCAAAAATGCATTGCATTTGTATCAATATAGATTATATTATATCCAACACTGCAGAAATATCATATAATTCAAACCAATTAGTTCTCCCACTTGCATTGTGATAAGAAACATAATTGCTGCCTAAATTAATTTCAAAGGCTACAATTTTTTTGAATAAGGAAGTGCAACATTTTTGTCCGCATGTAAGGAGGGGGTCAGGGTGGATAGTGGACATAAAAAGTGCAGGACTCTGACAAAGGGGCCTGAGGATTCGCATCCTGAGATCCATTTGCAGTAATGATTAGTCAAGAAATGCATCTTGGTTAAGGTTAGTGAACACATTGTGAATTGAGGCATGAGAGGTGAGTGGAGCATATAGAGGGGTCTTTTGGCAGAAATGGAATAGACTATTAATAAGTATGTTTTCTATAGTGAAAAATCACTTGAAAATAATGTTTTTTTCACTACCATAAAATTAGCTGTTTAAATCAACATAGGACCGGGTCCTTTTCAGAGTCGGCCGCCTGGTTTTACTGTAGCCCAGAACAGACAAACCAAACACTGGCTCCAGATCACCAGGACCATTCGGATTCTCACATTTTCGTGTCGCCCACTGTGGTTCTGATATTCGTTTGGCACACAGAAGAAGTTTCAGTTAGTTGCAATCTACAACAAAACCACTAGATGGCGCCAAATCCTACACGCTACACCTTTAAATTCCTCAATATTTATCCAAAATATGATACCTAGCCATGTTAGCAATATGTCAACAACATTTAGGATGCAAGACATAAAACCCAGTCTCTGTAACCAAAGTTCTGTACTTTCACCCCGAACCCTTCCTACAACCTCTGTATAGTAATATTACACTTCTTTGACTGCCAAAAATATTGCCAGTGAACATAATCCATGCAGGAATTACATTTCTCCCAGAACCCCTTGGGCAAATTAAATTAGAAGTATGTGAACATATGTTGAAGTGATTGTGTTAAAAGTAATTAAGGTTAGATATTTATATCCATCTTATGATGAAATGAGACATCTAGTTAAAATAGTCTTTACAGGCTCTACAGTAAAATTCTTGTTTCTGGATGAATGTAATATCAAACTATACCTCTTTTTGATTTTCTAAACAGCAGCAAACTGTTGAGAGAAAGACAAACTTGCTAACAATGGGTATAAAGTGAACACAGACTGACCGGGTTTGTACCGAAGCAAGCTGTGAGCAATTCACTGGCATCATGTTGCTCAATTTTTGGGATCTAGGGTTAAAATTTAAGTTCACGATACCTCTTTCTGCCATTTGAAGCTTCAAATGTGAAAGGCTGATATTGTTGGCAACCGGTTTTCTTGACCACACCTGACCAGTCAGTGGGTGGTTTTACCAAAGGGACCAACAAACTTGGCTTGACCAAGTGGTCCCTCAGGGTGGGTCTGTGACAAATGTTGTGTGGGAAAACACCCTATCTGCTGCCTGATTATTGTTCTGTTTCTTTGTGGAGACTAAACTGGAATATCCCACACACCACCATTTATCTAAAAAGTCCACCTCCACCCGTGTTTTGCTTGAGTCTGTGTGCACATACAACAATTTGTGGAGGCATACATATACACACACATGCACATAAATCCACATTGAATATAGTTACAGAAAATACCATGACTTTCAGACATAAACTTTACAGTATTTCTTCTGCCAATTACAATTTGATATGGTTTTGCGAAGCAGCAGAGGAGGTACTGTCGTGTTGAGTCTGAAATGATTATTGTGCGTCTCAAACGTGTATGTGTGCGTGGGATTACTGCAGGGCTAGATGCATAGAGAAACGCAACGATGTAGAACACCCTCCCCTCAGTGTCCACAAACTGCAGTCAGAGCAATGGGGGAGACGTAAAACACTGGCTGCATTTTTCTCCCCATTTATGCATACGCAGAGGAGAAAAAATAGACCCCTGGTTTATAATTCCCTGATTTCTCTGGAACATGCATTGAAATGTAAACGAGTACAATAAATTCACTTTTAACTGCCTTCCTGGGAATCAGCCACATAGTCTGGACTTAAGGAACTCTCATACTTTCATTAAAAGCCACATCATTCCTTGTTAAAGTAACAATGTCCATCTCATAGAGGCTGAAGCATGTGTGTAGTGAAATTGTGTGATAACATCTGTGCTCAGAGACGTTTGCGGTGAAAACATGGAGGTAATGAGTGCGTTGGGTTTTCACCAGTATCTCCTCACACTTTCCAAAATTGACCTTTTTATAGCCATCTTGTTGATTAGTTTTCATATGGTTCACCATGTTTATGTAGTGTTGTTTCTGCCGAGTGTCCACTCAATGATGGATGAAGACAATTGCTGCACAAAAAACTTTCAGTGATGACATTTTAAAATGTATCTCAGGGGATGTTAGCTGGACCAGGTCAGACAGAGGAGAGGATTTCAGTTAGGGACGTATATAAATTAATGACTTCAATTCATGTAGTTTGCCACGGGAACAAGCCCTCTTTTGGACCTGCAGGTTGTAAGTCACATGTTCTATTGGGTTCAAATTCAAGTTCACACAGTTATGCCTTGTTGCCATTCGCAGCTTCAACTGTGCAAAAATGATATTGTTGGCAACTGGTCATCTTCTGTGCCTGACAAGTGAGTTAGCCACCGCTGGTTAGCTTAGCATTAAGACTGATAACAGGGGGAAACGGCTAGACTCTGGCTCTATCACTTTATATCTCTCGTTTGTTTAACCCGTAAAATAGTGTTAAAATAGCAATTTGCCATTTTACCCAAGGTGCGTGGCTTTGTTGGTGCCTCTGGAGTCTCTGCAGTTTCCCTGGTAACTGCTCAGAGCCAAGAAATAGCCCGGCACTTCACCCCCATTAAACCACAACTTTTCTTTTTCACACTTCATTTTTTGTACAGATTAAACAAACAAGGTATTAGGTGTTAAAAAGAGACCTTTAAAAAGGGGGCTGGCATGTGGAATTTGTTCATAGAACCAGGATAGTTTGTGTACTCTTTGTGGTAAGCTAAGCTAACCAAACCAGCTTTATATTTACAGTACACACTCTTTGCATTGACCTTCTCATCTAACTAGGCAAGCAAATACTGCACACAAACTATTTCTCAAAACTTCCTAGCATTTTCAAACAAAAAATGCCCAATGTATCAGCTGGCAATAAGTGCAGCAATATACCCTTTTAGCTTATTGTGTTCTTTCCAGAGAAACATGGCATTGGGAGGAGAGAGAGACAGAGAGCGAGAGCGAGAGCGAGAGCGAGAGCGAGAGAGAAAGCGAGAGCAAGAGCGAGAGAGAGAGAGAGAGAGAGAGAGAGAGAGAGAGAGAGAGAGAGAGAGAGAGAGAGAGAGAAGGGGAACTCGGGAGGCAGTGGGGCGTAATTTAAACAGGCGACGGCTGTTGTGCAGACAGGAAATGAGAGGAAGGCTAGTTCCTGGGATGGGACTGAATTGGATGTTTCGGACCCAGACCGGTATCAGAAAGAGGAGACTTATGTGGCGATGTTGAGGGTAACAGTAAGGTCATTGAGAGCAGCATTTCCTTTCTGATCATTGAGCGAGCTTGTCAGCACCACTATCTCAGTTCCCACATCCCTCTCAAACCATTTCAATGGGTTGGATTCAAAGTCTGAAATTCAGGCCGGAGCTGAATAAGACCTCCTGTTGCTGCGCCTGTTTATAAGCTCCGCTCCACTCTTATATGCTGACTGCTTTGATTTTGAAGTTTTTGGGCAGTTTCATCCGATGGAAGGAAGTTGAGTTGAAAAGGCCCGAATTATTTCAATATTACATAAAAAAAAAGGATGAAAATATGCTTAGGACTGGTCTGAGAATGCCCAATGCGGCGGGGTCTTTTTCAGTCTGCGGTTTTGATTTAAAACAGACACACAATACGATAGAACCCTACTCTACCAAACCGTTCACATGTCAGTGCACTGGTGGTGCAGGCAGGCCTACGCTGCTCTGGTCTGTGTAACAATCCAGCCATCTTGTGAGTTCTCACTGCTCAACCTCATGAAGTACAGAGACCAGTGCCAGCCCGCCAGATTACTGCTCCTAATCAATCTGATTAGCCCAAGAGGGCGGACACCTTGCCTCACATCTGGACTGCATGCTCCGACTCCCCACAGTTTAGTCTGACAGCAACATAGCCGAAGCATTCAGCTGCACAGGAAGCCGATTCTGATCATCCAGTGACGTTGGCGGCAGCAGCCTTTGTGTGCAGTGTGTGTGTGTGTGTGTGTGTGTGTGTGTGTGTGTGTGTGTGTGTGTGTGTGTGTGTGTGTGTGTGTGTGTGTGTGCAGTTAGAAAGAACTCCGAAAGTGTACAGACTGTACTGTTGTGTTAGAGTCAACCAAGCCAAGTCCTGATAAATGAAGGATGGTGTATACAAGCATTGGAGTGATTTATCACATATATTAGATTTTAAGTTTCGAGTGTATATGAGGTTTTTATTATTTATTATGACAGGTGGCATGGAAGGAACTTAGGGAACTGAGGTATCTGCACATTTAATGCGATCCCAATCGAGCTGTTCAAATGAATTAATTTCTATAGTAAAATTTCATGACACTCCCTTGTGAGCACATTTCAACCAAGCTCTACTGATGGCGAAGTACAAGGCCAGTTCCCCTCACTTTCTCTGCTCAAAGGCAATAATAACACATAAGTCATTCCAGGCCTCCTATTATAAACAGGTGTCACTTCAGTGATAAAAAAAATGACATCTTAATTCAGAGGCAAGACGCTTTGTCAGAGCGGATTAACACATCATCAGCAACGATTTATTTGCATTGTGCCAGCGTCATTTGGGTGGAGGTCGAGCATGTCAGTATGGTGGGCCTCTGCTTCTCCCGGGGGAAGCATCGGAGGGACACGTTAAGCCTTGATGTCTTTTTACAGATCTATGACGTACGGCCGCTTCTGGGAATGGATGAGAGCGTTTTAAAAAGAAGTTGCTTGACATTCATTTTAAACATTCATGTGTGCACTTCAGTTGTAGAACAGCTTGGGATGTGTAACTTTACCGTCAGCCAAACTAAGCTGCCGATTATTACCATAACTCCATTACAATGAAATACAAAATCATGGAAAAGTTGAAGATATGACAGTTTTGAACAATTACAAAGACCTGTTTGCTCGAGGTGTTCAAGTGTATTGGTCATTGGTATCATTTAGGTTGTAATGATGTCACAGGCCCAAACAGTAGGACTATATGCATTTTGTCTTTTTTATAACTTTTTCATAATATCTACACTGCATGAATTGAAAGTTAGACACAATTTATTTAAATGTAACCCACGATATCCTCAAGTACGTTGTAGAATCAATGTTTTGCTCATCTGCGATGCCTGCCTCACTTGAATTACAAACTGAAGTTAGTGTGCAGCAGTTTTCTTTTCTTCTTTTTATTGAATCAGCAACCAGGCTCATCTTTATGCAATTCTTTTTCCATCTGTGTTGTTGAATTTGCTTCCTCACATTGTTTTGCGGATGGTTTGATGTCCACACGTTTGGCGTTCTCCATTTTGCGTTCGTAAAGTGAAGAGCAATAGGAACATTTACTGAGGCCACTGGGTAAGACGAGCATTTTGGTAAACCCAGCTCGCACTTATGACGTGGATGCTCTTTTAAATTTGAGCATGTGATTACATATCAAATATTTAATTTCTCACCACATTTGAACAGTAGTTTGTATTTTGAACAAAAAAGGACACAGAATTTTAAATGCGGAATAAAACTGAAAGCTCAGCAAGAAAATATTTTATCAATAATTAACAGACAGTTTAATTTTATTTGATTAAATATTTTTTTGTTTGATTGAATGCAACAGAGACATTTGTAAGATATATATTTAAACTAGACCATGTAGCTGTGAAATCCTTTTTCTATTATTCATGCTTGTTGCTCAGAACTCCATCATAATAAGTGTGTTGAAAATCCTTCACCGTCTAATAGCACAGGGGAACTGACATGCAGTGGTCTCTGCAGGCTTGTGCTTGTTGTGTTTATGGACACGCCCGACTCTTGCCGTCTGTTTCTTATAAAGGACATCAAACAGGGAGAGCTGCCTGAGCCACAAAGCACCTGTTTCCGACACTTCCACTACACGTGTTTGCCGCTGTGTTCAAAGAGCCTTTGGAGGATGGAGACACCAGTCGTGTTGTCTTTGGAACTACTCTCCATATAATCTCTTTAATTCATAAACTTTGTCAGTTTGTGTTTTGTGTTATTTCTGCAGCAGCGTTAGCATTTCAACAACAATTTTTTTTTTTTTTTTTTCACAAAGCAGTTTGGTTTGAATATACAATCATTCATCTGATGAAAGCACACGGTAACACACATCCACCAGATTATTGAAGAGAGTGTCTCTTGAAAAACAGGGTTTTGAACATTGCAGTATTATGATGACACTGATGGACAGTCAATATTGTGCTTGTGACAGGGGATGAGCCATGTGTGATTAGGACAGAGGGGAAACATTTTCAGGAAAAAAAGCAGGATTTTCTGTATCAAAGCTCCTGCTGTATGAATAGATAACATCATTTCTAAACACACATGTGCAGTGATAACGCCCATAGGAAGGAGAGGAAACAGTGTTATCTCCCATGTTGTTGATAACAGCAGGGTGTTTCAGGTAGGATGTGATTGTTTCTGAGTGTGTGTGTGTGTGTGTGTGTGTGTGTGTGTGTGTGTGTGTGTGTGTGTGTGTGTGTGTGTGTGTGTGTGTGTGTGTGATGTTTTTACAGGATCTCCGACACTTTATCAGTGCAGAAGGACTTGTAAACACCTTTGCTGCTCATCAATTGATCCAAAATGTTCAGTAATATCATCTTATCGTTAAGGACAACAAACACAGCTGGCTTAATAAAAAGGATCTCATCCTGTTTGTAATGTCAATAATAAATAGAGATTTTCATTTCATTTCATCTACATGGTCTATTTAGCTATTTAGTAGAGAGTTTTTTGAAAAAACAACACAGTTCTCGGTCGAAGGGGTAGGTCTGTGTGTGCGCATCCCAGCAAAAAGTACGTATAAATGTAATAAAGTTAAAAATAAATAAGTTCTATACTTTGTGTTTGTGCATTCTGTTGTGATTCAGACAAACTTGCTGACCACAGTACAGCATTTGCAGAGCAGCATTTTGCTGTGCAAATGTTTTAAATAAGAGGTTGTCACACAAGTAATAAATGGGATGCTATTTAATGTCATGTCGGCTAACCAGTTCTTTGGTGACAGATGGCTCAGCATAAAAGGAAATGTTTGATATCTGGATGTCATCAGCTCTTCATTCTGTCTTCGTCCACACAGACTATGAACCATCTCCCCACAGAACTGATCTGATGGTAGTGGCTCTGTGCACAATTACATACGCCACAAATTTTGCTGTTCACATGTGTGCACAGAAACATTCAGACAAACATACACATTAAACTGCTACCTCCACTCCTCCTCCTCCTCCTCCCTCTTCCTCCCCCACCCCTGACCCCTCCAGTAATGAAAACAAGATGTTTTTACTCTCGCAGGACAGAGGGTAGAAGCAGTGCAGCTCAAGTTAGGGCTCCCTCTCCCCTCCTCACTACGAACTCTCTATAAATACTCTTACGACGTTCTTAAATATGTGACGAAAATACATTAACACAGGGTTTATGGGCGAATGGTTGGCTGGTATAAAGTAAAAGGAGTTGTGTAACTTCGCAAACTTCCAGCCTGGCAGAAGCGGGAAGTGATAGCCTATAGCCATATCTACTGTAGGCATTTGAGTGTGCAGTTTTTACCAAGGGAGGTGAGTATTACTCCCAGACTCTGCACCTGATACTAATTTTTCAATTTGTAACCAATCGTTTCACAATTGGGCACCAAATTAAAGCATAAACATGCCAGATATCCATCTTGTTTACATCAAAGCCCCAAAGCATCTCCATACCCGCCCCACTTCACTTCGCTCACTTAAGACCCCTGCATCAGCCCCACCCAAGCTAAACTCTGTCTCGTTGTGTCACCGCCTCTTTTCCTGCCATACGTTAGTCCTAATCAAGGTCAATTCTTTTTTGTACTTACTTTGTTTGAAGCCGGCTATCTGTTGTCTCTCTGCATAGAGTGTGTGATGAGGATAGATGGGATTTGCATATGTTTTCTCACAAACAGGGGATGTGGCTAGCGTCCTAAACAATCTGTGACAGACTTAAAATGTCAACGTGCCAATGCAATCATTTTCTTCCAACACATTCTCACTCCCAACTCATCAACTGTGACAGCTTGGTCAGTGGCCCTACGCTTCAAACTATGACTATATACATAACTGTAAGAATAGATGTAATAGTGTGTTTGTTATGTAAAATAACATGCCCGTTACATAACTGGTATTTGTAAAGTAAGGAAGTTAAGTAACAAAAACTACGGTAAAATAAGGCCATGTCCATACTTTCGAACGAAAACGATCTCTGTCCACACGGCGTTTCAGCATCGTTTTCGAAATAATCTCCGTCCAGACTAACACGACTGAAAACGAATATCAAGTGACTCTTCACGTACACTGGGCATGCGCCGATGTAAACAGGAAGTAGATTGGTTGCTTATATGACCAAGTAGTCTTTAATAATGAAAGGTTGTGTTTGATACTTAAGATCTTCTCTAAAATCTTCCTCTATAAACTCAAACGGATACAGCTCGTGGAAAGTTTTAGAAGTTTTATTTTTCAGACTTAACGCTAGTTACAGTCCTACTGGAGAGCAATTACTGCTTTTGTTCCTTTACATTTTATATGCGGACGTCACGATAGTTGTGCAGAACAAAATAAGCATTAATAAGGACAAGTCCTCCATTTTGCGTCCATCACCCTCCCTAAAGCCGCTAACCGTGACTTCAGACGGCCGCTCCGTAGGTCTGATAACGCCGCTGGTCACGCCGCTCGCTAATCGCTCCAATAACAGCTGCTTCCTCCGCAGACATGCAGACTTTAACTGAACAACAGCTGCTAGTAAAGACAACAAGGTCAGCAATGCCTGTAATCAGTTGTCCATGTTAAACTAACCTGGTAATCGTTCGATAATCAATGTTGTCTATGATTTCCGGTCACGTGATATGGGAGTGACGAATCAGTGAAGGACACGTCATGACTGCTAATAACCAATCAAGTAGAGAACGCGGGGTGTGGGCTTCATCGTTTCCAAACTTATCCATTTTCTTCCGTCCACACGAATATGCAAACCGGAGTTTTCAAACTTATCCGTCCTCGGGAGCGTTTCCAAAGTCCTCCATTTTCGGTGCTCAAAAACTCCGGCGTAGTGTGGACACTCAGTGTAAACGTAGCAAAACATATGCGTTTTCAAAAAGAAACGGAGTAGTGCGGATGTAGCATAAGTTAACGTTGAATTGGTCTCCTGGATGAAAGTCCTTTATTTGTTTCACACATCCAAATATCCTCCCACCTGACCCGAGCGGATTTATACTACATCAAATGCTATGACCGTCTAACAATGGATGCGTCTTCATTGGACTTAGTTGAAAGTACATAGGTGTCAGACGTCAAGGGGGATTGACCAAGAGATGGTATTTGACAAGTTGGGAGTAAGACCAGGTTGTTTAATCATAGCTCTCTAACTTGTCTAACAATAGAAGTGCTTTCAGCAGCTACAGGGAAATAAAAAAGCAGGTATTTTAAAAACCTATCAAATGTCTTCATAAATATCCAACCAAAACTCTTATGTTAAAATATTTTACACTTTACTCCACAAGGGAGCCCTGCTTCTTTCATTTGAATTTACTTTAGCAGAAGTTCCCTCAAGAGAACCACTATCACCATGTGACCTATGGAGGAAACCTGGCTTAGTAATTAAAGCTGAAATCCCAGAGTAACAGATATGTGTACCTTCTAAGCCTTCTAAGTATAAAAAGACATAGAATAGACAGGTAATATACAGTATGTCCTCCGTATCCCCTTCCAATTAACCCATTTCGCTAAGTCCTGCTCTCGAACGCAGACTGGCCAATCATAGCGTAGCTTCAGTCAGCTCTGACCAGAGTCCGACAACTAACCGGCTCTGCTCCATAGGCTCATCAATTGTTACAAAATGTCTGTAGGCTTTAGCTTCTGTGTTTATCTTTTTAACCTGTTTTTGCTGAAGAATCCGTTTAAAATCCTGGATATATTCTTTGAACCCATATTGTAGACCCTTCTCTCCACTTCTCTCTGAAATTACAATATTTTTTCCCCAATATTTAATCAGTGAGTGCAGTTAGTGACAGTGTGGACTCCATGGTATAGCACTGACAGCTTGGCAGAGAAGCAGCGGGGTATGGGGCTTAGGGAAGGGTCAATTTGCTTTGTGGTGGCTTGGGCCCATTTCATTTATCAAAACCTTGTTGCCTTTGCATGCTTCATTGGTCAAATTATTTTTAATTTACACTTGTTTGTCATTGACTCATCACAGTGAAGTCAATTATTCTATCATTGATTTTTTTTGAGACTCCAAAAATATGTTTTTCCCAGATGAATGGGGTGTCATAGATTTCAAAAGGTGGATACAACTGCTGCTGTTATAAATCAAAAGCACTTAAATCTTTTAGCAAAATAAAATATTAGCATATTTTTTCAAATTAAAAGACATTTCACATCTGTGTGATGTAAAAATGCATTTCAGGAATATGGGAAATCTACATGCAAATTATCTGCATGACCGTGTTACATTTTCGTCACAAATTTTTTTAAAGTGTTGTACTTCTCACAACAAAAACATATCCAGGAAGTGAATGTCCAAGGGGCTAACGTTAACAACACAACACAAAAACTAATCAACCCCCAAAGTTGATGCTAATGCAAGCTTTTGTGGCTAGCCCTGTTCCATGACCAACAGAGCATGTTTGAGTGGGGCGAGCTTGGAATGCGAGCAGATGGATTTTGGATGGAAAGCAGAGCGGATTTAAAACATTTTTTTGTGTGCTTTCTCCCGCTCCAATTTCACTTCGGTACCGCTCACACCATTGGTTTGAAGCATGCTTAAGCGAGCCTGACCGAGAATGTATCTGTGTATTGTACACCACTGCTGCGTAGAATTGTTTCAGCATATGTGATCCAAACTTTTCCAATAACTCCAGAGCTTTCAAAAATCAACTTTAATTGAAAGAAGATAGATGTAGGCCTAATAACCTCCAAAATATTTTTATCTAACGAAATCCTGCTTCAATCCATATTTGTTGGTGTTTCGCCTTTCAAAAACATTTTCACACGGTGGTCTAACAGCAATCAAACATAACTAAGGAGTTCGAATCATTAAAGATGGTTGAAAAGCACATTTATTCCAATGCATCACTTGAAATAAGAAATTTTCTAAGGTTATGTCATAAAATATGACAACAGACATTTGAAAACCTCAATAGAGGCTTTCAATGTAAATACATAAAACAAAATAAAAAACAGCCCGACAGCGCTCCTTGTAATTTTTTTTTTCTTTCTGAGTGAGCGGTGAGTAATGTCAGATAAATTCCTTTCACATACCTTGATGACAAGCATTCATATGAACTCCAAAAAAAAATGTTTCTCCTGGGAAGGACACTCTTGGGTTTTAATCAACCACACTGGTTCTAGTTTCATCAAATCTTAAATTGCATGTGCAGGAAGACCATAACATAGATAATACAGTGCAGGTTTTCTGCTTGTATCACGTACTTGTGAATGTGCGTGTGTGTGCATGCATGCCTGTCTCCTTGTTTGTGAGCTATCAATGAGAGTGTGAATGTGTGTTTGCTTTCAGTGACACTGGTGTTTAGAAAGCTGTCTCTCTACACATTTCAGGTCAACTGAACATCTCCATTACTTCAGGGCACCTTTTGTTGAGGGCTTCTACACAATTTAGCCTCGAGTTCATTCAGTACTAGTTTTACACCACTTCTGTGTTTGGGGAAAGTCATTGATCTCAATCAGCAGCCCATTATCCTTAGCAGGCAATTATCCACATTGTCACTTTTGCATTTAGCCCTGTGACTCCGAGGTCACAGAGGCCTGGTGTAACTCAAGCCGCATGGACGACTCCCCAGCCTCTCATATAAAGAGTCTTCCAGGGTAAAGCACCCCCAAGGGGCCTTTCTGCACAAGCACACAGAAAAGCTAGTTTCAGTCAAGTTTATTGAACTTCCACTGCAATGCCTCATAGTTTGGTAATTCAAAGCAGCAACAAGGAGTTTCAATGCTGAGAGAAGCTATGAATTGGCAAACTCATCCTTCTTAAGATAGTGTTTTCAGACGGTATGACAGTGACTGTGCTGGAGACGAGTTCCACCAGGATATGCAACAGTGTTACCTCGAGTCCCATCTGTGTGCAGACTTTTATACCAATGACACCAGCTGATTTCACAGCTTACCCTCAATCAGAGAGGAGGGATGGTTGAGTGAAATCACCTGGTTCAGTGATTAGACTGAGATCTTGCAGCCTCTTTGTCTTAAGCTGCACACAACTGCTTAAGAAATTAATATGTATGCTATTGTTTTATGCATGAGATTGGAAGGTTTGTGCATGATTATAACAAGTAATATGTTTTATTTATGAATTCTACCTTTAATTAAAACTAAAACTGCTGTGGAAGGACAATATTCATTCTATATACAATTCAAGCCAGAGCCATTGTTTGAGCCATTGTTTTTTTTCAATCACATTTTCAGATCTTTTAGTGAATTTGATGTGTCACTAAATAGAATATCCATATTAATGATGAAGCGCAATATGCTTTTATTGCTTGAGTTTTACTTGCCAGAATGTTTCATCCATCATATTTGGGATTACAAATATAAAAAAATCCTCATACAACGGTTCATATGATATCTTAAGAAAAGTTATCTCTCATTTTTTGTGTATTCTCCTACGAAGCAACTTGTGTAAATTAAAACTTGTGTCATTTCAAGATAAACTTCTGTTGCCTAAACTTGGTTAGGTTTAGGTAACAAAACTACTTGTTTAGGTTTTGGAAAAGATCATGGTTTGGGTTAAAATTAGACAGAAGTGGTGTTACTTAAGTATGGAAATCATGTGAAATATAAATAAACAATAACTTCCGGTTTCACACAAAACCCAGAAAACCACCCCAGCCGTCTCCATTAGCAGCCAACAACTGGAGACAGCAAACAAAGAAAAATTATCGTACTTTCTATGATTTGATTGTCTGTATTTATTGCCACAGATTGGCAAAAGTTCCTTGTGCAAATCTCCAATTGAAGTCAATGTTGACTACACAATATGTGGCGTATGAAGCTTAGTATTGCAGTATGGTTAGGCATGAGGCAGTGCACTCCCAGTTAATCACCATGGCTGTATTTCATGAAAATAAAAAAAAAAATCAGGGGAATATTTGAAATAGACAAAAGGCGATCCAGCACAAATATGAATGGCTGACTTTAAACACCTTAATGGCCCCTCAGACCAGGACTTGGCAGAGGCTGGAGTTATGAGTAATATCCGTCCTCAGGCCGCTAGTCCATTTAAGAGACGAGCAATAAATGGCTCATGTGAGGGGGAGGAAAAATTGTGCAGTCCATTTTAAGCAAGGTATAGACTTGTCCATTTCCTTTGTTTTTCAGTTCCAGTAAAGAAATCGTAAATAATAAATAATAGCCAGTATTTTGGGGTTTCATATTAAGCTTGCATTGGCACAACAAGGGTGCACTCAGAAATGATGGCACAAAAGAACTCGTATCAGAATAACCAAATCCAGATTCCAGGTTAGAAGTTCACAGACGCCTCTCTTATTTGAAGCTCTTTGACCTTCTAATCGAGCCGCTCTACCCTCAAGCCATTTAAAAGTCATCGTGTTCAGGCACGCATTGCTAAACACAGTCTTTAACATCTTCTCTACAGTGACACACTTTTTAAACAGCATTTATCCATTTACTGTTCAGCCCCACTAATCTCCATACTTCCTCTTTTAAGCCAATCCTTATGTTGTCTCTAGCACTGCTTGTCCCAACCTTGGGAAAAAGCCCATTTCCTCCTGGTTCCAAGATCTCCCGCTGAGGGACGAAGTGTGTCCCTAAGTTCAAGCAGCACCCCGGGCAATGTGAGGAGAACAAGTGGTGGACCAGTGCTAGAGCCAGGCAATACTAACCAGTGTGTGGGAGAAAATTGTAGGGTTACTGACCTTATAGGGAAATAAGAAAGGCTTGAGAAAATAGACAACAAACAAGAAGCAGATCAGTCATCTTCAACTCATGGTCCTGATAAATATTGTCTGCGTGACATGGAGAGGTCACAGCATGGGTCAGCCAATCAGCCAGTGGCTATATTATCAGTCTGTTTTCTGTTTAAGGTTTCTGTTTTAAAAGGTGACGATAAAACCTTTGAAGTTCTGGAGAGGGCTGGACAATCGCAGTGTATTGACAAAGTGTTCAGCCTGTTGCAGCCTGATGCTGAAATATTTTTTTTCACATTGACATAATTAAGCAGACCTTTTGCTATGACACCTGGAATTTAACTCAGGTGCTTCCCTTGATCGGAGTTCACCTGTGGTACATTCAGTTAATTGGACATGATATATATATATATATATATATATATATATATCTCACCAAATATATGACCAAAGTGTAATATTTATGTTTAGCGCTCCTCTTGATGTAACAAAACAAATTCAACTTCCTCTTTCTATCAGAGGCTGCTTTGCCTCTGACCAATAGTTCCAATAGGCATGTGGCTATAAACAGACATACACACCACACACACACACACACACACACACAATGGATTTGACTGACCTGTACAACTGTGATGACATATGCAATGCTCCCCACGGCATCAGTTTATATTGCAGGGCTGAACTGCAGCTTCCTCCAGGTGATGGAAGCACATGAGAGGTCAGCTGGAGAGGACATCATTGCAATGTATTTTCTATGGTATTCAACCACAGTATAATTCTTTACAAATATATGTTTCGAACGTCTGAGTTTGCTCTCACATTATAAAATGTCTTTAATCTCACGCATTCATGAATTGAGTCGACTGCTTGAAATGGAAAATGCAGAGTGTGAAGGAGAAACTTGAGACATATACCAACAGATGTCTGGATGGCACTACGGCCCAGAAATGGATTAGCGAAAGAGATTTCGGTGTCTGGGCACATAGTGCGAGTGAGGAGGACACGGGTTGAAAGACAAATTCTACCATAGGCCAAGATTAGACAGTAGCGTGATGGATGTTCTCCCTGCTCCTAATGAAGCTCCTGTCTCATATTAGCCCAGGGTGAGGGAAACAAAAAGGAAGGAAAGGAAAAGAGGCTGCAGTGGGGGGGCCAGCAGCAGAGAGTTATCTCATGCTAACTTAGTTAGCTGATAGGCTCCAGGGATACAGGAGGAGAAGGGTCAAGACCCCTACCAACGTCCCCCAGGGGACCAAGGCACAGAGAAGTCAACATTCCTGAGAAACTCTGAGACCTTCCTCCCCTAGAGAGATGGAGAGATGAGGGAAAGAGCGATGGAGCCTAAGAGAGAAGAAGAATGACAGAACTTTGCATGTTCTTTCCATTTACCCCCCTTACAGAACAATGAATGCAGAAACACACACACACACACACACACAATCACACACACACTCTCCATGCATCACATACATTTTCCAGCCCTTCTGCAATTCCAGGCATTATTAGTGACTCATAAACTCACATTGACCTATGTACACTCATTCATGTCATTATTTATGAAATATTTTCAGGCAAACTCCTAAAATAGTCTTTTGCTCCTCTCCTCCCCTTGGCTAAGTCATTTCCAGTGCCGCGGTGGCTGGCGCCTGCAGAAGTCTGAGGAGCAGGAGGAATTCTTACTAGTTGTTTGGCTGAGAGCCATCGGTATAACGATATAGCATGTCAGGTTTATCGCTTACATGTGCATGCAAAAACAATTTGCATAATCTGTGCCTGTACTTGTTTATGAGGCACAGTTTAAATATGTGTGTGCACACAGCTGATCTAACACCACTTGGGGGTGGTTGAGATTTTGACAAATGCTGCGGGTGCAGGACACTGATAATCACATTATCCATCAACCTCGTCTTAGACGCTAACACAGCTGACACTGGAGCTGGGCTCTGGATGTATGGCTGCTTCTGCCTTTGTTTCTCTGAGATTATGCATTAATTAGATGAATGGAGAATAAACATTATAAGCAGGGAATTGCAATGACCATCAGACGTTCATTAACATATACATATTTCTGTATGTAAAGTGTTGAATTTATGAGGGCCTGACAGGCTGTGTGAAATGTACACCCCTTGTACGTCAACCAGGACCTCTCGACACACCCGTTTTGAAGGTCTGACATTGACTCAATTGATGCACTGTAAATGCACTTTGTCTGACCTCACAACTAATCTCCATCACTCCCCCTACTGTACAGAAAGCACACAAGACTCAAAGGATTTACAGCCTGTGTGTGTGTGTGTGATAGGTTTTATAAAAATCTGAAATCAAAGGATAAAATTGAGCTTGAACATGATATAGTTGTTTGCAATTACTTATTCCCATGCTACATGTGTGCAGCAGCATTTGTTTTCATCACAACATTTAACTATAAGTAAAGAAAACAGATCAGAGAGACAGTGCAGAATTGCAAAAAAACAATGTTTTAGTTTCCAAGCACCAAAAAACGATTCCTGCCTGTTCTGTGCACCAGACGTTATTTTGTTGTGTCTTTAAGCGGTTGTCTTTCTTCATCAGATCTAATGCAGCGGCGCTTTGACAGCCCTCATTCTGCTCTCGATCCCAGCTCGTCATCCACATGTCGCTCTTGACAGCCCACACTGCAGAAACCCCCCTCCAAACATGTAGGAATGTATGGGAAATATAGCTTCTTGGAATGTCACTGGCAATCACCGCCAGCGAAACAAAAGGAACAGAAAGGCAGTCACAGAGCTCCTGACCGACCGTAGAAGCGTTCTCAATCTCTCATCGAGAGCCCTCTTTAGCAACTTTGGCTTATGTGCAGTCAGAGAAAGTAAATGGAGCATTGGCAGCAATGACACAGTGCTGTCTCGCTGCTATCAATGGGAGCCATGCCTACCAGACGCCGCTTGTCTAGGCTGAAACGCTGCAATATCTGGCAGCGGTTGTTGGTTGTGCTCAGGGGGTTGGAAGGATATTCAAACTTTCAGCGTGGGTTAAAAATAGCCTGCCCCCCCCTGTCGGACCGAAAAAGAGGGCCCTGCTAATAATCACAGCTCTGTACTGGCTGTCTGAAGCATCTGGTCTGAGAATGTGTCATTTTTTAGGAGGGGCCTGGGAAACTGTAGACACCACGCTTGCTGCCCAGAATAAGAACCATGGGAATGATTGAGGGGTCTTTTTTTTTTTTTTTTTGGTGTGTGTGGGCCGCTGAACTTGAACTAGCCTGTCTCCAGGATTGGACTGCCTTCCTTGCCGCCTCCCAGCTGCTGAGCCAGGCATAAGTCATTCAGCGACTGGTTTGCCAGAAACAGATGATTTTATGGTAACACATAAATGGTGGGGGGACATGATGAGGTCAGGGAATCATGGACATGGGAGAGATGTCATCTCTCAAGGGTTAGACAGAAGTCTCATATCACTAAGCAAGAAATACTTTGAGTGGTCCGTGTCCTGCCTACACAAATACATGATAAATACTACACTATTAAATGACTTCATGACTTTTTCACTATTTTCCATGCATGTCCTTTAAGGTTCAACAGGAATAGTTGGATATTTTGGGAAATTGTCTCTTTCATTTTGTTACCAAGAGTGAGATTAATTAAAAAAAAATGCCACCTTTATATCAGTGTGGTGAATGTATAAGGCTACAGCCGGTTAGCTTAGCTTCGCTCTGCTACCTCATAGTGAGCCCGTCCTTGAAAAACTGTAGTGAACAGCAGTGGTGCTGGTCGGTGAATTTTGACATGTGCAAACACTGTGCTTGCTAATTTTAGTCTAAATGTTAAATGCGGCGTAGTTTCTTCCTAAACCTGTCATTGTGAAATGACTCAAATATCAATTTGAGTATTTAAATGGAAAGTTCTCTAGCCATACTACTCAATAGTGTATTCGGCTGAATCATTTATTGCATGGCGTGGCATTGCAATGAAAGTGTCAAAAGTACTCATAAAGTATTACCACCACTACCTCTTTATTATGTGGTATGTGACAGGTTCACTGATGGGAATTGTCTTAGGCTAAAATGTGGACCACTATAAATCAGCCGGCTGAGGGAGGGAAGTTGGTGCTGCCGTTAACCTGGCTAACAATTAGCCTTTCTAACAGACGGAGGTGTTCATGGGAGACAAACTGGTTAATGAGTGCTGTCAGACAAGGACTTGCAATGGGAAGCCTGAAGAAAGTAACCTTAAATATGGGTTTTCCATCATAGTAGACCGTCTTGCAACATTTCTATGATTTTGCACTCTGCTACCTTGCTTAGAACGAGATCATTGCAATGTTGTAGTTGTCAAATAAATGATTATTTTTGACATTATGCTTGGCCGTAATGCCAGCATCTGCACTTCTAAAAAAGATTTCATTACATTTAGGATGAACCAAAAGGACCGAATTGCATCAGTCTGCAAACTACCTTGCATCATGTCCATGCCTTATTTGTTTTGACTTAATATCTATCCTCACATGCAGCAGCTTAGTCTTCTATGCAATTGTATCTACTGTTGACAGAGATATAACTCATGCTTGTTGTTCACATGGATATACAGATTAACCCGACAGCAGGTGTTTTGAATATAACATATTTACTCTGTATAACAGTGAATGTCATCCAGGTTTCATCCAACTGCAACATGACATGTTACCACACTGATCAGTTATGACGACTCCTCATAACTTTAGCCTTTCTATTTTGCTCACATGTCATTCATTCTGTGGTAGCACCACAATGAGCAAGCAACAAACTGTGAATGAGGCGCTTGATTTCTTTTTGGATCATGGCCCTGCTGGGGATGAGAGTATCAAACTTGTGGCAGAGGAAGAAAACCCCCAACCCCCAATATATAAAGCTTTTATATAAGGCTGTCAGTTTTGAAAATGAATGCAAATAAAGGAAATATGTCGAACACAAAGTGAAGAATAAAACGCCAAATTTTAAATAATAATTTTGGCAAAGAAAATGGATATTATTATTATAAACTAAACTACCTATTATAAACTAATAATTCATGTACCCTATAAGTCTGCTCTCTTTGTATTGTCAGCTGTAAACCAAATCACTGCTAAAGGAGGATAAAATGTGTCAATTGAAGTGTGTGTGTGTGTGTGTGTGTGTGTGTGTGTGTGTGTGTGTGTGTGTGTGTGTGTGTGTGTGTGTGTGTGTGCTCTGAGACACAGCAGTTGATGTTCATTAACTACACAGTTTAATGCTTAAACAATACTGCGTTGACAAATAATCGCATCCCATACAAAAAAAATCAGCCAGCTTGTGTGTTTGTCCTGTGCTTAAGTCATGTGCGCCAGCTCCATCTGACCTTCATTGCAATAGAAATAAATCACATATAAAGTCTAAATGTGTTACTCAATAGTTAGTGTATAACCACAAACTGAGAATGCACACAACTGTGAAATTAGAAATCCTTGTTTGGTCCGTCAATCACCAATATTTTTACTTTTTCCAACCTATTTTACCAACACGGGTTAAAATATTCATTGTAAATTCATAAACAAAAACGACTTTTCCTTATTTTACCTATAATATATTTGCTCCTTTAACGCCTGCCTACAGCATAGTGAGAGAGCTCCCTATGTGTGTTTGTAATCCTGAATTCACTTACTACCAATCAAAGCTCCATTACTACTGTGTTTTAAGGCATTAGAGATGTCAACATTGTTAAGGCATGTGTATTGTTTTCTCAGTCAGGGAAAATTAGAAAATGAATTCCTCTGGGCTAAAGGGAAGCGTGTTCACGAGGAGGGTAAGTGAGGACAGCGCGCATGTGTGAGGGTCAGAGGGTGGGGTGTCTGTGTGCTGAGAGAAGGTGGTGGTGGTGAAAGGAGGGGGGGGGGGAATGCTAAATTGTGCTGGGTAACCAGCAGATCGTTTTCTCTGAGACAGCTGAATTGTGGGAAAAGAGGAAGCATGGTGGCTCTGCCATTTGTTTTGCTGGCTGCTGCCTCTTGCCCAGACATGCTGAGTACGCACTGATTAAAGATTCAAACACGGTAATATTGTGGACTAAATTTCTCCTGGACATTGTGGCCTCTGCAAACTGCAATCCATGACTTTTTAACAGGATGTTGTGGTGTAGGTATGAGAGGAAAAGAACTAGTACATTAATTTAGGGAAAGACCAGTATTTTTCTCTCAGCAAAATTGGTATATTAGCTAAACCATAGTATATGGTCATTCGTTGCTCCTATAGTAGTAACTTTTGACCCTATACAAAGAAACTCCTCTCTCTATACCTCCCCCTTCATCCCCTCCTCTCTCCATCCCTGGCAATGAAATGGCAGCTCCAGCGCAGTGTAGAGTAGTTATGGCATTAAGACAACAGAGGTGTGGCTGGTCTTAAATGAGGGGACAAATTGTAGTGCAAGGAGGAGGAGGAGGAGGAGGAGGAGGAGGAGGAGGAGGAGGGCCAGCAGTGGCACATGGGGGGCAGGGGGGTGGCCCCTGAGCAGCACAGCGGGGTCAAGCCGGCCTCCCTGCCATGTGAGCAGGAAAGGTGTGTGAACTTTTGCCTTGTCCCGCTCAGTCCATCATCCAGCAAATGGAGCACATCAGCTACACTGATGGGGAGAGCCTGGCGAGGGTGGGAGCGGAGAGGTGGGGAGTGGGGGGGTGGGGTGGGGGGGTACGCGCACACCTCACACAGGCTCCCTTTGTGCTCAGGGCAGGGGTTTGCATTACTATGGGGTTGGGGGGCAGCTGCAAACTGCAGTAAGAGAAATGGGCGGGGTATATGAGAGCAATACAAGGAGAAGACCATACTGTTGGGGCAATTACCACTTGGTCATTATCACGCTGAAACAGATGATCATCTATCTTCTCGGTGAAGGTGTCACCTGGTCTGCATTTTCTACTCAATAACCATTCATTATTTCCCACGCTTGAATAGGACCCGGTCCTTTTCTCTCTCACTCCTACAACCAGTGCAGCTTTTCACAGTTTGACTTATCAAACACAGGTGTAGCTAATAACATTAATAACAGCTGCATTTCATGTGGTTGTGCCATGCTGGCTCCGTAGTATGACTTACTGGCATACCTTAATGAGCTTTTTTTTTGCTATGTCAATAGGTAATTTTGAAAGATTACTAAAATATAGCCTGAACAACTTAAGCTAGTCAGAAACTGTACTGTTCATAATCAGCCTGAATTCAACACCAAGTTGGTTGCCCCCAACTCATTTCAGAATTGCTTCAGTTTGAGGAGGATCAAAAACTCTTAATTAACTGACTATTGTGAAAATATTCGGGCATATGCATTGAAGTATGCTATACTCTGCAAAGCTGAATGAGGTGAATGAGGTTTCAATATACAAATTTACAATTTAATTATTAAATGATTTGCTAAATGAGATATTTAGAAACAAAGAAAGCGTAGCAAGCAATGATTGTGTCTCTCCTTCTTACATACACACATACTCATACTTACACAAACATAACTGCTTCAATCTCTACTTCTGTTTGTATTTAGTTCACTCATTCATGTCCTTGTAGCACATACAAAACTGATATAACTGATTATTATGAGATTTGAGTAAATATAGCTGGCCAGACTGCTCTACTTCCTCCCAATGGGAGCTGAGTGGGAGTTCAAAAAGATCTAGAGGAACAGTGAAAAACCTGAATATTTTAAGATGTTTGTTATTCCGGAATAGCTGTCAAGATATTTCAGTGAATTTCCTACGATGTGGCTGTTTATAGCTTACACTGTTGTCAATGGTCCTCTCTGGCAAATCTGCCATCAGTAGCACGTTTTTTCCCAATTGACAATATTGTTTCTACAGTATAATAAGCATCAGCTCTTAATGTGTCTTGAAGTACTTGAACAGCCAGGAAGAAATTGGTAAAAAGTCCCACAAAGGTGTAAAAGGACTCCTCTGTTCAGTGAAAAGCTGTTTTTAGTTCACAACCAATCAGCAAACATGAGAGTGAGCATGAGGGGGCAGCTGAGGAAAGTGGATTATGGACTGGAGACTGAATGATCAATTAATCCTGAACCAGTGTTAAAATGAAATACCCAGTACAAAACTCTTGATTATTAATTACAATATATGTTGAGTGTATGAGTTATTGATGGAAAACATTTTTTCTCTAATTAAACAATGGAAGATTAATACTGTATTAGGACTATCGTTTGAACATGAGTTTTTTTCAGCTTTCACAAAGAAAAAGATCCTGGGCACTTTTACAAAACTTAATTGTGAAATGTAGTCATAATCTAATTAAGATGACACTAAGTGGATAGAATATTGAAGGGAAAAAGCCACAGATTTTGTCAATCTCTATGATTGATTTAATTAACTGCAAATCTCTTGCTGTGACCCCTATAATCCTGTTTTTTTGCCTTTTTTCACCCGGTAAAAATTAAAGTTTAACTATAAATAGAGGTGGATAATGCAGTTGACCCGAGGGGTTAATTCTCAGGCTTTTGGATGCTTTCATCCCCTGGAGGCCCTCAGTCCATGCTCTCCTCAGGTTACATTACCATGAACTCGAGAACCACCACAAGGAAATGAGTTCATATGGAGAAATGAAGCCAGGATTTGGTCTGCTTGGGCACCTTTGTAGGCACTCCCAACATGAGAGGCCGGGAACAGGCTGGGCCTAAGTCCCGATTAATACCCTGATTCCACACTACGTCATGAGGTCAGTGGGAATTCAAATAAAGAGAGGGATCATGAAATAAAATGAGTGAATTGCTGGACCTAGCACTGCAGACATGATAGCTTTGTTAGAATGTGTAGTAGCTTTCTTTTGTCAACACCTGTCAGAAAGAAAGACAAACTTACATGTGAGAGGAGAGAAACTTAAATGAAAATGTCTCAATTAATACCAGATGAAAGAGCTTGTTGAGTACAGCCACTCTGAGCTGTGTTCGCGCATGCTGCGGAGCCAGCAGCATTGCTGACTAATTGCTCCTTTTACATAATCCTAAAATGTTTTACATAATCACAAATACTGTTTACACATGAAAAATCCACAGGATTAATGTTATAAAGTACCTCACAGTGCCAGGAAAAATATACATCTTATTTGACGGGCCCAGCATTTATCTTACTACATTTGTTCACCGAATCAAAATACAGTTGGATAAATAGATATATGTGGCCTGAGTACACATACAGAAGTCAGTCAGTCAGCCTGCGCCTTTATTTCCAGTATTTATTTTCCCGTGTTGGTGACACTTAGGACCTGAGGCCATGGGATTTATGTCACACTAATATGTTATATGCATCACGTTCACACACCGCACGATACACACTCACAGTCTACAAACAAACACACGTGTGCGCACAGCCAAAGCACTGATTGCCTGAGCAGCTGAGCTAAACTGAGGTCTGGAGGCTCCATTTTTAAAAGTGCTACTGTGGTGGACCTGAAGGTGAAAGTGCCTCCGGATGGTGAGCTCTGGGAAAAGAGCCACAGAAGATTTGTTACTGGGGACATCAAGTAACGCATGGCCATGCTAACTTCTTGTAAGGTGCAAATGTTTTCAGCTAAAATGGAACACATTTACAGTTGTTCTCAATTTCTTTGTCTTATTAAAGGACCATGCCGGTGTTTTAATCGTGTATAACTTGTGTTATTGCAGATCATTTTTCAAAGAATCCATGAGCTTTCTTAGACAAATTGATACTGCAGGGTTTCAAAAGTCAGCCAATTGGAAGGAAAACCCGTCAAAAAGGTGAAATAATGCATACAACAACGAGGAACATTATGCGAAATACGCACGATTTGTAGTAAATGGCTAAAGCATGCACAGTACGGACGGATCATTGTTCTACCTCAAGGAAAACAATACACAAGAGAAGAGAAGGGGAAATGTGCTTGGTGTGTGTGGTCTTACAGGAAGCAGTACACAGGTCCTGTGTAGCGGAGTGACACAAGGGTCACACAATCCACTGTTGACTTTTCGAACAAGTCTGGATCTAGACCGAGAGATAAATCTTTTAATTATGATCCCTTATCAAACTCTATCCATCTTAAAAAGCGTATACGTTGTTGTCCCATTACAAAACATCCTGCATGAGTCCCTCACAGTGTGCAGACCTGTCCTGCTGAATCACTTTTGCTCTTACTGCACATGCCTCAAAAGTCCCCCCCCCCCCCCCCCCCCCACTGCCTCAGCACCCCCAAACCCCAATGCATGCATTAATCTTATACACCCGGGAGGGGAAAATCCAGCAGCTGCCAATGCAGTCCCACCCAGCAAGCTGTGTCCCCGGAGCTCTACTAATTCCAAGGTCATGTGGATGCGTCAGCCCCTTTTCTCTCTCGCCCCGTCCTCTTACCTCGTCTGCAGGGGAAGGAAGACAGGGAGAGAAAACGGTAGAGGGGGGCAGAGGAAGTGAGGCTTTCAAAAGTAGCTCTGTCACACAGATATTTGGCTGTGAAATGAGAAGTTCCATCATGCAAACAGATCTGAGAGCACAGATTACTCAGGTGTGATGGGGCATGTATTTGTGGAGGTGGGAGGACAGGGGAGGCCTGGTGCTGCCTTCATGAGCTCTCTCCATCATCAGTGATTGAATATTTCATTAGTGGCGCCCAGACATTCCTAAATCTACCCTCCGCCTCGGTGACCCCTCTGTGGTGGCAGAGGCGAGAGGTATGGCCTCTATTAATCTGATTCCACTGGAGACACTGAGGCTTAACCAAAATATGTTTTCGCCTGGATTAAGAGACTAAGACCAAGAAAAAAGCCATGTGCATCTTTTATCAATGAATGTGTACTTATTGTCATTCGTTTTCGGACCCACTCCAACAACTGTATGCTCACATGTTGCCTCTGACTCACGTATTGAAGTTCCGCACGAGTGAGGACTTTTAGCCCTCAACACTTAGCGCACAGTACAGGCATCGCGTTGAAAGGATGCCTTCTTTGTATTGGTTGTAAGTGAGGTACTCACCATAATAAATGGCATGTCCTGTCAGCAGCATGAACTCTCTCGCTAACCTTGGATGTGCAATGAAACGTAAAACTTTGGACAGAGGTCTTCAACTCCCAGTGTGCGGAAAATATTAGCCTACAATTCTCACATAGCGTTCCAAAATACTGAACTTGAATGAAAATAAACTTGATTACCTGGTGAAAGTCATGCAGAGAGCAAGAGGGTGCTTCGAAAGGTAGAATATAGCACTGTAGCGAAGCTTTTGTTTTTCTAGGTAATCAGGTTTTCTTTTTGTCCCTTTGCCAACCCCATGTTTAATTCAATCAGCAAGTCCATACGTTGCATTTTTTTTTTTTTCTTCTCTGTTTTCAAGCATGGGACCTATCAGGCTTTTGCATTAATCATCCCTTTACGCTAGCTCTCCCACCAGTGTCCAACAGACTCATTAGGTGAACCTGAGATGCAGTAGTCATAAATCCTGTTGGGGTTAGGCCATGGTATGTGACAGCCATGGGAGAAATTATCAACTAGGTGATCCACCATGCTGGCTAAAAGACAGCAGGGAGTTACCTACAAGTAAGGGACTAGGACAAAGAGGTTAGGTGTCAACAGGCCCCAGCATCCAACCCTCAGTGCAGGTTGGTGGGGAGTGGGAGCCTGACAGTGAGAGATGAATGTGAGGGAATTATCTACTCACTCGGCCAGATAATTGCACCATTTGGCCCTGAGTTAGAGAATAGCTTCTAATTAGCTCCCTGCAGTCCCTTAGACATTCTCTCCTCCCCCAAAAGAAAAACACCTTCACACATGTTGGAGGTTTAACCAACTGGGTTACTTTGATGACACTTTTAAAAAATAGCAAACTCCTCCGGCAGTTGGCAGCATGTCTGATTTGAATGATTTCTCACTTTAAAAGAGAGAAAGAGTTCAGTGTCGGTAAGCCCTGATTACCAATTTGGTGGAAGTTGGCTTTCACACTGTAGCTGTCCCATGTGAGTGAATGAGTCGCTGACCTGCGTCATCTGCATACGTTTCTCTCAGCTTAGGTGTTTGTCGTATGCAAATGATCATGGAGTGATGTTAAATAATAGACTCAAGGCAAATAACCCTTCGTAATATGTGTGAAAACTGGAGCGACAGCTTTCATTACCTTATCTTATCTTTTAAGGACTAGCACGACAGAGCACGAAATCCGCTTATTCTCTTTTTTTCTGGTGGAGAGCTGAGATGAGAAGATTGATACCAAAATTCAATTATTTGCCAGAATATCAAACTATTCTTTTATGTTCTGTTCATCTTTAAATCAAGCTTAACCACCATTACATTACACTTGTTACTATAACTAACGTGTGTCATTTTCATGCACTTACTTATCTGTTTTGTTACTCTACTTTTGGGCTGTTATCATCTTACAGTAATAAAGAGCTTCATCACTGATTAGCAGTGGGGGGAGGCAATTATAACAGAACTTGTCTAATTAGCATTCTGTTTATTTGTTCTCACAGTTCAAGATCAACAAACCTCACCCATTTCCTCCTGTTGCTGATAGGATCCACAAACCCAGCGTGTCATCAGCAGCCTGTCAAAAATTACAGTTACACTGTAGCCAAGCTCTTGAAGAGTATTGTTGTGGGCTGTTCTGCGTTGTTGCCATGTGCATATCAAACTTTTGAACTTTCATGTCACCAATCTCGATACCTCGCCAGGGCTTTTTTCAAATTGCAAATCTCAATTCCAAGACAGTTAAAAGTGGGGGAAACAAAAGTCTTTCAGTAGTATTAAAGATCAAACAGCCACAGTGGGCCAGTTGGGACTTCTGTGGGGAAGATAACCTCCAGCTCTGGCGGCAGTAGGAGGCGGTGACAGCTTTAGTGCACATGCCTGTGTCCCCGCGAGTGGACTGCACAGGGACCCCCTGACATGCGGAAGCCTGCAGAGAGTGACCCAGCACTGGGCTGCCGTTGGGGTTGAGTGAGGTTAAAGTGGGTGATGATGGTTGGAAGGATTGAAAGGAAGAAGAGGGTTTAAAGCTTTGCAATAACCACCCCGACAACGTCTCTCATTAGCCACAGATGTGATGAGGACAGCGGGCCACAGGAGACATGGCATGAATGTGACGCGGCATGAGATGTCAAGCACCACAGTCGCTCTCCTGGAAAAGGCAACCTAAAGGTTAAAACCAACATTAAGCTTCTGCCCCTCACTTGGTATTCATAGATTGTTCATGGTAGACTCGATTTCAGGTTCATATTTTCATAAATGTGGAATTCCATCTCATCTGTCAACTGTTTGTTTGAAGTGATTTCAGATATCCCAATGTAACCACAGGAACTACGGGCTTTGGAGGTTTCATTGGCAAAGGGGTGGAGATAATGGGAAAGGCACCCTAGGAAAATAAACTGCTGCCAGGGATCCCTGTATGCAACATAATCCCCACTCAAACTCCCCTGTTTATGGATGTTGGGATTTCTATCTACAAGTGTGACATATTTCTCATCCAGATCACATGACTGCCTATCCGAGTAAAGGTGTGCATGGAGTGTAATGAGCAACAACGTGCTATGTGACATCTTTCATTGATTTGAATGTTCCAGTACAGGCAAATAACGGGGACAAAGTGATGGAGGCTCAGCAGGATATCATTAAGTCACATCTCTTTAAGAAGAAAGGATGCGGGCAAGAGAACATAGAGGTTTATTATGCAGGTAGATAAGAAATGTCTTAGTTATGGTCATTATAATATAATATATATATAATATAACAAGTCAGATTTTGTGTTCTGTATTCAAACAAAATAGAACTTTAACAGCCTATAACTTTTCTGCATAAATCACCCTGTAAAGCCGGTATTGGTGAGTTGAGAATGTGTCACACATCACCTCTGAGAGAATAAGTGTAGCAGAGCTCAGCAAAGTGGATGGAGCTGATAAAGCTGGATTGTCTGGCTGTAATCAGACCCAGATGTGGTCAGGGCCCTCGCCATGGTGGTCCAACCACATCTGCTGTGTCAGGGGGAGAAGGAAGGGGGGGGGGAGGGGGAGGGGCCACAGCTGGATGACCTCTGACCCAGAGAAGGGAACCACGAGCCAAGGCTGACAGCTGCCATGGACGAGGCAGGCGACCTGCTATCATCTCTTTGGCTCACATGGTTTGCAACTCTTCTCAAGAGTTTCAGATGAGCTCTGTTCTAACCAGCTACTTTTAAATGTTAACAATTCATGGTTTAATATGTCCGGGTTTTGTTTTTTGTTTGTTTTTTGTCACCACAAAGTTCTTTATGAGATGTTTTGAAATTGTGTTGACTTCCAAAGCGAAAGAAGAGCTCAAATGTCAGTCAAGTTGTCAGTTGAATACTATGTATCACAGTTTTGATACGATACATAGTTATGAGCACATTTATGATTTCACCTGTTGAAATGGCTTATCTTGACATTATCTTGGCATCTGGAGCAATTGTGTTTTCATTCTGCTTCATATTACTTTCAACCTGCGAATAATCCTGCTACCTTTTCTTCAACTTCTTGTACTCGAGCAAGTTCAAAAGCAATCTGATCTTGAGGGGAAAAAACTGAAAAACGCAAACATCTGTGCTGACTGGAATTTATATTTTGCAGAGATTGAATGATAACATAACGAAATCATTTTTTTTACCCACATTTCTATTTAGCGACTTCTAAAATTACAAGAAAAAATACCATTCTACTTTTTCTTGTTTTTTTTCTTAACTCTAACCCTTCTAAAAGTACAAGGCAGACAAAGACATATTGTAAATGCCCAGATCTGAGTTAGGAGCAAACAAGATGTCAGTGCAGCAAGTAAACTGACTGACACTCTCTACACGTTCACTATTAACCCAGAGGCAGGAACTGTGGCTTGATGATGGAAAGCCTTGTGGTTGAAGCTTGCCCGGGGGTGTTAGTAGATCATTGGAGGAGTTACTTTTCCCTTCGCGTCCTCTACTTTCTTTGGGAGGGAGAAAAAAAAAAAGTATATTGATGTGATTCAGCTGCTAAACAGGGAGAATAAGATAACAGCTATAGGGTTAGCCATTTATTCCAGCGTCATGGGATGTGTAATCCCAGATACGACAAGGACAATTTATTATTCTTGGGTGAACTTGTGCTCTTGATGTGCATTGTGTTAGTTATTTTTCAACAGTCTTATCCATATGTAAAAAAATATTCGTTGAATGCGTTTTACATGTTCCATTAATCACAAACAGTCCTTTCATATCTGGTCCATATGGATGCGGAGGGCAGACATAACTCCCTATACTTCAGGCCTGTTTGGTGCAGTGATGGGGGTGAGTCGTCATCACTATGGCAGCGAGTGCTCTACCTCCTGCACTCGATGATGGAGTTGCCATAAAAAAAGAGATTTATCTGTCTTCGCAAAGCCAGAGACGAACGAGGTGCTGCATGAAGTATCGCCACCACGAACTGTCTCCTTAGTTTCAATGCTTCAGGTGCCTCATATTTCCTTCCCCGCACCCCCTCATTTTACAACAGTGAAGGTATGCATTTATCAAGAGGAAGACACCTAAATCATTTTTTTTTTTTTTTTTGCACCCAAGCTAGGGGTTGGAATGCCAGGAGTTTTGCATGCTTGCTTGTGTGCATGCCTCTGCTTATGCGCTCGGTGCTGTTCTCTCTTCACTGTGGTCTAATGGATGTGAGAGATAATTCCAGGTACAAAGGTGAGAAAACCAACCATTTACAGTTTGATTTATGCCACCTGACCTGAAAAGTTGTTTCGAGAAGCAATTCACTGGCGGTTAGATTTAACGTAAAAATGGTGCAAACAACATTCAATAAATCTCTGTCTTTGGACACTAATTAGTAACTCCAGGTGCAAGAGAATTATTGCTTGTGCAAAGAGTTATTGCCAACTGTTTTTTTCCACCGTGTATTAACTCATCATCACCTTAATTATATCACATTATGAATTATTATCCGACTTGAAGTACAGGTTTACTTTTTGAAGTGAGGCACTTTAGTCTATACCGACGCACTCACGGTGACACCGGGGTCACGTAAACAAATACTAAACAAAGAAGTGCAAAGAGGAAATACTTTTCTTGTTTCAAGAAGATAATCTTAAGAAAGAAGAACAGATTGAGAGACAAGTATGCAATTTGATTAAGTGCTCTCATATGAAGCTACAAATACACCATAGTCATGTCATACCTCCAGCTGTTTATTCTGTTTATTCTGTATAATAGTCTATAGTATGACTTGTAATTACACTCTGCATTATATATTTTATACTTTTACCTGCACTGCTTACTAAGTTCATATAAATATCTGGTGTATTTATACCCATTGTTGTTTATTTCACATTCTATGTATTATAAATATACTATATAGATATATATATATATATATAGATATATAGATATATATATATATATATATAGATATATATATATATAGATATATATATATATCTATATATATATATAGATATAGATATATATATATATATATATATAGAGAGAGAGATATATATAGATATAGATATATATATATATAGAGAGAGAGAGAGAGATATATAGATATATATATATATATATATATATATATATATATATATATAGATAGATAGATAGATAGATAGATAGATAGATAGATAGATATATATAGATATATAGATATATATATATATCTATATATATCTATATAGATATATAGATATATATATATATAGATATATATATATATATATAGAGAGAGAGAGATATATATAGATATATATATATATATATATATATATATAGATATATATATATATAGATATATATATATATATATAGATATATATATATATATATATATATATATATATATATATATATAAGTGCATTTTGTTGAACTCAATGGCATTACAATGAATCTAATCTAATCTAGACAGCTAATAGCATTGTATGAAATTACCTACACATCAATCCATCTGAAATGTTTTCTGTTTTGACAAAAGCTCTTTAATAACAACACATATATGTATATAAGTATACATATACATGTAGCACATGCAGAGTTTCTCCAAATGCCTTGCTGTCTGTCTGTCACCAACAGAATTTAAGTGATTGTGTTTTTGCCAAGAAAAAAAAAAAATCTAAATCCTGTTATCAGCACCCAGCACTCCATTACATAAGGGCGATAACACCCAGGGCTATGCTTAAAGTAAGCGGGGGGGGGGGCACCTCCTTCAGAGCTCAGGCATTTCCTTTTGAGATATCCCCCCCCCCCCCCCCCCCCTTCTGACCTCTGAGGGGAAAGGGAGAGATGCAGGAGAGGAAAAAGTGAGTGTAAAAACTGGCAGGGTCCATTAGGGCGTGTCCTCCTGAGGGTTGGAGGGTAGCAAGCTACACTGACCTTTAATGGATTTGAGTGACAGGCAGTCAGTGCTGGATCAGCCGGTGAGGAGTGGCTGGAAAGAGGCCCTGTCTCTATTGTTCTCTCCACGACGTTCCCTGCCATGCTCTAGTGAGGGCAGGTGCTTTAGGGTGTCAAAATAGGAAGACCCACAGACAGGCTTGGCTGCTGTCCATGCTCCTCTGACATATGACAAAAGCTCCGCTCTCACCGCGAGCACAAAAGGGAGACCAAAAGTGAGAGCAGGTCGTTTACAAAGAGTTGCGAAAGACTCCGGGCTTTGCTTAAAACGGGAAAGGGCTAACTAACCTTTGGACTCAAATGATTGCGCTCTGGAAAGATTTGGTCATCTTAACTTTCCCCCATTGAGTTTGCCACAATATGGATATGACACTGATAACCGTTTTTCCGTGGGAAATGATATATGATCAACTTAAGAGCACAATGACTTTTTGTCTTTCTTCTCACTTCTCTTTAAAGCATCTTTTTTTTTTAAAGTGAAAAATAATTAACACAGATTACCACAATGTCAGGTTCAGAGCATGAAGGATTAATAAAGGTGACAGAAAAAGAATCGCAGCGAGAACAGGACACTGTCCAAAGGAGGAGCCAAGTTGTTATCAAAGCCCAAGTGATTATTTTCCACAAGATTTTCCTGTCAGGATGTTATGAATGTCTTCATGTTTGGTGGTCGATGATAAATGGTGTCATTTTTGCTGTGCTGATGTCATACAACAGCCTCAAGGCCCGACTTCCCCTCCAGAAAGTGTCAGCTAAAGGATGCGCTGTGTCCTGTCCTGGACAGATGGCTTGTGTGTGTGTGTGTGTGTGTGTGTGTGTGTGTGTGTGTGTGTGTGTGTGTGTGTGTGTGTGTGTGTGTGTGTGTGTGTGTGTGTGTGTGTGTGTGTCTCAGAGTGGTGGTAGATGTGTGTTCCATACTTTCCATCAATGTAAAAAGACTTTTAGGGGATTTTAGCCGTCAATAATCCACATGCTTCAGTTTCAGAAGCCTGCATTTCTGTACAGAAGCAATCAGATCTATCATCATTACAGCTGCTCTGAGGGCTATTATTTACACTCGTTACTACATTATTGATTGTATTTCATCCCCAGTATGTGCAATGTGAGGATGGAATGTATTTGTGTTGGCAGTGAAAAACGTTCCCTCTGCAACAATGTATGCCATGGCATTACATTAACAACACTCTATGCTTTGTTTGTTTTCGTTGAGTATCTGGCCTTTACTTGGCAATTGGGTGATTGGGGTTTAGATTTCCTGCTGGGTAAAGACAGCCATGGCAGGAATGTCCGGTTTTTAACCAACATTTGTATTAGACACTTAAAAATGCCTCCAGTGGGATATTTTTGTGAGGTCTCAATGTGGCACTTGACCTTTCCCACAGTGCAGTGATTGTCCATTCATTGATCACAGCTTAGCAACCGTAAACGCCTGGTTACAGTCCAAGCTTCCTCCACTTGCCGAAACAGTGCGCATGCATCTCTAATAAGATTTTGGCTATTGTGTGTCTAAAGAGTTTGGAATGGATCAATCAAACACGGTGTGTTCTGCTTTAACATGCATAAGCTGCCAATGTTGTCTGACATAAGCTAGTTCCGAAGCCTAACTACACTGATACTGATATCATCAACTAACTACATTAGTTTGTGGGGTTAAAAAAAAAGCGCTGTTCACGACTAGCACATCCTCTAAGTAGTACTCCCCCACTACGTGGAAGCCGGTCCTCAAAGCTATCAGAGTTTAGGCTAATGTTAGCACCTGCAGCACATTTACGGGTTACGTTGGAACAAAAATAACAGTTTTTCTTATAGTTTTCGTTTTTTTTCTGATAATGTTGGGACTTGCTCTGCACCAGAATACAAGAACAATGTTGTTTCTTTATTTAGCATCGCCTTGGATCATCAACCGGTGAGGATGCTGATGTTTTGCATGGAGACTTCATGCATTAAGTGCGTGCTTAAGAACTAGGATTTTCATTTTCAAAACAAGTCTGCCGGTAACTTTAAAAAGTAAGTGTTTTTAACCAACCCATGGAGCTAAGGTTGGCTTGACTTATGAAGTGAACTTTCCAACCCACTATCTCAACTCCTAAGTAACCTTGATTGAGATAATTAGCTTTTAAAAACCCGAGGCGGATCTAAATGTGCATGTGTCTTCACGTACATGCAAGTAAATGTCATTTTTGGATAACTTACTCTCCTTTTCCTCTTAACTTTATCTCTTCTGTGTTAGTGAGATTGCAGGCTGACTAAGTTTCCCCAATGCCAGGCGAGTCTGAGGCCATTGTTCTGGGTCCTGACGGCAGCAGAGCTGTTGTTGATTGACAGCACCACTGAATCCCTTGCACTTCCTGTTCAGACCCAGACAGAGCTCACAGTTTGCTCCGCCGCTCTTATCATGCATGTCACGCTGCCAGGAGAGAAGGGAAAGCCGTGGGAGTATTAAGTGCAAGAAGAGGGTTTTTCCTTTATACCCTTTTGCTTGACAAAAAGCCAATATCCAATCCGAGTCGATGACTGAAGAGGCTGCATATTAGTTTCAGCATGGGCATTATTTGTGGCGGAGGTGGGAGCGAAATTACCACTTTCAATATGATTCTGTTTCTCCCTGTTTGGGCACGACGAGATGCGAGATTGTTGCTTCTGATAAGATAAGAATGTAGCAGACGCCTGCTCTGGTTGCTGCAGCAGAAGGAGGAAATGCCTATCTGATGGGATTTTCAAATTGGATTTTGAATGGCCAGACGGGGAAGGAGAAAAATATTTACACAATTGACATCTCCATCTCTTGGAGTTGTGGGCATGACCTCTGGGCAATGTTATAAACATAAGAAACACTTCAACTTAAACAGATGGAGTTTAATGGGTGAGATTGGCAATTTGTTGATACATTCGACACAACTCATTAACTCATTTGTTCTGTAAAGTGTATTATAATAACATATTTGGCATGACCATACCCTATATAACCTGCACCTAAATATGTCTAAATATAATCCAAACTTGAAATTGAACCAAAACCAACTCTGTTCATAGCAACTCTTTGAATATCTAATCTCTTTTTATGCAAATGGAGTTTTTGTCATGAAACATTTGACCTCAGGCCCATTGCCGGTGAGCTCCCAGCATGGCAGTGTTATTAGTCAGCAGTAGAAACGATGACTAAGCAACTGCATGTGGGCAGAGTTGAGATCGACTAAATCCGTCAATGGGCTGTAGAAGAAGAATTCAAAGTCATAAACCTTTTTCCAGGAAAGTGTGCTCATTTCGGATTAAAGGACTCAAGGCACAGAAAATGAATTTGTTCCCTTATTGCTTATAAGAAAGTCAATATTTAATTAAAAAGCATATGAAGAATCTGCAAAAACAAATTTGCTTGACTTAAATTTGTAATTGAAGCTTCAATATTTTTTGACGAGCCGTCAACTAAAGTGAAGAAAACCCTTTATATAATTCCTCGCATTAGACGGGTTTCTTCCTGACATCCCCCCGCCCTAAATGTCCGCTTATATGTACCACCACTCCACAAATATGTGTCTTTACTTCCAGAGAAAAGCCACTTCACCCACTATTATATCAGATATGTGTACATATCACAAACGCCTTACCAATAAAGAAAAGCCAATATGACTGAATTGCCATGTAATGTCAAATGCTCACACAAAGCTACTGTTGTGTTTATTTACCTGTAGCAGTAAAACTATTTTCAGTTCTTCTCAATTGCTTCGCTTAATACCAGAAAAACCACCAACAGAAGCCAAATGAAAGATGCTTAAAAGTGAACGGCCTTACTGGACTCTTGACCTTTCTGTCAGGCGCTTGTCAGACGCCATGTGTTTGCCCTCTTGTATGGCAAAGGCAAGACAATTATTGAGAAAGTGCATGAACAGAGGGGTCGACGTGTTTATCCAGAGGTTAAATCAAGTGTGTAACCTCCCCATTACAGATTGATGGTTGCCTCATGACAGCCAATGAAACACACAGCCTGGGATTTTTTGTAAACTTCAGAGTGGCCGGCAGCCCTGGCCCTCAATTTGAAGGTGGTGCTGTGCCAGGTGGCTGAAGTTCAGAGCTGTTTATTTCTGCAAACTGCCGGCGACTGCAGCCCTCCAAGTCCCAACGCTTTGATGTTTCCCCATACGCCATGCCCCATGCACTCCGCCCGCCTGTTATGAGCATGAAGTAAACAAAACATTAGGTCATCATAACTCACTGGCCAATGACATGTCTGTAGCTGAGATTAGACAACCAGAGTGGAGCAGCGGAGCACAGAGCAGGGAAGCCAGCCACTCGTCCTGCAGCCTGCAGCTCCTTCTCTCCTCCTCGGTCCCAATGTGTAAGGTCATTATTAAAATTGCAGCTCAATTAAGATAAGGCTAAATTACTTTCTCTGTCTCCCTCTTTGATGTTCGGGGGGATTTTTCTTGCTGTTGAAAAACGGGCAGTTTAAAAGGAGCAGGGGGGAGAGAATCACTTTGAGCCTGCTTTGATGTTGGAGTCATGGCTTTAGCATTGCATGGGGTTTGATTGGAAATGTGCATGATTTGTTTTTTTGTGAGATTAATTTCGGGAAAAAAGCTCCATTTTTAGAAGTGATTGCTACATCTCATTTGCTCAATGGCAAAGACAATTTAACCTTTTGTCAGAATGAGTAAGCATTCGTGTGTGTGTGTGTGTGTGTGTGTGTGTGTGTGTGTGTGTGTGTGTTGCATTCCACTTTTCCTGAACCCTTCATTTCGGTTGCCACAGGCTCTAAGCGCTGAAACGTGACTTCTTTTTTTTCTTCTGTGGGGGGTCCGCCCATGTCCATGCTGAATCGGTGTAATTGAACTTGTTTCCTACTGCTTGTGGAGTGTGCAGGTCGAGGGTGAAGAGCCTACATAAAAACCTTCACAGGTTTGAATACAGGTTTATTTAATCCCACCAGAAGTGCTGTTTGTCAGGGATTGACATAAAAAGGGAACGTCATGCTAATGTGCTGAAGCAGTGTGACTGTCAATGTTGCATGTTTGGTCCAAAAAAAAAAAAAAAAAAAGTACACTATACTTCTGAAGGTTTTTTTAATGATTTATCAAGAAAATTGTTTTTTTTTAGAACATTTTGTAGGTTTTAACTTCAACAAATGCAAGCGCTTAACCACCCAGTCCATTGTTCATCCTTGTTCTCTTTGTCTTAAAGTTCACGTATTTGCCTGACTTCTCACTGTAAACACAATGGCGAAAAACATCAGAGGGCCATGAACTGGGGATGTTTATATGAGCCGAGAGCCTGGAGATGGAACAGAGATATGGGTGCTGATCTGTGAAAGGAACCACCGCTGTATCGCTGCTGCTCGCCATCACACACAAACACCATCTGGCTGCCTCTCGCCAGACGGAGAAGACCTCACACCTGCACACCTCACAGAAATACATGAAGAACCACTGATTTCATATCAAGTTGTCGTAAATGTTAAGTCCTGTCTTTTGTTTTGGGTTAGTTCAACACAGTAAAAAATGTGAAATATGTTAGATATGTGCTTCTACTTTGGTGTGAGTCACACACGATTTTTATGTTCGTTCATTTTTAAAATGTTTGTCACAGAAGGTCACCGGATATTTTTAGCTTTGACAAATCTAAGGCAGACTACTTCTTTAGCTTTTAGAGTGACTATTTTCCCGTCAAAGTACAACAGAAACTAAAGGTTTTTCACTGGCGTCTCCAGCACAGATAAAGTACAACTGATGTTCGAAAAAGCTTCAACGGTTCACATTTGAGGCAGTTAACTACATGCTGCGAAGTGTCTGTCACCACTTGAGAAGAAGATCAATCAATCCCCCCGCCTCACTAGCATTATCTTGTATTAATTCTCTCTTTTGGTGTCTGTAGAGATTCGACTAACTCCTTTTGTTTTTAATCTCTCATTCTTCCCCCCCCCCCCTTTTTGTGCTCTCCATAGACTCTCCTCCTCGACTTCCTCCTCCTCTGTGTTCGAACGGTGTTTACAATGCAACCAAGCATGAACACGGAGAAAGGACGACTTAAAGAAAATTAGTTAACTGGCTGAAGAGTAAACAATGGGTCCCTGTAAAAGACCGTTGGGAGGAATAGTTTTCCTCTCAGAAGTCAAAGGTTAGATTGTCCATTGACACAAGCTCAGACAGCTGACATTTGAGAGAGATTTCAAACTGGAAAGAGCTATGTTGTGCTTTTCATGTGTTTGTGACGTGTTTTCCAAGAATTTCTAAAAATTAAAAAGTTTTCATGTTTATTCCATGTTGTATATTTTATTGCTTAGACAGCCTCACACTGTATGTTGATACTGTTTAAAGTCACAGGAAATGTGTTAATTCTCTGTCAATGCTGCAGACAGGATCCATGTGAAGGATGTGTTGCTCCAAGTTCTATAGTTTTAATTAACTGCAACTTGCATCTCCTCAGATATTGTGCAATAGTTGTTGCTTAGATCAGTGTCGTTCTTTTAACCAGCTTGTTTTCCGCGCCTGTGTTTCACCTCACACCCCATTCTGCATTGTAATTCTCCATCGCAGCATGTTATTTGTGTGTGTTTGTGTTTTTGAAAGTGTGTTGTTGTGCTGGTGATGTTGAGGGATAGCAGATTAAATCCCTGCTTCCTGCTATTCTGGTCACAGGGACTGAACACAAACTGCATGAAACATGGAGAACGAATGAGTGCAACACTGTCACTCAAACACAGCCGTGCCTTTTAGGTTCCCACTCACCTCGCTCACATTGTCATTGTTACTTCATAGTCACTTTCGCTCCTTCAGAAGCACAGTGTTGAATAAAAACAGCAGCCGTTGCAAAGTGAATCAGTCACACTGTTATCGATCCACAAGGAAGTGGTGCTTACATATTTAATGCTTGATCGAGTCTCAAGCTGGAAATATTGTTTCATCATAGAAATCAGAGAATCCTGAAAAGTGAGTTTTCCAATTGTTCTTGAGTACAATTTAAAGCGAGTAATCGATAAGATGTGGTTTATTAAATTGTGTGTTTATACCTCTGAACCTCATTTATCTAATCATGATTTACCAAATCTGTCGCCAACATCATAAAGGGGGAACGACTAGAGAAGACTGAAGAGACATTTCCTTCAACTGGTTGAGTTGTGTTGACTTTTTGATTTGAATGTTGTTGAACGCACTTTTTATTCAGATAATGTCATGACCCACTGACCTCTTTGTGTGATTGACAGACCTGATCGTCACACAGCACATGTATCGGTTTCTTATGAATTCATTACAATATATTTGGATTAATCCAGTCTCCAAGTCCCAGGGAGCTCAGAGCTGTTGTCAACATTACCTTCTTTTTGATCACAAAAATAAAAGTGAAGGCAGCTGAGGGGAGATGTGACGAGGCGCTTAATGGGAAATACTTCGAGAGGAAGGCTGTAGCTGTAATGTTTTGGTGGTCATTCTTTTTAATCACCCACATGAAATCCCCCTCATTCACACACAGTTTCTCTCAATACTGCATGCAGGAGCGCACTACACTGACTCTAGGAATGAATTGCCCGAGGGATGGCTTTACCTCTACACACAAACAAAAGCTCCAACTAATAAAATTAAATTTCAAGATCCTCAGTGACCTACCAACTGAAGCAACTTTTCTTTTTTTTCTATTTTAAGGAAATTACATGTACACTGCAGACCGATTCAGCCCCTTGCTCTGCCTCTGGTTGGTGTGACAATTCCTTGTCTCCTCCTTGGACGAACTAAAAAGACTCAGAATTGAGACGTTGTCACTTCCGACACTGTCTCCTCCTCTTTTGGTGGATGACACACTTCTCCCTGGGCTTAAAATGTGTGAGGATCAGGAAGAGTTTGGTGAAAACTCATGTGATGTTGCCAGGTGTACATATAAGCAGAGCACATATAATATTCATTAAAAATGTATTTATATTCAAAGAAAATGAATTCACATCTATATAATAATGTAAATGTATTGTCTTCAGCATGTTTCTTTTTTTGGTTGTTGAGTAATGTGGTTACTTTTTTTTTTAATGAATTCTGTGACAAAAGTCAGTCTTCATATTATTTTAGAAAAGCATAATCACATGATATGACCTGAGCAGCTTTATTTAGCTATTCATTGCTGTTATTTGTTCACTTTTAGAAGTAAAACCTATTTTGTAGTATTTTGTTTGTTAAATATTAAAGAACAACTCCAACAGCATTCAGTCTGCTACCATAGAACAAAATATAGCCTCATCCAAGTCATTTTATATGTATGAGATTAATAAGGATGTTATTTTTTAGATATTTGTGACTGTTAACAAACCTTCTCAGTGGAAACAAAAACCGAGGCAGCTTCTTTCCTCGGTCTTACAGCTTCTTTCCTCGGTCTTACAGCTACACCTAGTCTGCTGTTGATGTGTTCATAGCCCAGTGGCACCATAACATGAGATGAGACCCGCGAAAGATACAGACAACTGCTACTGTGGCTCAAATAGCAGCAGTCGGGCAGCTTTGAAGTGGCCCTCCCATGTCCCAAGTTACAGAGATCAAGTTGGTTCTGTTCGCTCCCTGCTATCAGGACGTTTTACTCCTATAAACCCACGTTAAGCTGTGATTAAAATATATGTGCATGCATGTACATTAGCCCTGTTTATTTACTGTGCTAAGTTGCAATGTACGTATTCATGAAGCAGTGAGTACAACTGACCAGGCAAAACGCATGCTATCACTGTTATAGCTTATTAGTGCTATTTCATTGTTTTATTCAACTCTAATTCGCGTAATTGTAATGTTTATTTTACTATGAGCCAGAAGCCATGTGTTTTACAAAAGTAAAAAAAAAAAGAATAAAAATCCACTGAGGAGCAAATCGTTAATTCGGTTAACACCTTTGTTTATGGGATTTACTGATAAAGTACATGAATAACCTCACACGCCTGTTTTTGATATAATTTCATAAATTGGAGAGATTCAATGAATACAGTTATTAAGAAATTATTAAAAAAAATCTAAATTAAGAATCATGATGAAAATGTTTTTTTTCCTCCACCCTGACCATTCGGAAATAAAAAACAAGGTTGTTAAAGTCGTCGAGAATGAGACCTTAAAAAATATATATTCATAACATTAACGCTTGACAATAAATACTGTATGCCACGCTGTATAATTGGTGCATTCAAGTGCTCGCTGCCTAAAAAAAGATGCTATTATTAGTAACCGCAGGGCCGAGCAGCAGAAAGGCAGGTTTTGTGTAACCTGAAGGCAGCTCTGTTCGTTTTTAAGGTATCTCGCCAAGGCTGTCGGGTTACTCGCAGGTCGGCCGGTTCCTGTCGGTCTGAATCCACAGTACCCCATTATCCCACCGCCCAGCGCTCACCGGGTCTGCGTGACTTTATTCTTACGACGTGAATATGCTGCACAATTTCAAGATCATTATCTCATCCAGAAGCCTTGTTTACACCTCATCGCTCAAAGCCGAGTGAATCATTTCTTTAGAGAACTCATTTATCCATAAAATGAGACATAAGAAGCCACATGCCGCGGTTATTTTCCCTTATGAGAGACAAGTGTTTGGACCTCCAACCTTTCACTCGTTTGGCCGCAGACAGAATTTGCGTCTGTGGACTCCTAATTAGAAACAGATGGCGCGTGGAGCTCGGGTCTCGTACACTAACCGAGAGTTAAAACACAGCATTTTCCATTGTGAGCTGAGCCGGTAACTCAGCAGTACAGGTGCACACTGTCTGCAGGGCTCCAGGTCATTTATATCTATGTTTCATCTCGTCTACTACTGTGCTGTCATAAATCTAAAACCTCTATCGAATGAATAAATACATCATCTTTTGTTTCAACACTTCAACAATAATAATAATTATAATAACAACAACAATACCGATAATGAATTCCGGTCTACTTATTGTTACGAGGTAATAATAGTGTCAAAACTGAAGGTGATAAATTGCAGTTTTACATTTGATTTGTGCATCATCAGCTGACGTGATCGTTACCTACAACAAATGAGTCGAAATAGACGTCACGGCTCTTCTCTCTATAATCATTGATGAGACAATTCAACATTTAGCGGACATTTCATCCAGGCTGTCTTTAAGAGCAATGTGTTATTTTTAATGTGCGTTTCTTGAACTTTGACCTGACCGCCAAACCAGCGGACTGACACACTGTCCATCTCACCTACTGGCACTCCAGTGTGTCACATAACATTCTGATTACACGGTTAAATGGTTTCGATCTGTATTTTTCCTAAATACGCCTACTTCATCTTAATAATGAGGTTGGCTACAAAACAACAACAAAACAAGCTATTTTGAATTAATTTCGTATCTGCATTTAAACCCATGATTTAACAAATGTACCGATTTGATTTTGTTAGATAATACATATTTGGCCAACACATAGGCGCTGTTTTTCTTCGGCATTTGGCGCAGAGCGGTGAGGGGAGTTGTGCATTTTCAGGAATGTATAGCGGAGAGTTTCAGGAAACCGCCGAGTGAAACAGGGGTCCCCAAATGTCGTCTGTTAAGGAGCCCCAAACAGACAGGGGACCCGGTTTACTGAGATTTAGCCCTGCGAGCATCTGATTTGAGTTGTTTAACAAAAGAAGAAGAGAGAGAAATATCAACCACAACCGTCTGTGGGGGCATAACTGTAACAGGAAATATAGACAACCTTCCCACTCCTTCTGAGAAGGGAAATGAAAGTGAAATTAAGTTTGTACCTATTTTGCTGTGGGACCCCTCGGGACAGGATGAGGGCCCCCCGGGCCCCACGTAGGAAAACACAGGCTCATTGTTAATTACAGTATCAGTTCATTATCAGTGCCAAAAGTACATGTTAAAATCCATCAAACCGTTTTCTGCATACGCCTGTTGCACCTTTATTCATGAACACGTTTACAAACCGTATACTACAATTTGAAGGAGTCTCACACACCAAGCTAGAAGCTCCCTTTCTCTCCGTGTGTGTGTGTGTGTGTGTGTGTGTGTGTGTGTGTGTGTGTGTGTGTGTGTGTGTGTGTGTGTGTGTGTGTGTGTGTGCCATGTCCGGTTATATTGTTGATGGTGCTCTGGCGGCCGACATCCTCCTCATTGACCCCCGTCTCCCTCTCTGCCTTTCCCGTCTCATGAAAAACGATTCCAGCTCTCTGATTGAATTTTATTCCTTCCTGACCTGGTCTATTCTGTGAGGGCGCAATCAATCTTTTGACTAACACGACGTTTTGTTTATTAGGCCTCAACTTGGGAACGTATCTACGATGACTTTTATGAGCCTGATTACAGTTGGTGCTATCGGAGAGCTGGGAGAGACATAAGAGCAGCGTTTCGTTTCGGCGACACCGAACAATTCATGAATATTCTTATTCTTGTTTTGTGTTCTTTGTTGTCGTTGTTCACACATGTACACCATGCCTACGAGGTCTGTAGTCTGAGATATGCACGTGGCCTCCAGCTACAGTGCGCTCAAGATGTTTTGTTTTGATGTGTCTTGTTGGTCTATAAAAGCCTGAAGCTGCCGAAAAGGATATGAGGAATAAGCCTACCTAACCCACCTTCTATTTTTCAGAAAAGTCTCTCAGAATCTCACTTTACATATCGCAGTTTGACATGCTGCTTGTTCTGGGCCGGGTTATGACTTGGCGTCTGTCAGAGGACATGTTGCCTTGCGCTCAAAAGATGCAAAAAGTATCTGCATTGTTCTCAAAAAGTTTATACGAATTTTGTTAGAAATTCAAGAAGATCGCTTTTGGAATTTAAATGTGCAAACTTTTATTATTGGTATAATTATTTAACAATTTTTTTTATTTGTTTTATAATCTTGTGTTTATTATTATTATTATTATTATTAGTAGTATTATTATTATTATTGCTACTAGTAGTAGTAACGTAATTATTGCTATTTTAATATAGCCAAAATATTATAATTATTATTGACGTTGTCTTTTTAAGGTCCATATGCACAATTTTACCCACACGTCACGCACCAAGCAAAAAACTATTTCAATGTATTTTTACATACTGTATACAGTATAGTATTGGCATATTAAAAATATCTTTCTGTACTTGATAAATATTTGAAATTAAATACAAAAATAATATAAGATAGATAGAAAAAAAACTACTTTGATTGTTGTCTTGAGATGAAGGACATCAGACGTGTATTAAATAAAAAAAATCCATTCATATGCGTTATAGCACTAAATGAATGCCTATTTTGTAGTAATGTATGAGTTTCCATTTAACGTAATTAAAATAAATCGATTCCCATTCATTAGTGTCACTGAAGGAAACTGTATTTGAGGGGAAAACTGCCAATTACAATAAACATCAATCTGACATTTTGAATAAAGGGCCGATTTAATAAATACTAATTCTTGCAATTGAACCCCCGCTCTGAAAAACTAGAACGTGTCAGAATGAAACAACCTGACGGTGGTTGTCTCCATTCACGTCGGCGTCACGTCAGACCGGTGAGTACTCAAACATCCAAACTGAAGTGACAACGGGACTATCGTTGGCATGTGTGGTATGATATTAAGTAAGCACTGGTATGCGCCAGTAAACACACATCGCAATCCAAAGCAAAGTTGCGCTGTGTGCAGGCTGCTCTAGGCCTCGGGTCAACACCATCTCAGTCATCTCGTATAAAGCCATAATCATGTATAATATGACAAAAAAAACACACAAATGGGGCATGATATTGTGAATGTTAGAAGACTTAAATAAACACATCCATAACAGGCGTTTTCTCTTTGAACGTGGAGATCCAAATTTGCTTTTTGCCTCAATATTTGTTCATGTTTTCTCAAAGATATATTTTTTTTTTTGGAGAAGCAAAATGCTACTAGGGAAATATATTTTTTGGGTGAGAGTAAAATTATTTAAGAGCAGCAGATTACAGTTCAAACGTAATATGACGAACGCACAGCATAAACAAAAATAAGAGCTAAATCTCAGAGCGTCAGTTAAGATTAATGACTAGCACGAGCCAGACTGAATATCACTAGCTTGTAAGAAACGAGGCGTAACTTTAACTCACATAAAATGAAAATTTATTAAACAAACAAACAAATCCTTCAGAATACTTTCCAACAAATGAAGAATCTTTAAAATAGTACGGCGATATACACGTTCCTTTTTCTTACGTCTTATATTGGAACAATGGTTTTTGGACAATTAAGGCAATTCAATTTAGAAACACTTCTTTGGTGTTTGGTCCATAATATCCGGCTACATTTTTAGAAATAAATTACTATATGCAATTTACACGTCCATGAAAACTGACATATCCTTAACATATCACAGAAAGCCACAGAAGCAAAGAGAGACTTACGTGTTATTTGCAGTAACACTGTTCTTTAGAAAAACCAAGATAGAGTCTTTTCTGTTTTTGTGTTTGTTTTCTGTCTCACATTAGTCCATATGGTGTGGGCAGGTGAGAGAGAGGGGGGGGGGACGTTGGATTTTACTGGAAGAGTTCAAACACCGTGAGGTTAATTTCGAGCCTATGTTTTGGGGGGTCAGAACTTGCTGCAGTCATATACGAAAGCTCCCGAAGTGCGATAGATGGGTTGGCTCGGCGGGAACGACATCTGACAGCTGTTATTCCCATTCACCGGTGAATTATTCAAGCCAATTCTCTGGGATTCAAACATCTCTCGGACTGAATGGAAGTTCTGCTGCTGCGCTGGGTACGCTGCACCCAAGTGGCCCAGGTCTCCGGCCTGATTGAGGTACCATGAGGTCAGCCTCCCTTGGTGGGGATGGTGGCCCTCCTGCACTGAGTTCAGATTACCGTGGGCCATGGAGGATGAGGTGGTAGTGACCGAGTAATCTGGCAACGTTTCGTCCACGGTGGTGCTCGGCGCCAAGTGGCTAGATCTGTCCCCGGCGTACAAACTCATGGCCTGCATGTTACAATGATAGGTTGCGTTGGAGGTAGTGGACATGGAGTTTTGGTTACACGGTGAACTATAGACGGATGTCTGATTTGGAGAATAGTTTAAGGACAAAGACGGTGTTATACCCGTCCTGGTGGACGCGGTAAGGCTGGGGGCGAGCTCAGTGGCACCTTGAGGAGACCCCCGGAGGGAGGTCATGATGTTGTCTACGCTGAAGCCCTGCGTCGAGGCCTGCCCGTGGTGCTGGTGGTGCTCGGAGCTGTCCATGCCGATGGACCTATTGGAGGGGATGCTGTGCGGGCTCCCGCTGGACATGCTGCTGCTGTCCGGACTCTCGATTTTGGGCACGGTGCTCAAAGAGGGCGAGTCGGACTGCGGCGGCGTGACTGTCCCGTTCTCGGTCTTAATATCCTGGATCCTCACGGGCTTGGAGCCCTGCACCGGCTGCTCCTGCTCGCGGCCTTGCTGCCTCGGCGGCACGTCCTTCTGCAGCCGATCTTCTTTCTCTTTCACGACGTCCTTCTTTTTGAACCGTCGCCTCCGTCTCAAGAAGCTCCCGTTTTCAAACATGTTGTAAGAGTCCGGGTCCAGGGTCCAGTAGCTGCCCTTGCCGGGCTTTTTGTCATCACGGGGCACCTTGACGAAGCACTCGTTCAGCGACAGATTGTGCCTGATGCTGTTCTGCCAGCCCTGCTTGTTGTCTCTGTAAAATGGAAACCTCTCCATGATAAACTGGTAAATCCCATTCAGGGTCACCTTCTTGTCAGGCGAGTTTTGGATAGCCATGGTGATGAGCGCGATGTAACTATAGGGGGGTTTGACCATATCCTTGGGCTGAGGCTGCGGGGTGTACGGTCCATACGCCCGGGCCATGCTGGCAGGGTATTGGTCGTGGGCCGCATGAGAGTACATGTTCATAGGCGCTGGCATCCCCGTGTATCCCCCGCCGGCAGCGGCCCGGTAGTAGCTCGGGTCGCTGCTGATGTACGGCACGACGCCCAGGGAGTTGGGACTGGAGACGGAGTAGCGAGCCTGCATGTCTTCACTTTGATCCGGCGAAAAATAAAAGCTCCAAAATACACAGACGGGAGAGCTCCACTTCTCCCTCCTCTGAAATACTGAAGCGCTCAAATCACAGTTCCGCGCTGCTGCTCACTTCAACAAAAAAAAAAGAAGAAAGAAAAAAGAGAGGAAAGTCTTCAGTGCAACGTGCTGGATCTCAGCCGCGTTTAAGCCGTCCCCATCCCCGTGTCTCTACGAAACTCAAATTGAAAAAGTTCTGAACTTTGGACATCCGTCACCACACAGGACTTTTTGCGCAGTTTCTTTCCTGCCAGCGGAGCTCCTCCCAGAAGACTGTGCGAGTCGTCCAATGAGAAGTGAGGCCGTGCAGGGAGAGCGAGGAAGCTCCTGGTCACACTCGGGGCTTTTAGAAGGAGAGGAGGTGTCGGTAACTCCCCAGCCCCTCTGAATGCAGCCAAGACTTCAGACGCACTGATGTACACAATCAGATCATGGAGTGCATATTCCCTCACACTGTGTTACAGAAAGACGTCCCTCTATCAGACCTGCCGCTCTCTTAAGAAAACAGAAACAGATGAGTTGTCTTTCAAATTAGAAATGTTTCATGAATCCAAATGTTATAGCATTACATTCATTTATGTTTCTCCTTACAACAACAAAAAATCACAATATATGAAAGGCATGCAGATCATGTATTGGGTGTGCTCTCTTATGGTGGCGGTCCTCCCATATTACTTATTTCCTTATTTTAATAGAAAATATAGTGACACCAATAAACCAAATGGCGTCGTTTGCGTCCAGTTTTAACGTCTTTAAAAAATGCATTGTATCAGTTAAAAGACTCAACACCAGCAGCAGATCAGTGGGAGATCAAAGCAGGTCAGAGCCACGCATCGTTGGCATGGTGGGCGGTTGAGTGAGATCTCATTACAACGGGAATTAAAGGCCGGTTTGGGCTGCGAGTGGCCAAGAGGTGTGAGAGTTTATTCAAGACAAAAAAGACCAGCGAACCAAATGGGAAGAGACATGACACCTCGCACGAGGGGCTTTTCATCAAAATGTTTGAATATGTGTTGGGATGTCGCAGGCCTACTGAGAATGTATCGTCTCTGTCACCAAATAAACAAAACGCCTCTTCATTGTTCACACAGATGTAACTCCATTCATTTTTTTTTTAAATTCCCTGGAGATTTATTAGGTGTTTTACGGTATGCTGCGTAATTAATAATACAGCTGTGGTGTGAAATAAAAGAAGATCGTGATCAGAGATCGACCCAGAAGGCCTCTGTATCGCCCTGCTGTAAAGGCGACTGTGCATGAAATTGTTAATGGCCATTGTGAGGCAAAGTTACAGTCCTAATATCGACGTAATCCTCTGCAGGTCGTCTTAATTAAATGTCCGTGCAGTGGCCTGCTGCTCCGCCGGTTTCTCCTTACATGGACCCGGGCATGAACTTTTTCCACCGCCCCGGGCTGTTTACACAATTCACGACGGGCTTTTTACTTAATGCCACGGCCTGCCCACCCAGTCCTCCTTAACGCGTTTTTACTTAAGGTATCCACGACCGAAGCAGCGAAAAACACGATGGATGTCAGAATAATAAACAAAACAGGCAAAATATTTGATGGAATTTTATAGTCTAACTACAATATAACGAGGACACCGTTATTATCAAAAATACATGCTTTGGTTTTAAAGTGACAAAGAAGCTTGTTTTAATATCATGTGTTCAACAATTTAATTGGATCTAACGTCATGTTATGTTTTTGTTTTGTTTTGGTGCTTTCGTTCCTCTTAATCTTCGTCCATTGTAACGTTTTTTTTCTCCCTAAAACAAACGACAAGATCATAAGACATAACGAGACAAATAATATAATATAATTATATTATTAGAGGAAGTCAATAGATAAGTACAAATCAAATGATGCAGTTTTCTATGTACTAAATCAGACGGATGTTGACATAAAAGCAATGAATGTGATTAAGTCCAGAGAGAGAGAGTGAACTATTATTTACTGTTACTATTAAAGATGCTTCATAACTATGATGTTGGCTCCCTCTAGTGTTCACAGAGGAGAAGTTAGAACTCGTTCGTTGCTATCCATAAATTGGTCTCCACTGATTTTGAGTAACTTAATTTGAGTTATTTATTTCAAACCGTGATGAAGTCCCTTGTTTTATGGCCACCAACCATTTTATAAGACAATTGTCAAACCTACATTTCTGGAGAGGAATTAAAAAGACAAAAAAAAAACATATTAACAGACCCATCTGTTTTTTTAAATAGTTTTATTATAACCTGGAATACATGCATTCTGAAATACATTACATTACATTACATTACAGTCATTTAGCAGACGCTTTTATCCAAAGCGACTTACAATAAGTGCATTCAACATTGGTAATCAAACCAAATACTGCTGAGATTAATTTAAGTAGTCAGTTATTACTGTGTGTGCGCGTGTGCGTGGCTGTGCATGTGCGCGTGTGTGCGTGTGCGCGTGTGTGTGTGTGTGTGCATGTGCGCGTGTGTGCGTGTGCGCGTGTGTGCGTGTGCGCGTGTGTGCGTGTGCGTGTGTGTGTGTGTGTGTGCGTGTGTGTGTGTGTGTGTGTGTGTGTGTGTGCGCGTGTGTGTGGCGTTACCATATGGAGCCTCTAGCAGTAGAGTATTAGAACATTAATGAGACGCTACTGCCACCTCGTGGTAGACATTAATACTACAGTCTGGAATCAGTTTAAGGGCCTCGTGACTTGACAGGACACAATGGGTCATCAATTAAGGAGGCAGTTAAGAGAAAACGATGACCTTGAATAGTAAGAGGTGTTACTCAGAACACTATGAGGTAGATACACACCTCCATCCTTTTGAAGGATGACGTAATGCTCACAGTGTGCAATGTCTATAACATGCTGTCACTAAGTTGAAACGCTTATAACTGCATATGCATTGTTATATGTTATATGTTCTTCTCGGGTCATGGTGTAGAAGACTTTGTATATGCGCTTTATCTTACTGTAATGTAACACTTTTTTTAGAATGACATATTCTAAATGGAAAGACAAATATTACTCTCCATGCAATAGTGAAAACAACTAAACACCAGGTCTGACACGGCCCCACCATCATCCCTTTATCATTATTTACAGAAACATCTTAACCTGATGTGAAAATAGTTTGTGACGATGCATCGGTTCCTCTAAAATCAAATCTGAAAGTAGACAAATTGTCTCATGAATGTGATTTGAATTTGGCTCGTGAATGAGATTTTGAAGGGTTTTAATTTTGAAAAGCTACATCAGAATGTTCTGGTTCTCTCTGAGTGACACCTTGAGGTGCTCTGCTATTAAATGAAGTGGGTTATTGCACCACACAGGTCACGTAGTACACATCCTTCAACGAATTTACAGCAAACTTCTTTCCCCATCATCCTCTGCTTCCTCCTCCTGAAGTGCAACAAGACAGAAGTGATGATGACCCCCCCTCCCCCCCCCCCCCCCCCCTCCCATGTCCATGCAGTTTGGCTTCCTTGGTCACTCAGGAACATTGCTATGTGTTTGTTGGTTGAGTTCTAACTCAAAATAAAATAAGATCTGTAAATATCTCTGCATGTGGAGTTTGGATGATAATGATCATAAAGATGAGTTGTGTCTTTCAATATTTTAAGAGTATGCATTGAATTACTTCCGTCTGCAGGATGCAGTTTGAGAGTTTAAATTATTTTGACATGTTGTCTTTTTGAAAAGTACTTTTTTTTTTGTTCTTCCCTTGGATACATTTTCTACAGATTCAGCCTGATCTTTTTTTCCGCATGGTTGTACATGTGTTGAAAATAATTTGGAAGAGGGATATCTATCATGAACATGAAGATCAGGGGTCAAAATCCTGGCAGGACGGAGGAAGTACAAAGCATAAGCAGCCATTAGTACAGAGGGGGTTAGGTCAAACAATACAAGCTAGATATATTTTTTACTTTATGTTATTAAGATAGAAACATAAAAAAAAACATTACAATCCATAACTGATTTGGTCTTGTGAACAAGAGTGCAGCGTCTACTTTTCTTTTGAAACATGACTCAGATTAATTACAAAATATCACATTAAATGTAAAACAAATTCAAGAATTTTGGTTGAATATCCTTACAGACATGTTTAGACTTTTTAAGGGACAGTAACCATTTTTCCAAATGAAGAACTCACTGAAGAGGTGTTACAAGTGTTTGTAACATTACATGTATCATAGAATGCAGGTAGCTACTCTGATACACTGTATCAAGTAATGCAACTCAATGAAGTGTCGTCTCACTATAAAATGTAAATAAATAAAGAATATAAATGTTCTACTTGTTTCAGTCGCAGACAGAAGTCTATCACACAAATGTTCATTTAATGACAGACACTGTATTCAGTGCTTCATTCATGAATCATCTGAGGTATTATCTCACTTAAAATAACTTCTATAGTATTACAAAAAAAGTTTAACATTTTATCAATTTTGATTTACTGTATATATTTCAATACATTTACCATGTATTACTAATTCTCTTCAGCACCATGGACAGCAGAGACATTAATCAGCTCTTGCTCTTTTAATGTAGAACAACAACTGTGTCTGCAAAGGCTGGTTATGGGAAATGACGCTTGTCTAATCTGTGCAGCATTGTTCTACATAAATGACATTATTTCTATGGTTGTATACCAATGTCTCTCATTTCATATTAGACTTATAAAATTACCAGATTTGGGGTTTGATGTCTGTCATGCTGCCTATACAGCATGATCAGATGATGATTTATTCTGAGCAAATTGTGTGTAATGGATTTGCATGTGTGTGTGTGTGTGTGTGTGTGTGTGTGTGTGTGTGTGTGTGTGTGTGTGTGTGTGTGTGTGTGTGTGTGTGTGTGCGTGTGTGTGTTAGTCTAACAACCATTTTTTTTTATACTGAAAGCATATTTGTGTGGGTTCATCAAGACCAACTGTAACCTGTCCTACATCAACTGACTATTCTGCATAACGTGTTTATTTCTTTAGCAGCATGGAGATATGCAAACGCATTTTTCCATGACGTATGATTGAAATATAATTTGAGCGCTTCAACTTTCTATCACCACGAGGTGGCGGTACAGTCACGTGGAAACAAGAAGGATGGGGTTTTAGCTCAGTATCCAGGTATAAAATGTGCCTTTTGCCTCCTTCTTCCTTTCTGCTTAGTAATGAATCTAATAACAAGCATTGCATAATGTGAACATAGGCAGGCTTCTTAAGACGTGCGTTACATTTTAATTATCCTCCGCGGGTGAACTGAATCAAAGAAGGATTACTTTCTTATCAATCATTTCAATCTCGACTTTTCATAACAAAACATTTATGATAAGAGTTAGTAAAAAACTGCACCTTATTCTTGTTCCTATAATAAACTGATGATAACCCAGTGGTGGTGCTGAACGGGGTGACAGTGCCTCCGAAAAGGACCTGTGGATTTTTTTGAAAGCGAAATAATAAATAAAAAAAAACATTAAATCAAACCCAACCTAAAGGGTCAAGCGAAATCGCTCACAACTGCACCGTTTATGTATAATGTTGGTTATATATAATAATTATGATAATAACAATAATAATAACAATAATAATGGACAAGGAAAGAACTGTAGTGCCGAGAAAAAGAAAAAACGCTGTGTATAAAAAAAAACTTTTATTGCTAAAAACACTTCCAAATTATCCTTAAAAAATAAATCTCTTTAATGGCCTGCTGCAAAAATCAGCAACAATCTCAGCAACTCCAGGAACACAAAATGAAGTGCATGAATAAAGAATAATTCAGATACGTATTTATTTTTTTTCAGTAAAGCTGTTGATATTTCTCCTTCATATGTGTAAAGCTATAGAGTGGCAAACAAAGTCCTCTCGTCATAACCATTAAGCTATTAAACAGTTAAAAAAGGTCAAACTTTAATGGCATAAAATCGCCATTTTCACCAAAAAAGTCACCAAATATTCTGTTACAATATTTCCACCCGAGGTTTACATTTAGCAGAGAAGTTCTAGGCAGTTCTGTCTGTGTTGTCACGTCACATGACACATGGCTTTACGTCCTGATAGACACTTTGGTGGTGGTGATGGAGCTGGTGATAGTACGATCCGCCGGTGCTGGGGTGGAGGGAAGAGATTCCATTTAGGTTCAACACGAAGTCCTTCCTGTCACACACAGGAGCTGAGTGGCTGGAGTATCGAGACAGTCCCACTGAAAAACACGGCACACATGAGGGCAAAGCGCTTCCTTTTTTCGAAATTGTATCTTTATGGTTATTCTGAGTTTGTATCATGTGTCCTGCTGAAATGTGTTGGTTCTATTAGGGTGCCGCTTATATAGTGTGATCAGTTCTCTAATGGCTTTATTTATGATTACAAATAATGTACTAAAGCTTCATAGATCATTTATGAGAGAATTATAAAATCAATGTTTTGGTTGACAGGTAGCGATATATAATAGATACATAGAGAAATATTCTGGCTGATGTTTATGCTTATTTGTCAATAATGCAAATGTTGTGTCATTAATAGACGATTGTGAATTTCTTATTTCTAATAATAATGTATTCTGCGGGTATAGATGTTACAGTAAAACTCTAATAGAGGGTTTGTTTTGTTTTCAGTAGTCAGTTTGCAGTTTCAAATGCTGATAATAGGAGTTGAAAATAATGTTTTGCACAAATACTGTGCAGACCTTCTACATTAACTAAAAACATAAAGCACGTAGCGTTGTGGAAGATGGGTTTTTCACAACATGGCATCCTATAACTGGTTCTTACAGTAGTAGCTTTTGATGGATGAATTAAATAATAGTAAATGAATTAATAACAACCATTCAAAAAGCCATCACCTGACTTTCCCATCTGAAGATCAATAAAGGCTTATCTTATATCAGTTACACACTAACATTTGTAATGGAAAGTGGTTCCACCGTTTGTTGTTATGTGCGTCAAATGACAATGAACAACATGAACAAATTAAAAGAGTTGAAGCAAAAATAGGCAATAAAACAACAACTCCTCCAATTTAAATATGCTGATTATTATTCTGCTGTGGCTCATGTTAAAGGCCTTCATTGTAGCTGCACTGAAATAAATAACAATTATTTTTTTCTTATTTATTGATGAGAATGAGTTTGTGACGTTACTACGTCTTTATCATAAAGTCGTCCTTTTCATTGCGTTACTTTTGCCTGTTTGTAAACCTTCTCTATCACAGAGGCCTTTAAAGAAAGCCTGAGCGAGAATGCAATCAAATAGTAAGACATTTAAATCGAATAGGCTACATTGGGCACAGTGAACGGTGTACATTGAAACTGAAAAAAAAAACAAAGGTCTAAATTGTGCAACGTTACAACCTGATGAATTAATCAGTTAAAGCTTGTCAGGGCATTTCTCTATGCTTTACTATAACGGTTCGCTACGTCGTATCACTTTATCCAATGCAACTTCATTTAATACAAAATGCATTGTGAAAACCAAAGCTCTATAGATTAGTTCATAATTATACTGTTCAATGTATGTGATAGCTGAAAGGCGTGTGTCTTTTACGCAAAGTTGAGTTACTAACTCATCACTGTAGTTTAATGTTAACCATGAACTTTGATTACATTTATCGTCGTGGTGCACATGTATCAGGATATATATATATATATATATATATATATATATATATATATATATATATATATATATATATATATATATATATATATATATAGCTGCAGCGCCATACCTGAGATCTCTGCGGAATCTCGTGCATTGTGGTGCAGATAGCCTTGATCCAGAGAGTAAGACGACATCCCCGTATGCAGAGCAGAAGAAGCGGGACTGCTTGTTGCCAGCGACTGCTGTTTGATGTATGAAGGCACACCGGGTGAACTCCAGTGTGAGGCTGCATTTGCATAAGGAGACTGACAGTCCAACGTGCCTACCATCGCTGGGGAGGACTGCAGGGGGCTGCTGCTGCTGTCGGGGCAATAGTCCGCATTATTAGAGGCCACCTGACACGCGGCCATGTGCGATGACCCGGAGCCTGATGACATATGTGAGACGTGATGTCCTCCTCCGAGGCCCTCGAAGCCAGCTGGCACTGTGTTGCCCATCAGGTCGATGTTGTAGCTGCTATGGCAGCCTAGTGAGCCTGAAGGTGGTTGGAAATCAAAGTTTTGCGGCAGCATGGACGCACCAAACCCGATACCATTCATCATCCTGTACATCGGCTTCATAGCTTGGCATTTCCTACGGAACCCCCGAGGTCTGCGACGAAATGAGCCCTCCTCGAACATGAACTCACTACTCGGGTCGATGGTCCAGTAGTGCCCTTTGCCAGGTCTGCCGAGACCCTTAGGCAGCTTTATAAAACACTCGTTCAGCGACAGGTTGTGTCTGACGGAGTTTTTCCATCCCTGGTATGATCCCCTGAAGAAAGGAAAGCGGGCCTGCAGGAACTGATAGATTTCACTCAAAGTTAGCCTTTTGGTCGGCGAACTTTGAATTGCCATGACGATGAGGGCGATGTACGAGTAAGGAGGCTTTTCAGGACGCCTCAAGCCGGAGTTTCCCTTTTTCCATTTGGGTGACGCATTGTGCGCGCTCTCCATCACTGGCTGTGCGCTCAGCAGAGCTGCATTCAGGGTAGCGGCCGCTGGGCTGGAGCGAGGATTAGATGGATCCAAATGGTGCTTTGGGGTCTCGGTCGTCATGGTTGCGCCTCTTTTTTTATCTGATCTAAAACAGTTGAGCAACTAACGTTTCTTATATTTCAAAAAAGCCTAATGATTAAAAGGGCAGTGCCCCTCTGAGATGCTCTGCGCGTTTATAACCGTGACAATCGAGAAACACCATCCGCTGCTCCTCCTTTCTCTCTCTGTCCATGGCTGGCAATAATCCCACAAGACAGGGGGAATATATCTCCTCGACTTTCCTTGCGCGTATCCAACCGGCCAAACACAACTCGACCACCTATCAATTCTTAAATCTCTCTCTGCCCCTCTATCCCCCCCAAATCCCTCCAAGAAATCGCGAGGAGCTATACTCCCTCCCCATCTGGCCAGGATCCAGACAAGGAGCCGGACGCGGCGCAGTGGAGTAAAACAAATCTCCTCCCACGACTCAGTTTTCCAAAACACCTCTGAATGCATTTGTCAGGCACATATTCGCCACGATAATCTGACAAACCCCGATGCATAAAGTGAAACTATTTTGGACAAATGATTCATTTTGTCCTCGTGTACCTTTTTTAACAAGTACGATGGCTGCTGGTGGTTATGTTTTGTGTAGGTATAGGAGAGAATAAGTCCTGCAGTGTTCATTTGTTTGGGATCTGTTCAAGGTTAGACTCTGACATGAGAGGAAGCATGCTTTTTCCATCAGAGCGTGCCAACGTACCACACACAGCGCACACGTGTCAGTTTACCTCAGTGAGCCTGTTTTACATCCCTGGAGAAATGAATTGATCAGAAACTCTAAAGTTGTAAGGAGCAATTCAGATCATTTATATATTGCGAAATGTTTACTATAAATGTCTTTTTTGAGACTTGGTAGAGTTGTGCAAATGTAGGCGTCATTGCAGAGCAAGTCACTAATATAATAAGGTCGTCTAATAAATTCCCACACCAGCACCACACAAGAATATCAGCATCAAACCTGCCGCCCCGCTGCGTCCAGGATGCACAGCTATAGTCTAAAAGGAAATTTACTTTCTAGCCTCAGAAGAATAGGCTTACTTGGAAGACATTGCTATTGTGGATTCCAGTTGAGGTCGCTCAGGATGCACCATTTGTACAAACCCTTTCCTGCGCATGTGTGGTGACTGAGGCGACAGCTATTTGCAGCGCCAGACAGAAAACATAAATATTGGATGCCCCTTTCCGGCAGCAGCGAACTTCATGAACACGGAAAAAGAAACTCTTCTTAGGCAATTTGTTTTTGCATCGGAAATCATACGAAAAACAATTACTAACAATAAGCTAGTAACATATTACGATTAGTTTATTTCAATTCATTTTATTATATTATCATCATTATTATTGTTGTAGTTTGTTTATTATTATTGTTATCATTGTTATTATTATTATTATTATTATTATTATTATTATTATTCTTTTGCACCGTTACTGGCTGTTCTTCCTAAGCAATTCAGGATAAATCTGTCATATTTTAACCTACAAAATATTGTATATGTACAACACAATAGGCTGGAAAGGCCAGCAAGCTTGAGGCTTTTACATAATAGGAGGAGGCCAGTGTGTCAGGCCCTTAGTACACTTACAACCACTCCCTATAAAGCTCTCTAAGAATTTTGCAAGGTGGAGTCACGAACACGTGACCTCAAACCCATTTGAACAGGTGTAGATGTCTCATGCAGGTGTCTGAGCATTTGTCTCAACAAGAACCAATGACTACGTTTTAATTTTACAACATCAGAAAACGCAGACCATCATTGATAGATTTTTATTTCGTTCGTTTTTGAAAGACAGAGACACAAAAAAAACAGTCAAAGTGCATATTTTTTAATACGTTTTCTATACAACGTTAATGGTCAGTTCAGGAACATTTTCAACAAATAATTGTGCATCAAAGATCAAATCTCATAATGCGTTAAGAGGTACAAAAATAAGAGTAACACCTTGCCACCACAATAAAATCCGATCCATTTTCAATTCTCGTCTGTGTCCATCGTCAGTGAACAATGATGATTTTTAATCATCACATGAAATAGGCGTTTGACACATGCGCAGCACAGGAGTCCACATAGCAGGCTGGCTTGAAGTATGGAAATGAGGCAGGCGTATTTAAATAAGGCACCATTAGTTCAGTGTAGCGCGGCCAGGTGAAGGCGGGATGGAGTGGTAAATGTTCCCTGTTTGAGTCCCTCTTGAACGGCTTGCTGAGGATGCTGTCTATCGCAAATGAACTCGTAAACTTGACACATGAATCCGTCTTGGTGGCGGATGCAGCCCGCTGAATGCTCTGCGGCTCCTCTGTGAGCTCGGACACCTTTGGCTCCCTGTTGCACTTTTTATCGATGCGTTTTCTTCTGCGCCTGAACACTCCGTCGGCAAACGTGTACTCGCTGTGAGGGTTGAGCATCCAGTAATTGTCCTTTCCCCACGGTCTGGACGGGTCCCGCAGCACTTTGAGAAAGCAGTCATTCAGAGACAAGTTGTGCCGAACCGAGTTCCTCCAGCCGGTGTAGCTGCCTCTGAAGAACGGAAACCTTTTCATCAGGTAGTCGTTTATTTCCGCCAAAGTCAGACGTCCAGAGGTGGCGTCCCGGATAGCCATGGCGATGAGAGCGATGTAGGAAAACGGGGGTTTGGGTCTCCGTGTGTACGGCTTGGACTTGGTGCTGGTGCACGGAGTAACAGGTGGAGGGCTGGAAGCCACGCAGTCCCCATCCGACCCCAGCTCCTCCTCAGCAGAAAGAGGAGAGAGCGCACTCCCCTCCGCATCACTGGACATCTCTAAATGCTTCATGTCATAGTGGCTTCCACACAACACCTCTAACTTCATGCTCTTTGAAGAATTGTCCTCGTTTGTATTTTAAACCTTTCCAATATGCTCTCCGGATCGCGTGTGCGTCAAGAAGCGCAGTGCTTTGAAGTGGATCCAATGAAGTCCTCCGTAGCTGTCATACCTGCCAGAGCACTGAAGCCAGTCTTCACCTATTAATCTGCGCGAGCTGCTGTTTATATGTGGCTCACCTCAAGGCCAACCCAAGAGGGCGGAGTTAAATGGATTTCAAAACATTTGGAGCATCACAAAACATCTTCACATTGCGATAGTCTATAAGGTCATAATACAAGTTTCATCATGAGCCTCTAATATAATATTCAGCACTGATGATGTTCACTGAAAACACGATTCAGTGCAGCTTTATTATTTACTTCCTCACCTGTGAAATAAGATCCGTCAGACACATTGGGACTATTTCACCTGAGACAACCAGGTGGCGTATGTTGCCTTTGTATTTACAGGTGTGGCGCCTGCAGGTAGAATTTCAGGAAACACCAGCCTGAACTGTCCTTAGATGAAATTCTCTGCATCTTAATTAAACTCAAACCGAGTGATATTTAAACAAATTCTGTGAGAAAAGATGCTCCACGTGCCAGAAGGGTTGTAGACACATCAAAGAATTCCACTTAAGTGCCCTTCAGGTGTTCATACCTATTTAACGGCCCACATAGAAACCATTGTTATTGTATTTCTCTCAACACAAACAGCCGGTTTGATCCTTCCTGTTGCTCGGTGCCAAGGTGGATTCACCTAGGAAATGACTTATTGTGATTTATTTTCTTTAAGGATGAACCGCTTTGAGGTTTTGGATGGAACAGGGGCCGTCACTTGTGATGTGATTCCAAGGAGACAGTGGAATTATGACACCAAGACAGGTGAACAGACCCATTGAATAGACTGTATATCATGCCTCCAATAGCTAATGCCAGTCTTTCATTATCATTTAGTGCCGCTCCACAGCCCGGATACGTTCTCCTCCTCCCACTCACCCCCTCAGGTTCCTCCGGCAGTGGTGTTGAACTCGACAACCTGTATAAGTGGTGATCTTACTTCCTGTAAATCACTGGGTTCATTGGTTGTGCTGCAACACTGTCACCAAATGGGGTAAATGCAAAACAAAATAATAACCTCATACATAAAATGGAAAACAATGTTGACATCATACCAACTGCTTATGTGTTGTTACTGGGACTAGTGGTTTAGCTTCTGTTTATGCAAAGTGTTTGTGTCGAGCTGTTATGTTTCGCACAGGCTGCACATGTTTGCGATGGTGTGGATGTTTTGATTTTTTCCCGATAATCTGTTTGTGTTGTCTGTGACTCCCAATCCAGGGTGAAGTCACTATTTTGAAAGGTGGCGTTTGAAAGATGGATTCCTGTAAGCTAACCACACAATGACAAGAGCTCAAATACCTCGTATTCATTCTGGCCACTGCATGTAGCAGCTTGTGAGACCGTAGAGTGGATCTACTTAATAACAGCTGTACATGTGGAACCACAGAGCAATAAGTGCCACTCATATGCTGCCAAAGGCCCCCTTTCTAATAAGGCACCTTTTACAAAAGGAGTTATAAGTGACTATTGGCTTCATGAGAATTTTTTTTATGATTTATTAATGTCACTTATTTCTAGAAAGGAGACGCAAACAACATAGATCATAAACCTTTTTATTAACATTTGATTAACTCTTACCGCTGCAGACTTGATGCTTATTAATTATTCCTTTCATTAACATTGTTATCTAGTGAATGTATGGCTTGTTAGAAAGGGAGAAACTCATTAAATTCATGGATCACCAGCATTTATAAATGTTAAAAGTTATAAAAACAATAACAATAATGCAGTTTTGGCAACACAAAATGGGTTCTTATCTATAAAGCATTAGTCAATCATTTATTGATCATTCATTAAAACAACTTTACAAGCCCTTTGTAATACAGTGGTAAACCACGGTGGTTTAATGATTTTATCTCCCTTCCACCGTGAATCAGCTCGTTTAACTGGCTTTAAATACTACAAACAGAGTATACTATAGAGGCTACGAGTACTGCATACAAGGATATTTATGGAAGCTCATAAGCTTGGCAAGCATATTCATCTTAGACAATAGATTAAAAAAAAAATTAAAAAAATTTCACCACTGAGATATGTGTCACATTTTCCTCAGACAATGACTCACTGCTATTAATCATTCAAACTAGAGGTTCTTATTGTCTTAATCTTTCTCTGACTCCCTATCAAGACCAGTGTGGTGAGATTTACGAGTGCATTAGATAACAGTGTGTTGGCGTTCTGCAGACACTAGATCAGATAAGACCTTTCAGTTTTCAATAACTCCGTTTTAAAGCACACACCTGTAAGCCATGACAATTGAACACTTTAAAAGTACAGCATGAACAATGTCGTGATTAAATAGCAGCACTCTGTCCATTAAAGCTCCGTATTTCTTGTCACAACGGAACTGATCAAAACATTTCAGATGCAAATGTTGATTTGCTGCAGCTCTGACTCTGGCCTTCAGGTATCACTTGTTGAATGTGTTGGAATGAGGAACACTGTGAAGCCCGTAGTTAGACGTCACATCGGGGACTAACACCCTTATTGTTGCTAATTCATTCGAGGGATTCGTTGGCACAGTGCTCAGCTCATAAACATTTAAAAATCACAAACTGATGCCAACAGAATAACTTGCATGCACAGATTCATGAATACAAAGCACTACTGCAGACACACATACAGTACAGTTCAATGTATGTAGTGCACAATATACTGGATCCTGCAGTTGTTGATTATTCCACATTTTTGGAAGCCCCAGTTAAACAGGACTTTGATTTCTGGAAGGTGATCGGGTCCAGCCGTAGCTCATGGAACACACTCGGTCACAAGTCCATGAGTTCTAATCCGTTCCCTCTGTCTCGAGATGTTTGTGAAGAGAAATTGTTTCCCAGTCGTTTTGTTGGAGGGCACCAAGAAAGGAGTAAATACTCTTAGTTGACTACAGGTGTTAGGACTATGATGCACTGTATGAGATGAGGCAGTGAAGAGGAAGCCTTCAAAACACACACAACATATGTTTAGCTTTCCGTGTGCACATTCTGTTGAGGACATACTCCAATAATGAGTTAATGTAAATAAAACAGAGCTGAGTGTCGTAGATAGAGCAATACTTCTGCTCCAAGTGGTTTCTTACAAGCTGGATCATGTTTCCTTTACATTAAGCAAACTGTGTACATTTACAGCATGTCAAATCAGCAAAAAAAAAGGATACATTCATTACCCTATTGAACACGTTTTGTGTAACAAATATATGTGTGCTCTGCTGGGGATCCTCATCACAGACAGCAGACAGATTATGACCCTTTTTCTAGTGTCTGAGAAAAATATCCAAACCCCGCTTAATTAGCATTTCAGTGATGTAAACTGTTGCAGCAGATTCCACAAAATGTCTAAAAATAACCCTGTGAAGATGTCAACCTGAAGAGGATTTAGGTTGCATAACACCCACTTGAGGCTTGTGTGCCTCTCTCTCTCTCTCTCTCTCTCTCTCTCTCTCTATCTCTCTCTCTATGCAAACACAAAGCTTTTGCGTGTGAGGCAGCAGATCATTTCAGATGTTTTACAAAGGATTATGTCGCTGAGAGCGTAAAGATCACTGAGTGGCTTCAGAGTCTGGGATGTATTCAAAGGTTCAAAATAGAAACTGAATTTCATGTTGATTCCAGGCATTCCTTCATGCTATTTGCGGCAGCTGTGTGTTCATTATCGTCGTACAATACATCCCACCTCAAAATATTTCATGAGCCACTAATTATAGTATTTTGACAGCTCTGTTTTGAAACTATGGTCTCAGTATCTGACTGAAGCATTATGGTTTTGCACAAACATGTGCGTGTTCTTAGTCATCATCAGTTTGTTTTTTGGCGTATACTTGGCTCCACATGTTGCTTCATGTATATCTGGTCCCTCCCTTTAAATGCACACTTTCACCTGTAAGTGCCTATTGTATGAAAGTCTCTGTCGTAAGTTCTTTACCATTTATCATGCTTATATATAGGCGATGTCTGAGACACACATTTAAAGATGACAGCCAGCAAAGTTCAAGTTCTCTCATGTCTCCTGATATAAGGAGTAGCAATAAAAAAAAGGAATGAAAACAGGCTTCTGCCTGCTGCTGGTTTGGGAAGTTTCTATTTTGGTCTCGTCACTCCGTCAAAACTAATGAGCTGCCAAGTAAATGGGATGAACAAGTGTGTTGAAAAAAGCAGTAAACATATCAAGCAAGAGATGTTATCTACAGGTGGAGAAAGATAGAAATTCACTTTTTCCTGCATTTTCCTCTTCTTATCACTTCCTCATCACTACAGAAACCAGATTTATAATGTCAAAGACTCATAATAAGAAATATGTTTCCCTGGTAGAACACAGTCATATTGTCTAGTTGTGCAATTAACTCTCATTTATCAAATAATATGCATATGATTTATTTTCCATTCAGTTTCATGCAGCATATATTCAGCATATATCCTGCTCTATCACTCTCTATACTTTTCATCTTGTCTTACTTGGTCAACTATTGTTTTTTGCATCTCTTGCCATATTTTCATATTTCAATGATACGTCTTTTCATATGGTCTATATTGCAACCGGCCATGTTACTCAGCTTCTCCATTCTTAAATACACTGCTGTAGTTTTATTTATATCAGCTATATTTTAGTGAAATAATGTCAACAGTCAAAAGCAGGGTACAACTCAGGCTAACTAGACAGGTATGCTTGGGAAAAAAAATACAAGATGAAAAAGTTTGAAAACTTCCTGATGCAGTTCCTATTTTGTTTACATATGTGCATCAGAGGCCATTTCAGTTAAAACCGTTACAGGCACCCTGGCACAAGGTTTGAGAGGCCAGGTAGCTGTTAGTTGGTGGTTTGGCGTTCTTCATGCAAGCCATCTGTGTGCCTTACCCCTCTCTCGTGTTTAGACAAAAAAAAAAAAAAGGGGGGAATGGAGGTAAGCACTGCCAAAGACGTGGCAGCGAGAGTGGGGTTGAGATAGGGATGTGGTTTATCTAGCAAACGGGGAAACGTGTTCCACACTGAATGGGCGTATAACGTCATAACAGCGCGAGCGATGATAGAAAAGGGGTCGATCTTCTCTATTTATTCTAGGAGTTCTGTGTACTGAGGTCCGTGTCGAGGCCTAGCGTGTAAAGTTAGATATGCTGTTGCCGACAAGCAGCAGGGCTACAAAACTGTTAACATCATCAAACCATATGGGAGAGAGAAAGGGCGGATGAATATCTTCATCTGAGGTGTTTCAACTTTTCAGTTGTTGGTACTCTTCCTAGAAACTGACTCACCTGCAAATAACCCTAGTCTGTCTTCAGTCTCGATATGTTTTTGTTGCCGTCTCTTTCCGTAACCGAAGCCTCTGAACACGACACCACATAAATAAAATAGAACCGTTTCAAAGCTGTAAACAAGCAAAGGCATGTTCTCTCTTTTCATCCTGTGTATAACTTATGTCGCAATGGGGAAATTCTGTGAAATTCAATCACATGAAATAAAGAGGTTCAAAAAAGAAACTGAAGCCATATGCAAGGTAACAGGGCGGATCTTTAACCCCGAGCGAGTGCCTTGTGTAAACTGAAAGAGGATATTAAATATTTATGAATATGTTCATCCAAATTAAATTGCATTTCTTCGACATTAGTTTGCTCCACACCCTGTGTTATTAAAGACATCACCGGATCTTTTCAGCATTTTCTGGGATCCAGTATAAAGTTGAACCGTTGTTAAACTTTTGAAACTGCTGAACAATTTGCTCTTACTTCCCTCTCTGATCAGGGTGCCTTATATCCAGCTGCCCAAAGTAGATCATGTAACAGATCTGAAGCAGACAGTGTAAACATTGAGACACGTTCTCAAGGCTCTCAGGTGAACTACAATGAGGGGAAAGAGATGGCCTGATACGATGCGATAGAAACTCCATTATCTATAGTGGAGCAAAAGAAAGTCTGTGTGTATCCCAGTAGCTTTAATGCTGCTTTTGAGTGGGTTTCTTTTCCTCGTTACAAACAAGTCCGTATTCTAGCATGAATACTTACCAGAAATCTACAGCCTTTATCTGCAAGGACAAGAGTCTCGTGAGGCCATACTCTGCTGCCCTGTGCCTAAACATTTAAGGCTGCTTTCATAATCGACATGTGGGATCTCGATGGGAGTTCTTATACCATCAACATTTTAATCACACTGTATTTAAAGTGTACAATGATAATTTAAAGTCTCTGTTTTTCATGTTTTACACACTGACCAGTGAAACATCATCTCAAGCTTATTAGTGACACAAAACCTGGATTGGAATATTGTAAAATCATGTTGCAGAACAGAATCGTCAGAATTCGTAAATGCCCTGCAATATCATTTAATGTGTGTAAAAACCAAAAGGTCCTGACACTTTGTGTGTATTAGCCAAAATTGTTTTTTACACCTTAAAAAACAGAATCAAAAAAAAAAACGTTTGGCCTGGCCAGCCCCAAATGTGCTCAACTTGTTTGCCTGCCTTCAGGCCTCCAGGCCTCGTTCGTGCGGCGCAGAAAAAAAAAAAATCTGTGTGATGGGATCCCCTTCAGGTAAAATATGCTTAGATAATATCACTGTTACTACGTCTACCGGACCTGTTTGGGTTATTTTCAAATGAGAGAAAAGAAGACGGGGGAAAAAAATGCTCTCAGCGATGACAACAAAGGGCCCTGCGTGCAAATGAAAGGAGGAACTCCCTTTAGGTGAGTGCCTGTAAAAGGTGGCTTTGCACGAAACCAACACAGGTTTACCAGCACACACCTTATTTACACCTACTCAGATAGAAGTCAGTCAGAGGGCAAATGCTACCTTGTCAAGAAGATTTAATGTACTGTGGTACAATAATCATTATCTTTTTCTTCCCATTTATTCTAGTGTTTGGTTGCCATATATTTGTTGCTTTTGTTACTAGGGTTGTCTTTCCCAATTTGATTGCCTTGTCTCTATAAAATATCTGTTACTCTCAAAGATTAAGCTACAGACCAGTAACTCCACTCCAGAATGTGTTCGTTCTCGTGTACAACAGCAGGCCGTTGTCTGTGATCACAGCACGCCTTTGTAATCCATGTTCCACAACGACAAAAGTACATTTTGAATGTAAATTAATGAGGCTATTTACATCTTTTGTGCTTAAAGCGAAATAAAAGCGACGTCTGTTTCTCGTGTAGTCTTCGCAGGATTCCATAAACAGATCTCCCTGGTGGTCTGAGCGAGTGTGTGTGTGTGTGTGTGTGTGTGTGTGTGTGTGTGTGTGTGTGTGTGTGTGTGTGTGTGTGTGTGGATTTGTCCCTGCATGTGTTTGTGTCTTTCTTTGCGAATGGTGGTTGTAGCATGTACGTGTGTAAGAGGCAAGAAAGACAGAAAACCAGCGTTCTTGTGGAGGAAAGCCAAGCTCTTACGGATGGCGACGCTGCTCAGCAGAGCCAAATGCAGTCTGACAGCTGAGTTTAATGATATTTATTTCCAAGCCACACGCTTCCAGACCTGTTCTGGATCTGTTCTTTCAGCTGGACCTCAGCTCAGCGCAATGCCTCGAGCCTGGTGTGAGTTTACTTGTAATGTCTGTGAATGGGGAATGTTTACAGCATGTTTGATGAGTGTGTGTATGAAGTAGTGTGTGGGCGTGCATTGCCATCGGTATGTGTACCGACTGTCTCCGTAAGAGTGTGATTGCACACATGCTGACAACAGTAATGGATCTTTTATGACAGTTTGGATACACACATACAAACTCTCCAAAAGGTGAATAAGCCTGCTCCTATACCTGCCATGCCAAGAGGGTTAACAATGTCGGCTGCAGTCCAGACATCTCTGTTCCTTCGGCTCCACTGCAGAGCTGCATCAGGTCTTCACTCTGCATCAGCTCAAGACTCAAGACTCACAGACTCAAGCTGCAACATCGGTCACTATTTTCTCGTTAGCGACGGTTGTGACTCTTTATGGCAATGTTGATCAGTCGGACGGTCTCTCCATCACTGTGGTCCAGATTGAAATATGTCAACAACTACTGAATGAGTTGCTATGAATATCAGAATATATTCTTCTGACTTTGGTTATCCCCCTGACCACCTGACGTTTCATATAGCACCAGCAATACTACTTTAATTTATGACCAAATACCTGCAAACTCAACTTCTCATCAGCGTCAACTCAACTGTTTTTGCACTAATTAGCAATGTTAGCGTGCTAACATACTAAACTAGTGTGGTGAACTTGGTTAACATGTTCTGCCATTGTCATTAGCATGTTTTCATCCAATTGTCAAGTGAATTTGAAGCAAACTGTTTAGACGACTGTGGCTACAGCGTTCATTGATTAGAAGTTAGCGCTATAGTAGTAGAAGTCGTAGAAGAAGTAGAGATTGAAAGCCAGAAATAAAACAAGTCACTTTGACTATTTTACTGAATCTAACAAATCTACAATAAAAAGGATGGAGAGAGTTTTTCAACAAGTTTTAATTGTTTTTTCATGTCAGCTCAGACGGGCTATTTGTCATTCCGTCCGGAGACGAAGACAAGCTTTTGCAAGTTATGGGAATACTTTCCAAAGTTGACTTACTTCAGTAACTGTAAACCTTCAGATGGTGTGCAATAGCACCATTACCTCATGTCTTACAGCATTTTATGATCTGATTTGTAAGCACAAGTTTAAATGAGTTAACTATCAGTGGAACAAAGGCAATTATAGTCTGTGTCATTGCTTATAAAACAATAAATGTCAGGTGTTTTTAGGTGTTTTTTAAGCAATGTTGTTTTGATGTAAAGTCCATTTTAGGGTTTTACAAGGTTGACTTTTATTTTTGATATGATAGTATGTTGACTTTGGTTATGCTTAACCTTAACTCCAACAGAAACACACAACGCAATGTGGTTTATTCTTTAACACGTTACTTTTCAGACATTTAGAAAAATCTCCATTCTATTTTGTCTGCAGGAATTATTTAAGATACAACAGAGATTGTTTTACTACTTTATTGTTTTTATGTAAATTGTACTTGTGTTTCTCACAATGGAATAAGTGGACAATAATTGACAGCAGCCTTATCATCTTAGTTTACTTAGAGTTTTAGGAAAATGCTACTGCTACTGCTAGCAATCCTGCCAGTATGCTATATTGACATTATAATTTCAACATGTGATTTCTCATGCTCGTGTACAATTACTTTTTTCATTTAAATATTATATTAATTAATTAGATTATTTCAACAGGCCCTTTTCCACAGCCGACACTTTGACGTGTCATAGTAAGAGAAGCTCAGGTGTCATTAATAACATTAACACTGCCATGACAGTGTGACCTAAAGGTCAGCTAGAAAGCGTATAGCGCACTGCTTGAGCCTTTGTAAATTCTCATTAACGATACATTTGTCTAATCAAGCAGGTGTCGTTCTATCTGAGGACTCAAACACAACAACTAAGAGAGTTATCCATCACATATTAGTATGAGTATGACGGAGGAATAGAAAGAGAAAGGGAGGAGGAAGGAGAGAAGAGATTATCTTTCAGTTTAATAAAGTTGCCTTTACAGTATGGGTCACCAGAGTAGTTTGTTTAGCATTGTTTGGATTTGAACATCTATTATCAGCCTCGATAAAAAAGTTTCAGTTGTTAGTCAGTTAAAGAACTGCCCCACACCTTCTTTACCTTCCTTATAATCTTTGGAAATCCATGTTTGACTTTCAGATGGCAAATGTCATTTAAAGGAATGTCACTAGTCTAGATCTGACAGACGGAGAGAAGTCACGTTACTCGTGTTAAGCAATATTCAGAACTTTTAATGCAACACCTTCACACCTAGTAGCTTGATACAGATGAATAAGTAATGGCTGTATTCCTGCCCTTACAGAAATCCTGGGTTTTAATACAACACCTACCAAAGTTAGTAGTTGTTTATTCTAAAATATAAATGTGAAATTTAAAACGTAAATCAGGATAAAGGAGTCATCAAAAAAGCAATTCTAAAGAACTGAGGAATAACCCATAAAATGAATGCAGGACACATCTGTAAGAACCACATGCGTCTGCCAAGATATGAATTCTTTCAATCTCCAGCACAGCAAGTGTGTGACTTGGTGTGTGGTATGTTCACAATGAGGAGAATGTAAACTGTGCTTGAAATATGATCTCTGCTGTTGTAATCTTCCCAGGTTCAGAGATCTGAGAGAGATTAAAGCCGCATGCACGGCGTTTGAAGTCGTCAGCAGTGGTTGCTGACTTTTAAAAGCTAGTTTCACCAAATAGTTATGAATGCTAATTAATAATTCCCTCAATTTTATGTGAGCTATACCTGAGGCCAAAGCAACAGCTCATGTGTTTTTATTCCCTGCAGTTTACAAGCAGTTGCCAAGGTCAAGTCGATAGGCTGTCTGGGCATGGCTTTCAAGGAATCTTACAAGGACAATCAGTCCATGCCAGTAAAGGTGCGTGAGAGACTCTGCTCCACCCCATTTCATAAATCATTCCTCATCTATCAGATCAGTTACATCAGATAAAGCAACACAAATCAAGATGTCGATATATAAACATTCGAGATTATGTACTGGTGAACATGAGTGATTGAAAAGGAGCCAAGTCTCTGCATTATTTATGTGGGTAAGGCTCAAAGCAGATGAGGGAATGGGAATCTGATTTGTATCCAGAATCTGGTGAGCTGGAAATAGAAATGTCAAGTGTTTTCTGACCTTGTCAGATTTCCTAAATTCAACTTCAGGGAACTTTGGCGTGCACATTTAGCACTAATAGCAAACTTTCTTGACAGTTCTGAACTTTGAGGGAAAGGAGAGCTGAGGAGTCCGAAACAGAGAAAGCTATCTGTGTTGCACATCTTTTTTATTTAACCCTCCTCTGCCAGAGTATAAAGTGCTGCACAACAGAGGAACGGTTTACAAACAGTTAGGAGGCAGGAGTTGATGGTACAAATAACTGTCTTGCTAAGCCCCTTTCACACATGCACTGCAACCCTTAACTTATCGGGACATTACCCGGAGGGGCTGTATGCGAGAACGCAAATGGCTCAATCATTCGTACAGCACATTAAACAGACTTCACCTTGCCAGCTCCCAAGTACAAAGTCTGTGTAATGTTCGATCAAGCCCACGTGTGAATAGGGAAGGTCATTGTCCGGAGAATTGACAGAGAGCGAGTTGGCGTGTTCATGTTTCATATCATTATGGCGCCAAACCTGAAGAAAACAAACATCCGAGTTTGAAGAAGAAGGGCCATTCACCCAAAGAAAGTGTCTCACTGGAGAGAGGACGAGATTCGTGAGCTTCCATTGGTAGGACCAACGCAAAAATCATGGGAGAAAGTCAAGGAATGTCACGAGACTCGGTTCTTTATGACCAAATTATGAACCGGCTACGTGACCACGGAGTGACTCGCACCGTGTCCTGCCTCCTGCACGCTCTACTCAGGCGCCACCCCTTGTCAAACTTAGTATTTTCCATAGGTTCGAATGCATCTGACACAGACAATCTCCTGCTGTGTGTTACATGTGTGAAAGGAAAACTCCATAGCCATTTTTTCACAACTCCGAACAATGTCCGGACCTGATTCTCAGGACATTGTCCGGAGTTGTGAGAAAACTGCTACGGTAAGCTAGCTAGAAGGAAGCGCCACTGTGACTGCTGAGCGCTAGCATGTTCCCAGGTGGTTTGATTGTTAAAACTACAGTACATCATTCTAGCACATGGATTGTCTTAAAGTGCACATATGATGACCAAAAACATTTGTCAAACAAACAACGACCTCATGGCAGACCAAACTCTTCCTCTGCCTAACAGCATAGTCTCCGGAAAGTAAATCTGTTTTACAGGCTTTATGCCAGAAAACTGTCATTTTTAGACCAGACCTTTACACTCACTGAATCAATTATCTTCAACGAGAATCTCACAGCCCACTGCGATGACTCACCAGCTGTTGTTGCTAAACAGGGAAATTCAGGTTTCTGCAACACTCTGCAAGAGACTGGGTACACCTTTCTCAGGAAACTGGCAGTGGGACAACTGGTGAAAGGATGTTGTCTTTACTACGCCCAATGTTTGTCGGGTCTGAGGAGGGAAGGTGGGTTATGATGAGGTCGAAGGAGGTAAATAGTAATTTCTATTTCAGTCTCTTTGAAGGACGGAGTCATCTGTCCTTTGGGGGTCTGCGGACTGACTCAGACCCAGACTGTGAATCGAGAGATGAAGAGCAAACCGTCAAGGGGGAGAAGAAAACAAAATCTACTACTTTTATGATGCTTAATTTCATTGCAATATATTTGGATCTTAAGAATATTAATAAAAGCAGTCAAGGTAATTCAAGTTTTTTCAAATATTATTTACCGGTCCTTAACATTAAAGTTCTGTTTGTTGGCATCCTTTAATGTAGAGCAACATATAAAGATGTCTCTCAAAATAGAGCTCTCTTGGTACCTAGTGAAGATCTGGGAACCCCATCATGAGGCGTGAACTTGGCCCATAAACACAATGGTGGGCCGGAGTCAAAGAGTCAGGCACGATGAAAGCATTTCCCGTCCATTGACCTCTTGTCATTCCAAGCCCGCCGCGCTGTGGAGCAAGATCAAAACAAAGCCTTTGTAATCTGATCTACGTTCAGGATCAAACAACCACTACCAACAAAACAACAAACTATGAGGTAAAAGGGCACAAAAATAGTCTGCGTAAGGGCCACAGCACAATGCCATTGTAACTGCAGAAACAGACATGGGAGACTGGCATACTCGGTCTGCTTTCTAAATTACACCTGTCTATTTTTTAAGTTCATTCGCTCTTAGGGTCACAGGGTTGATACATTTTCTAGATGTGAAACTCAAAATAAAAATGGCAAGCAACTGTACCGCAGGACAGCCACACAAGAAATAGCAATAAATGATAATAATACATCTGATACAGTACACATGTTGATCTCTGAAAACACTTGAGAGAGCCAACAATTTACACAGTCTATCAAGTTTCAAGAGAGCTGGAGAATAAGACTTTTGAAATAGCTGAAATTCCTCACAGCACAGCTGCAAACTGTGAATTAAAGTTATGGAGAGTGAAAAACCTCGAACGGATTTCTTCCTTAAATCATCCTGCCAATCATCTAAAAGTTAATGTCAGTTGATTATTAGCATGTCGGGTATGTTTGTTGATTTATTGCCCTTTTCATGCAACGACTATGAACACTTTGGCCAAATGCTAAATTCAGTGGACAGAAGAAAGGAGAAACCAACAAGCACTCCCCGAGTGTAGGAGGTTGTGATGTCCATTCATAAAGCCAACAACGCGGCATGACTCATCATAATACATTAGGTCAACTTTAGAAAAACATTTTTTGTAAATCCTCAGCGGCTTCAAGCGAGCCATTCAGATATAACGGGGACCAAGTTGTTTCTTTCAAGAACAGAACAATGAGAGCGTAATAATGAGATCACTGAAAATGAACACTGTTGAATAGAAGTTGTTTTTAGCTGCTATCACATAACAACAGATAGCATTATGTGCTAGCACATTGTTACTTCTGCTATATTCTGACTCATCGTTGGCACCTTACAACACAGTACCAGAATCCCCAGAAAAATAAGCATCACATATCCAAACAGGCAAACTAGGGTGGTGCCATCTTCCTTTAACATTGCACATAGCTTTCTAACGTAGACAATGACTGGTTAAAGGAGAGGTTCAGAATTGTTCGAGTCTGTCTTCAAACAATAGTCAGGCGCTTGCATGAACATTCAAACTGGTTTTGCTTGCTGTAATTGTTCCTCTGGTACAAACAGGCCATGAAGGGATCTTTTCCTGCTTCCAATGAAAGTGATGGGGGACCAGATTAAAAGCGAAATGCGGACCAAAGGTGAAGTGAGTTTCAGAGGTGTTGCGTTTGCATACGTCCATAGAAATACGTGAGTGGGGGGCGCAACAACGCAACAACAACGCAAGTTGAAGATTTTTTTTTAACTTGAGCAAAACATTTGTGTTCATCCCGAGACTTTATGAAGTCTGAGATTTTATGACTTTGTGAAGTCCAACAGGTGAAGAAACACAAGCAGTCAGAGGATAAGAGAAACAAACAACAGGGTTATCCAGAAGAAAATAAAAGAAATGAAGGCCATCGACAAAAATATGACCTCAGGTGTCTATCACGGTTTCCAGATCAACTTCCTGATTCATATTTCTTGAGCAATGACTGATTTCCTGAGCGTTTTGGGGGCGCACCCATTCAGCGTTACTTCCAAATAAAATGGTTTATAGTCTGACTGATTGTGTTTATTGCCCAATTGGATTTCATTGTAGTGTCATGTTCTCAACAAAAACTTTGAGTATAGTGTTACTATAACTGATAGAAATGATGACTATGAGACAAAAGTTGTAACATAAATACAGAAACATTGTTGTTCAGTAGGTTATTCAATAACTGGTGTTTTATACCACAGGTGTTCTGCCTACTTACACTTTGAATAGTAGGCAAACCGTGTAAAGTAAGGCAAGGCAAGTTTATTTGTACAGCACATTTCAACAACAAGGCAATTCAAAGTGCTTCACTTAAAACCATTAAAAGCATCAAAACATAAGGCAAAAGAAAAAGAGATTTAAAAACAATTAAGAGCATTCATTGACACAATAAAAACAGTCATTAAAACACAAAAAAGCTAAAACAAATAGAATAAAAGTTGCAGTGCAGTTTAAGAAATAAAATACAGTAGTATCAAATGTAGAAGTAGTAAAATGCCGAAATACAAGAAATTGATTAATATCCTTGAATGTGGTTCAATCAAAGGCAGCAGCAAACAGAACAGTCTTCAGTCTGGATCTAAAGGAGCTGAGGGTCTCAGCAGACCTGCAGCTTTCTGGGACTTTGTTCCAGATATGTGGAGCAGAAGAACTGAACGCTGCTTCTCCATGTTCAGTTCTGACTCTGGGAACAGAAAGTAGACCGGTCCCAGACGACCTCAGGGGTTCGGGATGATTCATAAGGTAGCAGCAGATCAGAGATGTATTTTGGACAATAATTCTTTGTTGGACAGGAAGTCAGCGCAAAGACCTCAGAACTGAAAGTATAAAGCAGGTTTTTTTTTTTTTTTGTCCTATAAATGATGCTTGTAATTGCACAGCATCGTTGTCTATATAATAACTACTCTTTAGAAACTGTAATCACTGCTGTGCATGAGCACTGAATTATGTTTTATAAGTGTTTCTTAAAGTGGAAAATATACAAAGATAAACACACGCTGCTAAGCAACCGCTGAAAACATGTTGCGTTAACTGTAGTTTTGAACACCTTCTCATTATGATTTTGGCAAAGGCTGACAGTTAAACACACCCTTGCAGCATGCAAAGCTATTTTTGGTGTGTGATTGTTATGAGTTTTATCTTTGTGTGCAACCTAAGCGCAAATAAAATAAATGTCTAATAAAATCCAACGCGTTCACATTTTGAAGGAAGTCGAAAATATCTTGCATGAAGTTTGCATGACAGTTAAGAAAAAGTGAACCTACCCAGCACCTAAACACAGACATGAATTCAGTGGTGACAGCGAAATAGTTTCACAATAAAAGCAGCATTACTTGAATGGAAGCTGTCAGTTGGGGTGAGGCCCATATCTAAACAATCTGAGGAGAAGCAGCGAGGCACACATTTACAAATAGCCCTGAAATTCCTCAGTGTTATTCTTCTGAGGATTTTAAAGCTTACTTAATAAGCTAACTGATGAGTAAGACACAGTAAACAGTCATGACTAATGTCTCTATGGAAGGGATTTCTATGCTTCGGAATCAGTGTTGACATGGGTGACTCCTGTCTGGCACGCGATGTGGGCTTAAGGACATAAACAAACCTGCGTCTGGCTCCGCCCGAGGCTCATGTTCACAACTCTCCTGGTACAGGAACACCCCACCAGGTCCGGATAGAGACCGGTCCAGTGATCGATCCATCCGAGACCTCGCTGACCTTAAACACATCTCAAAGGGACTGCAAGAAATCATATACTTAACAGACAGGAGATGTAATGTTTGTTATTACCTTTTGCAAAAATATGTTCAGAACATGCTAAGAACTCACTGTTATTTGGAAAGAAACAGACAATTCCGTTAAGTCAACAAGGTCAATTGTGCATGGAGAGGGTGAAAGATGCTTGATGAGCACTTGAAGACAAAAGCTTGTCTATCTCAGTGCATCGTACTTGCTCTATACGTGTATTCATGAACACCAGAGATAAGATTTCAAGTTAAAGATACGAGATGTATGATTGTGTTTTCCTCTCTGTCTTCCTCCCCCTCTCTCTTCATGATAATGCCAGGCAGCCTCACCAAGCTCTTCAAATGACTTGTTTCATGGGCCGTGCCTCGGTTACATTTTAAATGTATTTATTTGATACTAACCAAGGATTCATATTACTCTTTGGAATAATCAATGGTGAAACAATATCCTCTTTATAGCCCACATGGCATGACTTCAACCAGTGATATGTCCTGGTTAGACTATTGTCGTTATGTGTAATATGTCCCCTACTAGGCCGGAGATGAGCAAACACAATGTGAAGTTTTAGATTAGAATATATGTGTGCGAGATGTTTTGTTTGTATATTTAAAGACTATATTCACATTTCAGCAGCAGCCACCAATTGTGTGTAGCTAACTTGTGATCTGCTGCGTCATGTAGTGTCTCAATTTAGATAAGCGAATGCTCTGACTCAGTATTGTGGCTAATTAGACCCACTGCTATCAGCTCCGGATGTACTACACTAGGTCAAACTGTACTTTTACAGCAGCAATTTCTCTTTTACGATGCCAAAGAACTTTAGAGAATACAGCAATCTATTACATGATCAGGATATTCATTAACAGATAAAAAAAAAAGATATATTGGGATATTAAGCCTTGTGACTTTGTATGTGAGGGTGTGTGTGTGTGTGTGTGTGTGTGTGTGTGTGTGTGTGTGTGTGTGTGTGTGTGTGAAGGGCTTCTTGTTAACTGTTTTCACAGCTGAGAGCAGCAGAGAGGCCTTTCCACACCTCCTGACAGCTGTGTTCTGCTCAGTCACGCTATAGAGGCGCAGCAGTGGTCTCCACCTCTGACTGCAGGGCCCTCTAGCGCTGGAGGTAAAGAGTCTGCTTCTTTTCTTCTGATTTGTTGATAATAGCCTGACCACAAGCAAACCTAGGCGGCACTAATTGCATGATAATGTCCAAGTTACAATGGCATCATAATGGACAACTATATTAACCACATTAAGGCATTCAATGCTAAAGTGACACTCCTACTTTCTACACACTGCGTTTGATAATGTGATTAATATGATCCAGGTTCCGTGGTTAAACCCTGGACTGCATTGTCCTCGCATGGCTGCAATAGTTATATGACAAATGATCAACAATCGGCTATTAATCTTTCTTTCGAGCGATATGTTGTTTATTTAATCAAGTGACAAAGAGCAGTCAGAGAGAGAGAATAAAGACAGGTGGAGGACTGCAAACCGGCATAAAAACCTAATGTAAAATAGTAAATTAAATATCGCCATGCTTATCAGCCTGAGTTATTGTTTTAACTCAAAGTTCAAAGTTTAACATGTATGCACAACAGCACACTCTAAAGGTGAACAAATAAAAATAAGGATATGTCCAATTTAAGAGAGAAATATTTCCTACGATAGCATTTCTGAATGGAAGGAATCACAGTGTGAAACTCATACAATCGTGTTAAACTTGTTGTGATGATGCACTGAACGTACCAAACGAGATTTGGTGTCACAGCCTCTCTGAGTTGCGCTCTGAACTTTTTAGACTGTTGATTTAGAAATGCCTGTGATATTATCAAAAACCACCAGATAGACAGGAGCCAAAACTGCCAAACTCAATCAGCTCCAGAAAATTGTCGAGGGGTTTATCGATCACATAATCGATCTTGATGAATTGAAATCAACAGATGAAGAAGAAAGGGAGGAGGGTAGTTACGGGTTTGCTATACGACTATGAATACTTTGTATACTCTTTTACAACCTGTTTACACCTGTATATATTTGTATTACTTATCATTGTGCATACCGTACAAGTGACATTTGCTACATTCCTGTTTACACTTGGATTCTCATTTTGCTTTTACTATATATACATATATATATATATATATATATATATATATTTAATGAGCATTGTTGGAGGGAGCCTGAGATCAAAGACTTTGCCAACGACTGTAATTGTTGCACTTAGGATAATAAGGTACTTTAAAGAAAGCAAGCAAATGTCATATTTATTTTGGGCTGCAATTAAATTCTATTTCCATTGTTTCCATTTTGGAAACCAGGTGTGGGTAATTTGAACGTTAACAGTGCTTCTTACATAATATAGATGATATCATCTTAGCTGACAAAGGCCATTTAATAACCAAATAGTTACGTATTTACCTATGAGGGTGCAGCGTTCACATGCCTTATAATGCATTTATATTTAGTTAAATGCTGTATTTTATTCTCTCTGACGTATAGTGTTAGATAATGACTTAATATACTATAACTTAATATTTTCTTTTTTTTATGGAAGGTTTCTTCATGACATAATGTTTACAGTAAGTACTGTAGAGAGTTGAAATTACTACTATTGGACTGTATAGTTCGGCCATATTTCAAGGTAAGTATATGTTCTTAAGTCTTCTGGTGACATTAAGGAGTCATTTCACAAGTACTTATTTTCACTTTCAGATTTTTGTTTTGGGAGTTTATGAAATCCTGCTAGGCCGATGTAATTTTCACTTTTATTTACAATGTTGATTGCGTACTGAAAATAGTCTTGTGAAAAGAATTTGACTGATGACATGGAAAATAGAGAAAAGTTGCAAATGAGTTTGCAAGGTCATGTCTGAGTGTCTATGAAAATAACCAAAGGAAGGAGTGGTTATGTGGCACCAGTAGTGAACAGATAAACTTTGTGCCAGAGAGCAAGGCGGTCACTCATTGGGAGGATCAAAGGTCTGATGCTGTCCAAACTGAAATGCCATAGCACACACACACACACACACACACACACACACACACACACACACACACACGAAACACCTAGTACTACCACCATGGTCCATTAAGTGGGCGGGTTAAAGGTGCACAGAGGTTCAAATCAACGGCTTGAATGATAACATTTTGATTTGAATTGGCAGAATAAACGTGCCATATTTTGTGAATAATGTTATTTGTCAAACAATCTGCCATTCCAACCTCCTTGCTTGTAGGCTTGATATTCAAATAATCCTGTGAATCCCTATGGTGAGCAGTACACTGGAAAGTTAATTCAAAATGGTCCCAGCGGTGGGATCAACCACGCCCCCTGTTGGGCAGAAGAGACAGGTGGTCTCATGTGTCTCAGCTGGAAAGAGCCGATGATTTGATGAATTTAAGTGATGTGTAAACTGACACGTTGTTTGTCAAAAATTCATAAATGCTGTAATATAATAATATATAATATAAAAATAGAATGCCGTATTTAAATATTGTCACATTGTGCATATATGATGACCGGTAATTAAATTGTTACAAAACTGACAGCTGGGTAATATGTATTTGGCAAAGTGCAAATAATGTGGTTTGTACAGATACATATTTATATTTCCTTTGTGATAATAAACCTCTAAGCAAAGCATAGAATCCACTAAATATCTATTTCCTTTTTCTTTCCTTAAAAAAGCCAAACCAGTGTTTCTGTCTATAGCTGGCAGCTCATGTAGGCTTTTGAGAAGTTCTGAAATATGATATATAAGATATGTAACAACATAAAAATGCATTTAGTGTCGATGTTGTTGGAAAGATCAACTCTAGAAGATGTACAATAATCCAACATAAACACCATGAAACAGATTACAAACTTTTACAGTTTAATACATATTTAAAAATGTAGTTGTTCAGCTGCTCAGACGTGAGATTTACATGCATTACAATAGGTAATTACTAAGCAATGGTTCTAAAGCAACTATATACCTCTACTAATGGGGTCGATGACAGAAAAAAGCATTTTATCCAAATGCAAACAAAAATCATATTTCCCAAATATTGCAGATATTTACAAATATAATTTATATTACAAGCAGCACAGTGATCGGGCTCAATGCATCCATGTAATCAGAGTGGGAAGATAGTAATGAAGATCATCATACACTATATCAAAACATATTAAATAGTATTGATATTAATATACATTTAGAATGTATCAAGTTGTGCAAGTTGCAGTGCTATAGAAAGCTCATAGATATTGAGTGTTTGCTGATTTTGATTTATTTGGTGAATCTGGTGTGTTTTCATTCATTGGAAACCATCTATTCAGGTTGTGTCACTAGAAATAAGAACATGTATATTCATGGTTTCATAAAATAAAATTAAAATTAAAAGAATAATAATGATAAATTATAATAATTTTCAATTCTGAAAATGAATTTAGGAAATTTACCCCAAGTTAACTGCCATTTATCCTCTATCTCCAAAAATAATATAACACAGAAAAGGGTACTATTAGACTATTTATGTAATCTTTTTTGTTTCTTAAGCTAAGTAAAAGAAATAGTAAAAAGTGACATTTACTGCAGCACTGGCCTGTGCCTCAAATTGTCATTCATTTCTAATTTAAACACACACACTTCATTATTTATTCAGGCCCAAAAAAATGTTGTAAAACTTAGTAAAAGTTAATGGAATCTGTTAAAAAAAAATCTTAGCAAGGGATCTCACCATTTACACTCACTGAATTATATTACACTAAATTATTGCCTTCTATGGTCACAACAAAAGTACTCTGCACATTCTCAATATCCCAAATATTTCCAGACAGTATATTGCATAGTAGCAATGCACCCTGTTATGAGACAAAGTCAAACCTTAGACGAGATTAACTCAAACAACATTAAAACTATAACCTAGCGCACAAGAGCTCCATTCATATCCCATAGACGGACAAGCTTGTCGCTAATCTTTAATATCACACACCAAATGAACATTCTCTAGACAAATAGATCTCCAAGTTGTTCCCACTGATGTTCAGCAGGCCATTTAATCCAGCACCGGGGTGTTTCCGCGCTGTACCAGTCTGCAGCATGTTGTTCTAACCGAGGTTGTTAAAACCACCACACTGCTGTTAAAAATACATTCCCCCGGGGGCTTGCAGAGGTCTTAACATTGAAGCAGGACAGAAAGCTTTAAGTCTCATTTAATGGAAGGTCAATATTGGTGTAGCGTTTGCAGTGTGTCCTTTTCATTTTTACACCTCAAAGAATGTAATTGCAGTGGTGCACTTAAGAATTAATGCTGCGTTATTGTGTTTCCCCATATTTTCAATCCAGTCTGGCAGGATCCTGAACTGTGGAACGTCAAGTAGCAAACGCAAGACCTAATGGACTGTATATCTCCAGGATTTGACTGTTCTGTGACTCATGAGAGCTTTGACCTGTGGTTTATTCTGTGCAGTCAGACATGATACGCAGCTTTATGATTCTTAATTATCTTCATGACTAACTTCTAATGTGAACATCGTCTTACATTTGAGTTTTTTAGCCATGTTAGCTGTGTGGCTCTGAAGACAGCAATGCTGGTCTCTCCACCACTTTGGTCCAGACTAAAATATCTCAACAATTTAATATGATGCTCATGGTCCCCAGAGGATGAATCGTAATGACTTTGGTGCAAACTTTCCTGTAGCAACAATAGAAGGTCGATCTTTTTAAGTCATTCAGTAAGATCTAAACAATGGATTAGCACAAATGTTTGCAAGACATTCATGGTGCCCAGATGATGAATCCTAATGGCGTTAGTGATCTCCTGACTTTTCCTGTAGTTGCGCCATGAAGTTGACATTTGTGTAAACCTGCAAAACTAATGACATTCCAATCAGCCTCAGCTGCACGTTGCTTCTCGCGCTAATTAGCAAAATTAGCATGCTAACACACTGAACTAGGACAGTGAAAATGGTAAACATCAGCCAGTGTCTCTGTGTGTTGACATTGAGGTTTTGCAGTTCAGAGTCAAGGCAGAGAGGATCTCCTGAGCCCTGTGTTTACACTGTCTGTTTCCTGTATGGCTGTTTGGGAGCCTATGAGGGAAGAAACACTGCAGTCAGAGACCACTCAAACATAAACACTGAACAATGGATGATGGACGGGGAAGAATTTTGCTTCAAAGATACAGTTTTTCAGGCTATCTGTGTGGGTGCTACTACTTTATCTAAATGAGCTCTGCCCTTTCCGGGTGAATTAAAATCATTAAAAAATGTGGTGATATCCCGCAGCCATATGTGGAGTGAAAGTGACGTTCATGACACAGCTCTTTGACTCTCTGGGGTAGTTTCACTAAGTTGTATGTTTATGTTAACTAATAGGCCCCGTGATGTTTGCCAACTGGCATCAGCTGAAGCAGCGATCGACCAACAGGCACATGAGTTCGACCTGAATGCCAGGGAGTCTATCAGACTTTGATCCGGCGGCGATCAGGGGAACCTCGCTACACTATCAAAGCACCATCCCTCCTTCGAGAATGCTTGTCTTTCTTATTTCAACAACGACCCTGCCTCTGCCTCGCACAACTGGACCCCGGCTCCTGGGTGGTCTCGGGGCTTAGCTTCGTAATAACGGTGCCTCGCTGTTCCAAGAAGACGTGGAATACAGCGAGAACGCTTCATTTCAGCCAGATAGGAATTGCCTGATAACCTTGATGGAACGGATAAGGCAAGCTGGTGTAAGGCTTGGCTTCTCAAAATGAAGTAAAATTAAATGCGCGTGAGGTGAAGACATGTGAACCAAAAAAAAAAAATCTTATGTATTACCAAGATTATAGTGATTTCATAGGTATAAGCACCAAATCCCGCACGTTCTTTTCATGTCCATATCTGAATTGTGTGGAAGACTGTGAGTCCCATCCTTGAGAGGTAATGAGGAGGAGCACAGTGGAGCTCGAGGGGGATGTGCAAAAACAGCCTTGAGTGGGATGTTGAATGCCATATTCCCCTCTCTTCTGCCTTTGTCCCGTGTCCCCAACCTGGACCTGGACCTGGACCTGGACCTGGGCTCTTTGCAGGAGTGAGAGAAGGGGGTGTGGTCTCTTCTTGTCTACCCCATTTCCTGCCTTCCACACCAGTTCTAATTGGAAATTTGGGTGGCCCTGTTTATTTACATGGTTGAAATGCGGCGAGGTTGTATTTATATTTTCATGGCGTGTTCTCAGCAGTGCTGCATTACATAGCCTTCCCTTGAGATCGCTGTGGGAGAGGGAGAAGAGTGTAGAGTAGCCCAATGGTTGAGCGTATGTGTGCAGGAGAGAAGCGTGATCGAGGTTGTATGAGGTCTAATGTCCTTCAATGTGAATATGCACTTCATGATCTTAAAGGTGAGACCTTTAAATATTCTGTGTATGTTTTTTTTAATTGGGTTTGTCTGTGGACTTAATAAAAAAGGAATATATATAAAAAAAATATAGTAAAATTAAATAATAAAAAATTATTTGATTTGATTGTGTCATAAACAAGTTCACACTTTTGTCAAAATATTTACAAACAAGAAAAAAAAAAAGGAAATGATGACAACCAAAACATAAAACCCAGATTTATCCAACATGAGATCATTATTTAAGATGCATTGAAAAACAAATCTGAGCTGTACTCTTTTAGAGCATCAGAAATCCCATAAAAAATATAAATACTTATAATTATACTTACACTATGCTTAGTGCTGAGTCATAACAAATGTATGCATGTCTTACTTCAGAGCATAAATGACAGAAAGAATCTGGTCATCTACTGATTTAAGGATTCAAAGGTTTATATGTAGTAATGTGTTTTTGGTAAAATGCAACGTGGCATGCTTCTGATGTTTTGCTAAAAGCAAAGGATTAGTAAAAAAAAAAATATAAAGTAATAAGTATGATGAGAAATCATGACTATATGGTTACACCTGTCACAAGTGCAAATATGCTAAAAGTCTATGAATACACTCTGAAGGTAAGATCAATGAATTGTGTCAATTTCTAATCCAATAATGTTATGAAAAATCAGTCGAACAATTACTCTATACAAGGCTATAGTTTCAGAAAATACACACCAGCCGAAGACCCTCTAACCTAAAGGTCTCTCAGGTCTCACATGTATACATGGATAAAAATGATCCTTAGATGAGCCATGGCAGAGTAGTGGCAGGATGTGTTTATCCTTCAGACCGGGGCTGCTGAGTGGCGGAAGGCAGAGCTTTTTAGTCAAGCCATGGCTACAGAGAGCCCCAAACCTGACTCTGGATAAAGTAAACATATGAGCGTGCGCACACACACACACACGCACGCACGCACACACGCACACGCACGCACACGCACACACACACACACACACACACACACACACACACACACACACACACGCACACACACTCAGAGGGTTCTCCCGTCCTCCTCCCAGCCCATCAGCTGGAGACCACACACCCAGACCACACAGAGTCTGAGAACAGCTCGAGTCACTCTCACGCAACACAGCCCACGAGCTGTCACTCTGACCACCTCCGTCTCTCCGTCAGCACTGGTTCTGCCCGTCACTTGACACTCGAGACAAAGCAACTGTGTTTAGAAAGAATGGAAATTGAAAGAAGTGGAGTCACAAACTATTTATTTTGATAGGAAAATGCTATAGGAGCAAATCCAGAGACAGCATGATTTGATAATGTTGATGAATCCAAATCAATTGAGGGCATTCAGAATAAATTTGAGTGTGTGTGTGTGTGTGTGTGTGTGTGTGTGTGTGTGTGTGTGTGCGTGTGCGTGCGTATGCATGTGTGGATGTATGTTTGTATGTTGAGCCATGGGTGTTACAGAGAGTCACGTCCCTGCACCAGTAAGAGTGATCAAAGGGTTTTGTGAATGCACTGATTACTGCAGTCCATCCGCCCAAATGTGTGAGCATCATGTCGTTCTTTGCATGTGGAGAATTCATATTTCCACTCTCTCCGGCTCAAGCACAGCAAACCAACCGATGGTAGATCACTCCCTGCTGGTCATTTATTTCACTGCATACACATCCATGCACAGTCCCTTTGGGTAACTTTGTATCTCTGTTGTGTGTCTCTGGAGGGAATCTCGATTATGGGGAAAATGCAGCATTTCCTACTTCGTCTAATGACGTTATAGTGTAACATCCTTTATCTCCGAAAACCTCTGTGAGTTCCCAGCCAAACTAAACAAGCAGTCCTGCTCTAGCATTAGTGCCAGGTAGACCACCATATTGTTCTGCTTATCGCCCTCATCTGTTTACGCTGGTGTCCCGGGTCATCCGATTGTTTTCCATTACTTTTGCTGCTCCTTATCCGACAACTGTTATTGCTTTTCCGACATCATAATGTATTCGGTCAAGTACGTTGTTATCTGAAGAGTCTCAGATAAACACAGACATCTTGAGAACAATTCAAGCCGATTAATTGTAGCGATAACAGTTATATTTACTGGTGAAGGAGAGCAAGTCTTATGCCTTATAGGTCATATCCTGAGAATTCATAATAATGATATTAATAATAATAGCATAACGATAGTGACTGGCATTATAATACAAGGATAATAAAGAGTAATGACATGTACTCAGCCACACCTACAAAAGTCAGTATTATTGTCCTCTGTTCTGCCATTACAAAAGTCTGTTTCCCATCAGCCACTGCTTCATAAGAACACAGCATCCGCAGTGGGCCTGAAAGTGATGATTGGTGGATTTGCAGCATCATTTTCAGGGGTCAAAATTCATTTCAAAAAAAAAAAAAAAAAAAAAAAAGGGAGAATGAGCTCAACACGTTGCTTACCACAAGGTCAACAAGTAGGAGTTGACTACAGGACTGTCATCAAATCCAGGGCAGAGGTCTGACCCTAAATAAACTGGGGTCATGGACCATGAGTCTAGTGTAGAATTACCACAGGTATGTTCTCAGTGAGCAGGAAATCTAACCAGCAAGCAGACCAACCAGATTTGATTTGATTTATTTCATTTTATTTGTTTGTTCTTTTTTTGTTTTAGTGTTAACCCCTGGACTTCCTTTTTTATGTCTGACATTATGTGACAGCTAAAGATGGGTAGACGGTATCCTCATGCCCCCAATGTCTCAAGTTCTTTAGAACTACTACCAGCCATGTCATATACAGCATGTAACAACTAATGACCGGACAACCCAGAACGAACAGGGAGATTTTTATTAACTGGAGTTCGGGGGTGGAGTAGACAACTGTAACTGTGGGGAGGATTTAGCATCGTGTCCCAGTGGTTCCCGACAGTTTTAGCGTCTCCTCATCAAAGATGAAATAATTGATAAAAGGCCTGAAGAGGTGAAATTATCAAGTATTTTATGAGAAGAATTTTTTTAGCAACAAACATTATTTTATGCAGCAGAAACACGTATTTGTTCTTCTCTTTTAACTTGTTGATCATCCCTTTAAATTCAGAGCTTCTTGTTTAGCTACAACCAAGCTAACCAGCAGATGTCAGCAAAACATCGCTACACTTTTATTGTGATACACCCAGATTTTTTTTTTTCTTGCCTCAGATCCTTGATGCATTCATCAAGCATTAATAGATAAAAAAAAAAAAAATCAACAATGATTTCTGAATCTGTGAGCTTTTTCACAGAATCCTTTTAAAATGAACATCAGACTATGAACTACTTTTCCAGTAAGTGTGAATGTCGATGCCTCTTGTAGTGGCAGTGAAACGCCCAAATGATAAGATGATCCATGTGTGAAGGGTACTAAAAGTAGCATTAACAGAATAATATAGAGATATTTAAACAATAAATACAATGTTACTGTGCTTTTATTTTGTTGCTTTCTTTTGAGGTGGAAAAAAGTAGCATAAAGATTGTCACAGTGCACATTAATAATGTTTCAGTATTTGCCCAGACAGATTAATCATCGCTGAGTCAAGATGGAACTTGAAAGTGTTGCATTTGAAATGTTCGTGGTTGTTTCATTTCTGTGTAAAACCTTTTTTTTTTCGGTGATGTTTGCGGCATCAGAAAACTAAACTGTTTGTTTCAAAGCTTTGACTGAAGGAATAAGGCGATGTCACTTAACGGCTCATACAGGCGGAAAAAACTGAAGCCCGACTACAAATGATGTGGCTTCCTGCAGAGGGGGAAACACCATGTGTGAGTGAGCTTTTCTTTTTTTCTGTTTTTGTCTTCTTTTTTTTTTTTAAACTAAAAAGTATAGTCTCGTTCTCCCTCCCTTTGTTTGACAATAAAAAAGAGCTCAAAGACAAAACGGCACATCAGACATGAGAAGTAGAAGACTGGTGTGTTTATTTCAAAACAAATCGCGTATCCATTTATTAATCTCTTTACAATCTCAATTCCTTGTGATTATTCATACATGTTGTACAAAATACGGACCAACTTTCAGCAACTCTTTCTATTATGCCCATGTGTATAATAATCATACAGATTTAACAAAAAATGAGTGACCATTAATTATAACGAATTATGATACTTGAGCATAAAAGTAATTTCAAAATGCTGTATGTGTTATACTAGTATTGTATTGTATTGTGAATATTTGCAGATTATAACACATTATAATTATGTTTATAACGCATTACAGACTTCATTTTCTTCAGTGTACACTTATTTTGTGATTTCCTGTGCAGCTAATCTTGAATGTTTTACTGTAACTGTAAAGTACGATGTGCAATGGGTGTGCTTGTCTGTGTTTGAGTCACTGGTGTTGTAGGCGGGGGAGTCACATGTTTTATCCATAAATGTCAATTCCTGATAACAGTAATAGTGCAACTGCGTGACACGGATCTGTACCCACCTACACACATGCACACACACACACACATGGTCCTTTACTACACACATACACACACACACACGCACACACACACAGTGTTTACCACAACAGCACACTGTACATGGAGCTAGTAACATTTTCACTATAAAAGTTTTATTTTGAAGGAGTCTGACTGTGAAATAATGAGAAAATTTCACCCAGCACAGAATCAGAAATTAATTATGGTTTAGAAACACACACACACACACACACACACACACACACACACACACACACACACACACACAAAAATTCCTGCCTGTGATTTTGGTCAGACTTTTAAAGCCATTGTGAAAGTGATGTGGTTTAAGTGAGAGGGAAGTAAATGCAGAGATCGAAACTCTGGACCACAGAGGATAAAACATAACAAAACATGTATCCCTTCTGCTGCAGCATCACTCTTTATTACTTCAGAAGCTTGAGGAATAGCATTATCCTAACTATTGGATTCATACGTCTTATGATGCATACACATTCCTCTGTAGGTTGTTAGGATCTTAGATTTGCGTGGGCGTTACATCCAGTATGTGAACCTCTACAGTTATCAGCATGGGAACCAGAGGCCTCCGCCATGGCTCAACTTGCACGCTGACCACAAAGGTAGTTTTTCTTCCCATTTGAGAGGCCTAAAGTTTCAGGTAAAGAGGAACAGGTAACGGGTTCCAGGTAACGGGTTCCTTGCAAGTTACGGGATGAATGCGATTTTTCCAGTCAACCTACTTGAGTCCAGTCGGGTCGAGGCCACCCACTCTTTCTGGTGACACAGACCTTAAGGCCAAAGCTTCTCTCTGATCATGAGTTGTAAGCCAGTGGTCCCCAACCTGTTTTTTCGCTTGTGAGCATCGAATATGAAGCCATGTTTAGTTAAGTTTCATCTCTATAAACTGTTAGAAGTTCAATCGAAAGGTGGTGTTTTCAAATCAGATTGTTTCTGACACCTGAAGAAGTAAAACTATACAGTATTTTACAAGATAAAGCAAAAAAACAAACAATGAATAGAAAAAAATGAATATTTACAATCTCTGTAATCATCTCAAAACAATGTTCAGCTTGATGTCATTTAAAGGAATCACATATTTTTAAAAGATGACCAGATTCAGTAGATTTTCGGCAGTGCATCCTGCAACATACAGCCAAAAGATAGAGAATTTGTATAACAGCTTCCTCTACTACACCACCATCACAGAATTGAGGTCGACAATGGACTTAGATATTGTTGACACTTGCGCACCATGCAAATTTTGTTATTTTGCTCATCAAGAACTGTATTCAATATAAGTTTTGAATCACAGAAGGAGCTTAAAAAGCAGAGTTTGTGATTGTGCCACTTCAGTGTGTGAGTGCACCAATCACATTGGCAACTGTTACCTGTGAAAATACAATAATTATTAATTCACACTGAGTTTTGTCCCTTTGACGTATCAGTGTTTGTGTTAGGGGCCATTCTTCCTGTGCACCTGTGCTCGTGCTTCCTGTCTCACTCGCCCTCCGCTCATCCCCTCACCCTCAAACCGCATCCTTCACACTGTCACAATAATACTTGTAGAAAAAAATGAAAAAAAGAACTTAACTCTGCAGTCACAGACACAAAGACTACGACGCATAGGTGTGCAAGTGAAAACAACAGGGTCTTCCCCATCTTTACCCCCTCGGTTCCATGACAGCTTCTACCTTTTACAGTACACTGCAGTAACAAGGCGTGAGAAACAGTCAGTGGATTACGTTCACAATCATGCCCTCACACGCGTGTGTCTGTGTGTGTGTGTGTGTGTGTGTGTGTGTGTGTGTGTGTGTGTGTGTGTGTGTGTGTGTGTGTGTGTGTGTGTGTGTGTGTGTGTGTGCGTGCTTGTCACTGCTGAATATGCTGTAGCGGTCTCTGGGAAGGATAGTCGATTGTTGTAGATGTGTTCTGTTCCTGGGCGTGATCAAAAGTCCGCAGGTAGTGGCCATTGTTCTGCTGGTAATAGTACACCAGTTTTCTGGCAAACACTGGCTCCACCTAAAATGAAATTAGGTCTATGTATGAAATATGTCTGTGACTGATGAATTATGTTATCCTATTGACGCCTATAAAGAAAGAGAGCAGTATTTAAAGTGATCTAAAGAAGCAGCGAACTTGAGAAAGTGCATGTTCTGGTTGGCTAGCATGCCGCGCCCCGACGATGCCTTCAGTTAATGTCTTTTCAGGTTCATTATTTGTTATATATAAAGATAGGGTTATTATCATAGAGCCTACATAATACCTCAAATATGCATATACTGCACTTCTTGCAGCTTTCTTGTAAACTTTATTTTGCTTATTGACAGTCCACGACTTAAATGCATCTCTGTTTTGATAGGTGTCTGTCTGTCGTATTAAAATACTTTTCATATTGCTATTGCATTCAATGTAATTAACTAATTTAGTACATTTAATGGCAGCTTAACCAATCTGAATTCAACTAGCTATGCTAATTACCCTTACCCAGTAACTAACTACTGCCTCATTTATGTGTTATAGTCATAGACCATATATAAGAAGGGGAATAATTAACTAAATACCTAACATGTCAGTTCATATTAAATGGATATCTTCAATTACAGATAACCAGGGAAAGTCGATGAGTAAATTTAACTTTTAGCTATGACTAGCTCACCAGCTGGCAACATATATCGCTCTCTTGCTTTTGCTGCAGTTTGACTTTATTCTAACTCTGTTTAGCAGAAATTCCAAAAGGTGTTTTCACAGAAATTACACATTTACCTGGTATATAGTAAACTAAAAGTCAAATTCAGGTGTTAATGTTAACCAAATATGTAGACTAGTTACGACATTTTGCGTTTGTAGTACAGTAGTATTTCTAGCAACCATATATGAATTTGCCAATATACATGGTTGTTGAGCGACAAATAAGTCTAACTTATATTTTTGCCAGCTGAGAATGGAATAGCTAGTGGATGGCTACCTGTGCTGTGATCATCTTCCTCGGGCGCTGCGGGTCGGGGTACTCGTCTCCGAAGCATAGCACCACCTGGTGTCTCGGTAAATGTCGGCCATTGTGGGCAAACTCTTGAAGCTCTGAGAGAAGAGGAGCAAGAAAAGACAGGGGGATCAGTTACAGAACAAATCCACCTAGTGCTACTTATCACACACTCCAGCATACCACTTTTAAACATAAAAAAACACACAACACTTTCCCTTATCATCGTGTCTTTTTCTGGAAACCACTGATCTGGATGATGGAAATTTGGGTGTGAAATGGCTCAGAAAACACCATCTTGTCATACAGTGTGTTGGACCACAGGAGGTGGGTGGGGACTTCACACACTTTGGCCCCCTGCTGAAAATGTGACGAGCCTTTTATACTTCAACACTGTGCGGGATTTACCCAGCTAAAGCAAACTGCAGACTGTCCTTCATCACGATCATTAACATCACAGCCTTCATCAACAGGACCACAACCATCGTCATAATGTAAGTAGCTAAAGTAGCTCGGTTATTAGAGCATTAGTTATTCTGATCGCTGAAAGAGTTTAATGAGCAGTAAAACCCAAATCCATGACATCGGTTACCAAAGAGCATCTACACCTACAGGATAAAACATATAACTATTCAAGACGATAATCTCAGCCTGACAGAGTCAAGTAGTTTTAATTAGAACTTGACTGTAAAATTGTGAAAAGCATTTTCCTTAAAAAAAATTAAGTGTTTTAGTTTTGAATTAACATCGAGCTTAAGTTGCTTTCCCATACAAAACGTATGATCGTCCTATAAAACATGACGCATCGCTTAAGATCAAGCTAAATTGTAGATTTAATCGGCTGCTCCCAGTGGTAAGCCTACAGTATGAGCAGTGCATAAACTAATACATTGTTCATCTACGATGTAATAGTAAGCAGAAGTGTAAATGCATGTCCTCCTATGGCTGGTGTATGAACAGATAATGAATGACAAAATAGTAAAACAGAAAACTGGTAATATTAAATGTGTCCTCAGAGGAGAAGTTATATTTTTTGGCCGTTCTCTGAATACCACCATTCTCTGACTATGAACTGCATCATACTGCCGATGTGTTTCTGCCATTGCTTCCAAAGCTGCAGGTGTGAACCGAACACAACGGAAACATATTTGCTTACCAATCAGGAATTGCTGGGTGTCAAACAGTTTGCATGGCTGCTCCTTCTCCAGCTTGTTGGGTTTATCCATATAAGGAGCCAGAGGTCCTTCCCAGTAAACCCGTCCCTGGCAGAGGCGCTTAGCATACAAGCCATCAGGCGTCATCCACAGAAGCACCCCCCTCTCCAGTACATTAGGAAGCATCTCAGCACCCTGCCTCTGAGACTCGGGGTACGGGAATGGAAAAAGGATGACTTCTGCCCCGCTATGAAGCTTGTCCTCTGGGCATGGGGAAGAGGAGGAAGAAGAGGATGGAGAGGCGGAGGAAGGAGAGGTGATCCGACAACCTTCTGGGCTGCTGGTGGTAACCTCCTTCACCAAAGACTCTCTGTAGTATAGGGACACATGCAGGCCAAAATCTGGAAGAAAGAGACGAGCATTTAGCGGACACATCCTTGTAGGAAACAACTTGAACCTCACAGCCGGATCTGATGGCAGCCCTGGAATAACAAGCTACCCTGTGAAGCCTGACACATCATATAATATTCAGGAAATTCTGATGTTTTGATATTGAAGTGTTTATTGGACCTTTAGTCAAAAGAAATTAAAAAAAAATTTTTTTTTGGTATTTACATATATGATACTTTTTTTGTATCACATTTGATACATCAGGCATATTCATCAATTTATTGATCACAACAATGTTTATTTTAGAAACAATAACTAATGGTGTTCATTGCTTTTGGAACATTTGGAACATTTCAGTTGGTTTGGTTCTTATTTTTTCCCAAACAGCAACCTTTTTACAACCTGTGTGTTTCGCCTCGTGGCAAAACACAGTTTCTGTCCTTGTTCAGGCAAACATGGACTTTACATTTCCTACAGTAGACATGGGAGAAGTGATTGCCTGTGCAGTGCAGTGTTTACTCTGAATTTCTTTTTTTAAATTAATTAATTAATTAATTAGCAATATAACAAAAGATTATGATAGCCAAGGATTTTTTTATAAATAAAAAACATAAATTTCCACTCAATATATACCTTTAATTAGTTTAATTAAATGACCAAAACAGTGTATTTGGCATTGTGATATGGCATAATCCAGAGTGCATAATTCACAGGTGAATAATTACTTTATAAACCTGCTGTATCATATTTGATGGAAATGGAATGCTATGATAATGATAATGCCTGCTACTGCCTGCAGTGCATGGAAACTCCACCAGATGGCAGCAGACATGTATAGGATCGTAAACAACAGTTTTTTTCAGGAAAGTATCGCTCATGTTAATTACGTAGAGGTCTCTGAAACTCACGTATCAAATATGATACAAATGGCGCTACACAACTTTGTTCTCAATGATCTTGGCATGCAGATAATTACTCACTTCTCTCTTAATATTTCAAGCATCTTTTTAACCCTTTTTTTTTATAATCTATTATTGTGTGATACTATCATGGCCTGCTGCTCTTCAGAATAGGGAAGTAAGTGTTGTACAACGTTCTTGTAGTTTCTTATCTGTAAATGCAAATATTTTCAAAATAGTAAACAAGCATGTGAGAGAACTTCTGCGTGCGTCTTTCTCTAAATGAGCCCCAGATGATTATTTACCTGTTATGCCATTGTTTTGGTTGATGGAATACACAGGTGGCTGGGACTCTGAAAAGTAGGTGTGGAAGGAGAGCTGAAAACCTGCGCAGAATAAATCAAATAAATAATGGTCATAATTTCAGTACTGAATGTCATAGGGCATTACGCCGCTTTGCAGGGGTGAATGCTTTTTTATTATTATTGAAGTCTAATCTGTATATATATATATATATATATATATATATACGTATATATATATATATATTACAAATATATATATATATACGTATATATATATATATATATTACAAATATATATATATATACGTATATATATTTGTATATATATACATATATACATATATATATATATATATATATATATTACAAATATATATATATATACATATATATATTTGTATATATATACATATATACGTGTATATATATATGTATATATATATATACGTATATATATATACATATATATATACATATGTATATATATATATATACATATGTATATATATATATATATACATATATATATACATATATATATATATATATACATATATATATACATATATATATATATATATATATATGTTTTCTTTGTACGTGAGAAGATCAAATTAATGTATAACAGATGTGCAGCTGATGCTCAGTATTATAATTAAATAATGGTTCAATAATAATACTTTCTAGAGCGATTAGGATAGCTGTAATGATTAACACTATTCAAATTGATGGTGAGTCTTCTTCCACTATAATTGGAGTTTCCCAATTACCTCACCTGAATGCAACCACAGGCATTCATGGGGTTTATACAACCCTTGTTCTTGTTTATGCATTAAGAAGTTAGCGATAAAAACAGTCTTCAAACATGTGGTTGTGGAGTTTATTTCCACCTTAAAGAACAAAGTTGAATTCCACTGTAAACTAAAAAGGATTGTGATAACTTCTACAGTTGTAACGGGGTGACCGTGGCTAAGTGGAGAGCAGGGCTATCTTTCAATCAGAGGTTCGATCCCCGGCTCCTGCTCCACTAGTCTCATGTCAATGTGTCCTTGAGCAAGACACTTAACTGAATTGTAAGTCTGCTAAATGACTGCTAAATGACAGTCACTGACACTACCTGATGACCTGTTAAAGCTTAAATTCATCGATGAAACAAATAAGCGTGATTTCAAGCGCTCTATACATTTTATGTCAGTAAAGTGACAACATTATAACAAATTTAAAAAAGCATAATTCTAGATATTAAAGCAATCTAAAATCTAGAATATAGACAAAGTGACATTGAAGATAAGACATGCATCATATGCTGAGCATTACAGCCACACTCACATACAGAGGCAATGATTAAATCCATCCATTCACTTCTATCTCTAGTTTGATCATCCTGGACGTATCTCACCATTTTCTGTGTGTGACCCGGGCCAAGCCCGGCTGAACGCTGATGGGTAGTGAAACTGACCGTACTGCAGCTCTGCATGTGGCCCGTGCTGATGTGAAGGAGGAAGAGGTTGCTGTTCTGAGGGTGAGTAATCTCTCCAGTCCCTTCTCTCCTGAGAAACCATATAGCCAGATACCTGAGAAAGAACCACATGGACATTCAGTCAGATAAATTGACATCTAAACAACATTTTTTTTTTTTTGCAATCAGTAATACTACACATTAATTTATGCGCTCATGACCAGCATGCTGACCTGGTCATGTGAAGACGTATACGGAGGAATATAGCCAAGGGCATTTACATGAGGTGGTGTCTCCTCCATGTTAATCTTCAGTCCTGTAAATATACAAAATTAGAAATGCATTTGTCAGATAATTAGTCCACAATATTGTCCGTACTTTGTTTTGAAGACAATCCTCCCAAAAAAAACAAACACTGAACTAACATCTTTGACAATAATCCAGGATGATCAAATAGTTGTATTGTGCAGATTAACAACAAACTGAGAACATATTAGGCAAAATATTCTATGAAGCTAACAAACCTAACTCATTTTGGCAGGTTCAAATTGTGAATATGTGTATGCACTTGTGAGGTCCTGCTTTCATTTTGAGAGCAAAAACTGCTCTGGTGTGACAAAAACTGCTGTACGATGGCAGAGACTTAGTTATGCAAGGCTGGAGGTCGCCTGATTGTGTTATGTGCACCCTGCGCTTACTAACCGAAGCCCTCTAAAAAAAGCTCTACGGTCTTTTTGGTACATGCTTTGGCTTCCTTTGTGCTTCCTGCCTCATCAGAAACAACTGCAGTGGCGCGTGTGTGTGTGAAAAGTTGCCAATAGTCTGCAAACAATTTGAGATTCTGTGTGAAATGCACCAGGGGTCTGTATATAAATGAACCATTGCAATGGGCTTTAGATTTCACAGTCACTATCACCATTTTACTCACCAAATTACATCAGACACCTCATATTGTGGCTTAATGTAATCTTCACAAGCTACACTGTAGTTTCGATGGATGATGTTGACATACACTTACCTCTTTTCGCTCCTTCTGGAATGATTCTGTAGACTTTATAGGGGTCTGAGATGTCCAGTTGGCTTCTTTCCACTAACTCATCAAAGTCATTGCTTTTATTAAGAGCACAGCGTAGTCTGGTTTTCCATGTGGGGGGATCTGGCTTGTCGACTCCCTCCTTATATTTTCCCTTAAACAACGCCCATGCCTGAAACATTTATTGATTAGATTAATTTACACTTCTTCTTTAGTCATGCCGACTAAGAGTTGTACAATTGTAGGGCTCTGAAGAATGGATTATTGCATGAACACTTTGTGTGCAAAGACAAAAAAAAGTAAACAAAATCTGAGTAAGTACATTACAACAGTTTTTGGTGATTCATATCCAATAGTGTGTTTGAATATGGAACCGTTAGAGGTTTCAGGTGCAGTGTGAGAAGATATGGGTGGGATGTTCGGACCTTGAAGAGCGCTGCATCCTCGTCTCTGTTATAGTCTTGTTTTCCTGCATGTTTCCACGGAATCCTGAAGATGCTCTTTTCATCATTTTCCCAAACCAGGCCGGAGTATATCCTGCTGTCAATCTGATCGATCAGCCACTGTCTCAGTTTCCCATTGCCGCAGCTGACTGACAGGCCACTGTCCTCATCAAAGTTCATCTCTGCAGACTAAAATAAAACAAAAGCGCATAACAAAACAGGCAGTTAGGTGACAGCATTTTTTTTACTTTTTATCATGTAAGATTCACTCATTGAAATTAAACCGAGAAAGACTGAAAGAATAAGGTCCATCTGTTTGGGTACCATTATTACAATTTTTAGTTACAATTGCAACTCTTTTAGTGATAAAAGAGATGCAGGGTTAGCTTGTGCTCCATATAACTTCTCCTCATTATAGTTGTAATATTAGAAATCACTTTGAATACATTTCATGCTTTTGACACTTTTGGTCTTGCTGATTTATAAAGGACGGGTATGAGGGTGGAGGTTCAAGTGGTACTTTCTTCATCACGTTTAACAGTTTCGTCTGTCAGTGAAAAGAGATATGACTCATTTGAGACACATGCATAAATAGAAACACAAGACAATTATAGAACGACTTTTAACAACAATGCATGTTGGAGTATATGCTGATAAGACTTATCTTATCACATGTTTCTCAAACCATAGGACAATAATTCAACTTCAATAAAATTTAACAATTATGTAAATACCAGAAATTCTAAAATTAATGATGAACCTATTTTCTCCTGACTGAAATTATTGGGGTTAATTTGTTAAATTACAAGTCTTTATTGAATTCAATGTGGAAAATACAGTCATTTAAAAAAGGAGTTGCTGCCGCTTACCGTTAATCATGCAAGCTCTCCCCGCTGAAATCTCTTTTGACGCTTTTCGGTGTCCTTTATCACGTCTTGATTTGTTGGGGGGGGGAGGAGCTTCACGCGCTCCGAGAAGTTCACGAGGAGATCGAAGCTTAGTTCTGTGAAACTCATCTCCAGCGCAGCACTTCGGTGGGGAATCCCTCTAGTGACACCCCGAGCAGACACCGCGGTGGATCGGAACAGTGACCTGTGCATGTTACCAACACGACGATATTCACCCCACATATGTTGCCATCAAACAGCCTATAAGTAGCCTTCAGCCTAATTTTCAGTGACAGCTGTTCACTATAATAGTATAATGTTGCTATTGGGGAAAGATTGAATCGAGGCATGAGGAACCAATGTCAGAAGACACTATGGTTGAATCCAAAATATGTTTCAGCTACTTTAGTATTACTGCCCTCCAGTGGCATTCCACGCGCATGCCCAGCTATCTGCTATTTAACGCGATAGCTCGTCATGCTGAAATTAATGTTTTTTTTAATGCTCTATGGACTCTTAGGACAATGTTGAAGAGAGCGTGGTAAAAAAACGTGATCTTGGTGTTTTGGATATCACATGCATGACCTCCCTTGCAAATAAGACAAACAGGAAGACAACCAGGAAACAGTGATGTAAACAGGGCACAGCATGTGTTCTTATCACCTTCACTTCGACATCAACCTCACAAAACACTTGACTTTACTCCTTTTATTTCGCAGTTTGAAATCTTCATTACACAGTACAAAAATAAAATAAACACAACATTCATAAATTAGGAAAAAATTAAAAACTGCACCATAAACATCAACCAAACCTAAAACGGTGCCTGTGCTTCACATGTTAATTGTCTCTTTCAGTGTTCATGTCCATGATATTTTGAGGATCACTCACAGCTGTGATAAACATGCCGACAGTAGTTCACTCCAAAGAAAAATCAGACTTCCAGATAGGTCCTGAGTACTGTAGCGTTGAACGGCAGTGTAATCCTTCCAGGTTGAGCGGCGAGATATCTTATCAAAGGATCTGATCATTTGCCTTCAGGTGGGGTAGATGCCTGTTTTTCCACCCCCTCACCATTGACTTTAGACATCCTGGCAAGCAAGTCTCGTAGATCAGCCTCATCATTGAAGGAGCTGTCCTTATATTCCTTCTGTAGCCATTCTCTAAACTTTGATGACAATATAAAGAATTTTACAAAAGGCTTAACACTGATGGTGCATTCTCTCTCCATACCATAATCCCGTCTATTCAGTAACGCATTGATATATTCCACACTCTCTCATGCTCCATCTTGCTCAATCAATTCCTAGGACTGACCTGATCGGCTTGAGTAGCCTCAAACTCCTGGAGTTGCCGTTGAAAGCCCAGGTTGGGACCGGCACAGGGCCGGACCACCCTCACTGCAGCCAGCGCCTCCTGCCAGCCCAGTCCCGTCACCGTCATGATGTAAGCCACCACCAGGGTGACACTGCGGGACACGCCTGCCAAACTGTAAGGAGAGAGGGGTGGACAAATAGTACGATGCATGGAATTAAACTGATCAGCACTTTAAGAGAGAGAGAGAGAGAGAGAGAGAGAGAGAGAGAGAGAGAGAGAGAGAGAGAGAGAGAGAGAGAGAGAGAGAGAGAAAGAGAGAGAGAGAGATTGCTTTCTATTTAAAACGGATGAAAACAAATCAATAAGTGTGTCAGCATGAACATGAGCATCTGGGTTATGGTCACGTTTTATACTGTGGTGTATTCTGGTTGTGTTTTGCACATGTAGGCAGTGTTGGGGAACTAGATACATATAACGGAGTTACGTAATTTGACTACCAACTAAATGTAATTGTAATCAGTTACTGGAGAAAAATATGTAATTTATTTACAGTGACTAATCCAAATGTTGGCGATCACAAAGGGAACACGTCTGAATATATAATTTTCATTAAAAGCAACTATAAGTAGAATATAACATTCATGCAGTAGCTCTATTGCATTCTTAATTTAAGTTATACAGAAGGTTTACACTGCCTGGTTAAAGATTTTAGTACTTTTCAGCTTTATCGCCCAGTTTGAAGTATTTGATAGAAATGCAACAGTAATCAAATATAATTAGGAGTTACATTACTTGGATTAAGTAATAACAATAGTTAGATTACTTGTTACATATTATCAGGGTAACCAGCCACTGTAAAACTATAGCATTTCTAAAATAACCTTCCCAACACCACATGTCACACATCATTTGTGAGGTGTAGAAACTGATTAAATACACTCTGTACACACCACAGATGTGAAAGAAATACACATGTATCAGTCAATACGTATAGTAAAGAAACCTGTAGCAGTGCAGCGCCATAGAAATAGTCTCTTGTTCCCCTGTATTTCTGAGAAGATCCTCTGTCTAACCAAATATAACTTTCCTCTGTGAACATAGGTCAGCTACCCAAATACACCAACACAATATGGGTCAGACTCGTTACTGTACTGTTTTAGGAAGTTCAAAAATAGGCGTTTTGCTTATCACTTCATCCCCTCTGTGCAGCAGATACACATGAGTTCACTTGGTTGAGCTCAGGTTTCTTTTTTAGCTCTAGATGCATTGTACACTTCTATTCAACACATCTAGATTTTATTATGAGATAGGTGGAGGAAAACAGATCTAGGTCGGCCACTTGCATCATCTCTCGTTTGTGTGAGTGAACCTTAAATCTAGCTTTGCGGTAAACACACAACAAGATGTCTTTGCACTCACCAATGGACGAGGCAGCCTTCTCCTTTCAGGCGGGACTCGTGCATGAACATTATACTTTGTTTAAAGTGCTGCGTTCTGTGGAGCATAAGAACGTTTGTTACAACAGGCCACATTAAACCATTACGAGATCACAGCAAGATGCGAGAGACGATCTGTGACTATGTGCTGTTGTTCTGACCTCACTGGCGCTTCAGAGCGCCTGCATGCCTCTAAAGCCGCATTGGTAAAGCACAAAAACTTGTTTGTGCATGCCGTGTGTATGTTTTTGCACCCGACTTGTCAAACCCTTTTATTTCTTATCCTTGATGGAGAAGGATGGGGGGGGGGGGGGGGGGGTGACGTGAAAGAGAGTTGGTGTCATATATCGCATAACAGGTTTCAAACACCTCTCGGTGTGAACCGAAGAGGTATGAGGCAACCGGAGCAGTAATGGTGACAAGGGCTTTAGTGTGCATGTGTGTGTGTGTGTGTGTGTGTGTGTGTGTGTGTGTGTGTGTGTGTGTGTGTGTGTGTGTGTGTGTGTGTGTGTGTGTGTATATATACACACACACACATGCGCATGTCCATGTGCGGAGGGTGGGGGTGCGTATAAATAGAGGCACAGCCCCAACCACAACGCTAAAACTGCAGAACTGAGCTGCGACACTTCCTTCCTGCTAAAAGGCCGCCTGATAAGTCAATTTGGCCATAGAGGATTTGTTGTGTGTGTGCATGTGTGTGTGTGTGTGTGTGTGTGTGTGTGTGTGTGTGTGTGTGTGTGTGTGTGTGTGTGTGTCATTTGGTGGTACATGATCGAACCTTGATTTTCTTGATTTGCATGGTTTTTGTGCATGTCATGTGCTCATGTCAAAAACACAACCGTGCACCAAGAGCCGAATCCAGCCGCGTTACTGCGACCAAGTGCACAGTTACATGTGGAGCTTGTGAAAGCATATCATTTACACATTAGCTTGAAGAAAATGAACCTCAGACGCCCACACAGCGCAGCCTCAAATGGATGTTTTACTCTCTCTCTCTCTCTCTCTCTCGCTCTGCCTCAGCCTCTCATTGTTCTGTGCCGTGTTGCTGTGCTGCATCTTGGTACTCACAGGTTTTGTGTGGGCAGGTCAGCTGCAGAAATGCAGAGATAGGTCATCTCCTAAAGGGAAAGAGTACTACTTGTTACCTGTCAGCAAGCCACTTGCTCTGATAACACAAATCAATAGTCAGCAGCTGGGTGAACACCATCATCAACACTCTTCAGGTTCCATGTGCCTGTTGCTGATGGTGGACACATGCCGTGCTTTTGTATGTGGAAGAATAAAAAGGCAATGTTACGCAGGTTTGTAGTCACACCGGTGCATCCCTCCTAAAAAAAAAAATGACAAAACTGAAAAAATAGTCTGATTTTGTACTTGTAGCTTTAAGAGAAACTTTACATCCCAACAAAAAAAAAAAAAAAAAAAACCTGGAAAAATAAATAATGAAGCGAGACAGCACAGTCCACACTGGCTGAAGCAAGAACAACCGCCTACTCTCAAACCCACGCAGACACACAACTCGGCACACTGACCGAACCAACTGTGGTCATTTTTCATGATACTCCAACTACCACATGAGAATAAAACTCTCCTGCTTATTGTTTACCCGCTCACTCGGGAAGGACTACTGTTTGCTCAAGAAGTGGCATGGCGCCTCTTCCCGACCGACCTGACAGACCAGTTTGTGGTCTGAGAGCTCAAGTCATGTGCCCTGTACTAGTGCACATGTAGAGGGCCCAGTCAGATCTGTTCAGCCTCATTTGCTAGTCCATTTCACTTAAAACATTAATAGGGAATTTAAGATGCACACTAGGGAAAAATTGGCAAAGATGGCAAAGGTGTGTGTGTGTGTGTGTGTGTGTGTGTGTGTGTGTGTGTGTGTGTGTAACAATAGAGAGCTTCTCACCTGGAGTATGGGAGCTGCACTGTCATGAATGGACAGGATGTGTGTGATGTTGTTTCTGGCTAATTGTTCCCGGTCTCTTGCATCTGACACAAACAAATATATAATGGGTTTGTGCTGTGATATGCAAGAACCAAATCAGAATGATTTAAAACAAAAAACTACAACACTTAAACAAACCTCTGAAATTCCCCAAGTACAGGTCAGGCAGGACCTATAAGGGCAGAGATACATATGTACACATGAAGAAGATATGGTAAAAGCACCATCATCATCGTCATTTTTATTTATTTATGTATTTAACAGGGACAGTACACAGCTGCTTAGCTGAGTTAGCTATAAGATCATCTGTTAATGGGTAGGAAACAGTGATTATTAAGAATAATAGGTTCAAGTCTAAACTTTAGATCATGCGATTAGAATTATAACCAACATGTAAGGTAAAACAATCACCATTATGTTAAATATTCATAGTTTGACCACTTATATGGTTTATGTTTGATTCTTTTGAAGACGCGTCTACTCTCTAACCGAATCCTGTCAAATATAATCAGCACAACTTTTCCTAATAAACATCTAAAAAGGATGACATCTCACTAATTGCACTCAAAACACCGAGGACCTCTCGTGAGTGCGAACTAAACGATGGTCGCGTGCAACAGATGGGAATCCTACCTTATTGATGCCATTCCCCATGCTGAAAGATCCCGTCTGAAAAAAAAAGAACAGCAGTGAAAGGAAATGCCACGCTGTATTGACTCGTTGTTTAAAAATGCTTATCCAGCGGCTTCGCGGCTTCCCAAACCCGCTGTCGAGGATCAAATGCAGCTCCGCGTCCGAGCCTGGTCCGGGGCGAGCCGAGCACTGCTTCCCAGGCTCGCCGCGTTGAATGCTGGGAGTCGTAGTTTGCCGATACAAGGAGCGCGGCTTTTACTGAGAACACAGGTGAGGTCCAAAACCCAACCCTGGATCTTAAATTAGATATGATGAAAATATGAATACCCTGTCGTCAGGCCCAATGACAGCATATTCTCAACCCTGAAATACACTTTACAAATACAACAGACTGTCAGCCCACATACCAGAGCAAGAATAGACAAACCCCTTGAGGAAATATTATAGGAATACAATAGACCACCAGGAAGTGATATGGAATATAAACTCATTGTGTGTATTGTGTTTAACCACATTAGATGATCAGTAGACTAAAGGGTATGTTTAGAGGGTATGATTTACATTGTGTTTATATTTATTCTTGTTACTATCTACCCAAGATCTTCCTCGTTGCCAGTGTTTTGGTACATTTTGTAAAATATAATAAAATAAGTTTAATGAAATATTAAGTAAAGAGGTAAAAATGAAAACACCAAAAGTATGGTTTACATTTTGTACTACCTTGTCATTTGCAAGTGCCTTCATCATTTCAAGTGGTGATTGTAAAAAAGAAATGTTATATATGAGAGTTATGTGAGATAGCATGCTAAAATTGGGCATTATTTGTATAACATATTCCAAGGTTGTGGGTACCACTCCAGAGATGACCATTGCCTCATTGTTCAACAAATCACTTTTATTCAAACTTGTAGTAATTTAAGTTGGTAGATTTGTGCTTTCCTGCCATCTGCTGGACAGGAGTAGACTACAGGCTTTTTGCTGCAGTTATGCAGTTCCTGGTTCAAAACATTAACCTCAAAACAAAACAAACTTACTAAACTCCCAGCCATGTTAGAGAGTAACTTTTCTTCTTTGCCCCAAATCCCATATGCTGGTGCATGAGGGTATTAAGGGAAGGATCTGTCAGCACCAAGAACTGCCCATTCGACATATGTTTGGGGGGGGGGGGGATTGGTCACACTGGCCATACACAGGGTCTCTACCTTCCCTATTCCCTGGTCACCCTTTCCCCCCATCAGAGCTTCATTTGTGACATTGGAAATGGTTGTCTAGACACCACTCTTACCTGAGGGACATTCCAAACACCAGGGGAAGAGCCATTAGTCATCACCACTACCAGAGAGAAACATCAGGACAATACCTCCGTTGAGAAGCTTGTCAAACTTTCAGGGTAAGAAACAGACAATGGTGCCTCGGGCCAATGCAAATAACCATCTGGACACGACTCTCCCAGTCTTTTAAAACAGAAGAAGAGAGCATAACTACGACAGACGGATGCTGTTACATTACCCTCCCCGGGGGGAAACAAACAATACTGCAGAGAGAGATTGGATCATCAATCTCTTCCGAGACGTGGCAGGTAATCCAACACCTGTGGATCTGTGGCCAAAACAATCCCCCCCCGTGCCGGTTCCTGTGCTAGTTGCCACCAAGAACAAAAAAGAAGAGGCACCCAGACCAGCTTATTGCAGCACCATCACCCCCTTAGAGAGGCACTATTCATCCACCTCTATGCCCAACATTAAGACATTACACATGACAGGCATTAACAAGCCAACTGACCGCATAGGAAGCTTCAGTGGTTCTTGAACGGAGAAAAAATGACACCTGACAGTTCTAAAAAAAAAAAAACGTTAAAAACATCAACAGGAAGTACTGCTACCCACTGCCCCCGCACATTGACAGCGCATTCACACCGCAGACACCAGTTGTTTTAACTTCATGGCGACCCGTTGTTGTTGTTGTTCCGTGCGGAGCAGTGTGTGACTACCAGACTACAGCTTGAATGAGAGGGGGGCGTCTGTCTATACACAGAGTGCTTCACGTGGTAAAAAGGCCTCTTCATGCAGAAACCCTTGTTCCTCCATGACAATACTCCTGTTATTCCGGCCGCAGTTGGTCTAAAACAGCCATTCTCTCTTAGTGGAATACTTGAAATAACTCATGCTGTTAGTAATAGTTGGTTCAGTTCATGGAGGTTTCTATTTGTGACTGAAGGACCCATAATTTGCCAACAACTCTTGCCAAAGTGGGCTGATACCCTTAATGAAAATGGGTCTGGTCACCAATCATCAAACAATTTTAAATGTAGATGGAAAGCGGCTTTCGTGCAAATGAGGCAGGTTGACTCACACAGTGCTCCGTTTACTGTTAACTGTCACAGCTGAGAGGTTTTCCAAATAACCTGAAGATTACCAGCGCTAAACGTGAAAAAAAACAGAAGAAAAAAAAAAATGTTAACCAGAAAACCGAGACAAGTGGTAGAAATGTTATATATGAGAGTTATGTGAGATAGCATGCTAAAATTGGGCATTATTTGTATAACATATTCCTGAAGATTACCAGCGCTAAACGTGAAAAAAAACAGAAGAAAAAAAAAAATGTTAACCAGAAAACCGAGACAATACAAGACAAATACAATCACATTCTGCTTTGTTGTGGCTTTAGCGTGCAAAGGAGGAGTTTATAGCGTGGGCGTTCACAGATAGGCTGACCAAAATGTAGGCCTATGTCATACGTCTCCCACGCTGTCAGAGGCTACAATTCAGGTGGTTTCCTGCTCTAGTTTCACACAAACGATTGTTTTATCAATGAACTTATTTGTTTGTCTTAATTGGTGAATTGGGCATGATTCTATCTGCACAGCTTTAATTCATGATTATATGAAAATTTTAAAAAAAAATAGTATTTTTCTTCCTCTTTCTTTTTTTTTGGTTGTGTTAAGATGTCGACCTCTTAGATGACAAATATTGTTCAGATGCAGCTGAAATTTGTCTCGAGGTAAAGACAAGTAGAACATTGTATCAGAGTCACCATAAAATCTCAAATTGACAATCTCGAATCCGACTAGGTGATGCAGGTTGTTTAGTCTGCAATCATTCAATTTCACCAGTAGGTGGCGACAACACCACACGATTAACAATGGTCCCGTTTCAGAGGAATTTTGTATCTCAAAAACACGATTAAAATATAAATGGTATAAATAAATACAATTTATTTTGGACATAATATACATTATGAGATTTTCCCCTGAATTTTTCATGACGTACTATACTATGATATTTTTCTGGCATACTATAATTGGACATTTTTATGACATTTTCATGGAATACTTTACTGTGCGTAGTATAGTATGTTGTGAAAAAAGGTGTAAATAAGAAATTGAATAGTATTTCAAGAAAATGTTATGAAAAATGTCATAGTGTAATATGCAATACAAGTGAACAAGTGCAAGACTTGTTCGCTTCCAGGACCCTGAAGCGAGCAACAAAGATTGTAGCCGACCCCCCCCACCCACCCCCACCCTGGACACTAACTGTTGGTGCTCCTTCCATCTGGCAGGAGGCTGCGGTCCATCAGGACCCAGACCTCACGCCACATGAACAGTTTTTTCCCCATCATCAGTTGGGTTCATCAATAAAGCCAGAGACCCCCAGTGACTCTGTCTTCCCCAGGACAATTTCCCACCGATACACTCCCCTGCACATCCATTCATATATTCATATACTGTGTTGACTGTTTAATGTTATGCACCATCCACCAAGTAAAATTCTTTGTATGCGCAACATACTCTGGCAAAATAAACTGTTCTGATTCTGAAGTGTCATAAAAATGATATAGTACAGTATGCCATAAAAATGTCAAAAAAAACATCATAGTATAGTATGCCATAAAAATGACATACAAATGTCTTAGTTTAGTATGTCGTGAAAAAAAGAAGTCATTGTATAATATTTCATGAAAAAGTCATGGTACCGTATGCCATGCAAATGTCACAAAAAATATAAATGTAAAATTATAGTATGCCATAAAACTATAATATAGTATGTCATGAAAAATTCCTAGAAAATCCCATAGTATAGTATATTATATCTAAAAAAATGTATTTCATTAAAAAAAAGATGTCATAGTATGCCATGAAAATGCCACAATATACTATGTCATGAAAGACAAAGAAGTCTTAGTATAGTATCTCATTATCATATAGATTATAAGTCAAAATATTGTCTTGAAAAAATGTATCAAAAAAATCTCATAGTAAAGTATATCATAGAAAATTCATGAAAATGTTCATCGTATAGTATACCATAATAATATCATTGTATAGTATGTCATGAAAAGTCATGAAGTCATAGCATAGTAGGTTGTGAAAAAGTCGTGGAAAATGTCATAATATAGTGCCATAAATACGTCATAGCATGTCATGAAAATACTATGCCAAAAAAAAAAATGTCATGGTAAAGTATGCCAAAAAGGCATATTCAATTCATATATTCTCATTGAATAGTAATTTAAAAAATCATAATATAGTCTTTACAAATCTCATAGTATAATGTCATTAAAAATAATCTAGTATGTCATAAAGAATTCAAGTTTAGCATGCTACATGGAAAAATGTCACAAAAATAGTCATAGTATATAGTATTTCATAAAATAACATTAACATTCTAACCCGTCTATCAATAACAAAGGCATAAGTGTTGAATATGTATCCTACCTCAGAGCTCCAGCACAGAGAAGTCTCAGCTGGTCTTCCAGATGTTCTCCATTAAAGCCACATTATGTACAAGTGTGACAAATTAAAGCTCCCGTCTTAACTTGCAAAACAGTTTGACAGTTAAAGTAAAAATATACAACAATGCACTTTTATGGAATTTAGTTACACATTTACAAAGCGATGAAGATATTCCAACATGATTAATATTCTTAACGTTAGCTGACTTGATATAGTTTGAAGACCTCACCTTTTTGTATTAGTTTGATATTAACTGTAAAAAGTGGAGCGGTCCAATAGGGACACACACACACACACACACACACACACACACACACACACACACACACACACACACACACACACACACACACACACACACACACTGCTGATTCTAGTAGCGTTGCATAACCCTCCTCAGGATAGATGGGTCACACCGCATGAATTAAGACTTGAGGGAGAAGCTTTATTGCATCTGAATAGCGTGGCCTAGCGCTGCACACCGCTGCTGATGTGATTCGACAAGTAGCTTATCAGTGTCTGTGCTTACATCCGTCTACACGAGGTCGTCATTAATCACGTGCACTCGATGCTAGCGCCTATTTTCTAGAGCTGTTCCGTCACATAGAAGGGAGCGGTTTGTTTTAGGCTTTCCTGCACCCGAGTGGAACAAATATCAGACACAGACTTTACCTTTTTTTTTTTCCTTGCTCTTCATCGCTTCCTTTCATTTGGGAGAAACAGCCCGTAAGCAGGTACTTCCTGCAGTTTGATCTGCCTGTCATGTTTCTGAAACGACGTCCCCGTTTGGGTTATTTTCTTCATCCAATTGCTCTCCAGCGAGACGATGAAACACCCACAAGTTGCCGTTAAACCGCTCCCGCTTGTCTTTTATCTGCTTCGCACAGAGTCCAGGTTGCCTGTATTTCAGAGGGTTTATAATGTCACAACAACGTACAGGTGTTTTATTTACAGGACGACAACATTCGGGTAAATCCACTTGATTTCTAGCTGCAGTAAATCATGCTGGGGAGCGTTCCCACCTCTCCTGGCATGAACAGGTGCGACCATTCCTCACTACACAGCATACTGGGACTTCTCTCCACATAATGTCTGTTGGGTTTGTGCTTGAAAATAAACAGAAACCCAAGTGGACATTGACGGGGGGGGGGGGGGGGGGGGCTGTTTCAGAAGAGGGGCTATGGAGACTGTTCCTCTCAACACAGTTCAAGTATGCACATATTCAAGGCAAAAATCATCCACACGTCACAAACTAAAAGCAAAATTTATAGCAGCAAACTGAGAACAGCTTTCAGGAGGAAACACAAATGAACAGAGCAAAGTGAGACACTGGGAAGCAAGGATAAGCCTCATGATGATGGATTTGCTAGTGAGTAATGTCTCCTGCACATGGAAATGTACAGTAAATTCTGAGTCCCGAGTCTTTGCAGTACAGTAACAGCCGATCCAGTCGCTCAGTTCAGTCGGGTCGATGAGGGACGTCAAGGAAAACATGGTGCTGTAATACTTAAGACTCTTACCTGAACAACAAAAATGATTAAGACAGATTCACAGACCTACTTCCCGTAAACCCAGCAGTTGATCTGAATTGCTTTGCAACGAAAGAACAAATGTGAACGGAGGACTTGGCGAGCGAGGGCTGGTTCAGAACCAGCCCACGCTGTAGTACTTCATGCCAAATGTGCGAGACCAGATCACCACGACCTGGACCGGAAGTGCAAATCAACCCCAGAATCTTTATCTGGAACTTTTTTTTCTTTCTTTTTCTTTTTTAAAGTGGCGTTCCATCAAGGTTACAACGTCACTTTCAAGATTATAAGGGCAAACTCGATGAGATGTAACCATCATTTTGTGCCTTATAACGATGGATTGCAGAGAGTTTATTTGGGCAGGCAGCCATGTTTGATGCTGAAGACACTCATACCTTCTCTGCACACCCGTTCACCGTTTTTATTCGGTTTCCTGCTGGTCAATGCCACCCTCAAATCAGCATTAAGAGAACATCTACAACAGCAGCTTTATGTTAAAGAAATTCTGAGCCATCCTGTGCAATGAACTATGGTGTAGAGCTAAGAGAGGTGGGCTTGGTAACGGCATCTTAGAGCTCCTATAGCTGTTGAAATGTCTCCTAAGGGTTTATTTAATAAAGTCCAAACAGAAATCCACTAGATTCATCACTTTCTTTTCTGGCTCCAAACAATGCTGAGCCTCTCTTTCAATTCTCGCCATGCTCTCTCTCTCTCTCTGTCTCTCTCTCTCTCTCCTATTCTCCAGTTATGTTCGTTCCTCTATCTCACACTGTCGAGTTCTCGGGCACAACTTTGGACAACGTGTGCAAAGGGAGTATCCCTCTTGCACCTCTTCACTCTTTTCCATCCCATGTTCTCCGTTTAATTCTGCTCTGTTGCTTATTCATCCATTTGGGAACAGCTCAGGTATATATATAAAAAAAAAAGAAAAAAAAAAAAAAGAAAAGAAGAAGAGCCGTATCCATTATCTTCAGATTCCAACAATCCTGCCTTGAGATTGGCCGGAGGGTCCTGTCAATCATGCGAGAGAGCCAGTCAGTAGGTAGGGAGGGACGAGGCGGAGGGCTGCAGGGAGCCAGAGGAGTTTGAACGTCTCATGTGAGGGAGGAGGTAGGAGTCCGAGCACAGTTGGTGAACATCAAACCGGTCCTCCTTGCGGTAAGCCAGACAGCGCCGGATAAATGCCTGCAGATCAGAAGATATCATGAAAAGAGCTGCAGGCTGTGTGCTGCTGTAGACTCAATGCATTTACTTTGAACAATTATACCTTTGGTCTATTCAGAGACAAAGACTGTTTTTAATAGCTACACATTATAGATGATGGAGACGTTCAAGCGTGTTTACATGGCATTAAATAGCCAAAATGTTTAAAAATTGTGGTTGACATTAATACTTAAATTACAGTAAGATTGCAACACACCAATGTCGCCACTCAGTTAAGATAATGCCTACAAGGGTTGGGCAGAACGGTGATAAATACCCTGAGACGATTCATCTGCCAACTGTCACTTTGCTTTGTTGTTCAGATTGAGGCTACCATCCCTTTAATACATTACAGTAGCACTCAGAATGGGCTGCTTCATGGCAGGTTTGAATTTGTTGATATACGTTGATGTTTTTGGGTATTTAATCAGGGATGCCAAGACAGAGAGCTACCCGAAGTGGGGAAAAACATAAATAAAAAATAGGACAGTTTAATATCATATAACCATGTGATGAAGGCCTGTGCTACATGCTTATAAGACATTTCACAAGGATGTGTAGTAGCCAGCCAGGAGGCATAATAATCACGTATCAGATGAATTATGAAATATGATCGGGAACTAATTTTTCTGATTATTCAGACACCACGGGACTGCAGCTAAATGTCAGCTTACATATACGCTGTGTGTGTGTGTGTGTGTGTGTGTGTGTGTGTGTGTGTGTGTGTGTGTGTGTGTGTGTGTGTGTTACCTTGGCCTCTGTGCTAGCCTGTGGTTTAGCAGGGAACTGGACCTCTGTGGCTTTGAGGATGGTATTTTCCTGGAGAATATCCTGCTGTGACTGGTTGTGACCAAACGGCTGGGAAAACAAAACATAAAATCACCACCGACCCGATGTCTTTTCCATTGCCTCGACTCTATTGTCACTGGAAAAAAAAAATATGTATATACATATAGGTGTATATGGTCTTCTGAGTGTGTCTGCGTTCTCCAGTGTCGCGGTGACGTTTAGTGTACCTTGCGTCCGTAGAGGCACTGGAAGAAGATCACTCCCACAGACCAGACGTCCACCTTGTTGGAGATCTTAGGCGGCTCCTTCCCCACCACAAAACACTCTGGAGGGAGGTACCTGAAACACACACACACACACACACACACACACACACACACACACACACACACACACACACACACACACACACACACACACACACACACACACAACGCTATCAATTTCATACAACGTTAAAGAGAAATCAGACTCCTTGACTTTCCCGTGATTATTCAATAACATAAAAGAAAAATACTGTCACAACCCACTGTCCATTAGATAATGACATTCTGCAATTTTCAATATGCTACAAGAAAATGGTCAAAAATACAAGACGGATAATGTGTGTTGAACCTTTCAGATTGACCATAAAAGAGGCTTTAACACACGTTACTATGTCAGTCTATGTAGGGTATTGGTCTGTGTGTGTGTGTGTGTGTGTGTGTGTGTGTGTGTGTGTGTGTGTGTGTGTGTGTGTGTGTGTCTTACCAGTAGGTGCCTGCCCCCTGTGATGTGAGGTCCATCCCGTCCACACCGTAGTTATCGTCATCCATAATCTTAGACAGGCCAAAGTCTGTGATTTTGATTTCTCCACATGCGGTACCATCCACCAATAAGATGTTACCTGCGCACCACACAAGACCACTAGACTCAGAACGGCGTGTGAGACAGAACGGCTGACACAAGATCGGGTTCACAAACAGGGAAGGAATCAGATCAAATACATCCAACAACACGTGTGATTCGTTCAAATCAGTTGTGAACACGTGACCCACCGGGTTTGAGGTCGTAGTGGATGATGGGGGGTTTGATTTCGTTGAGGTAGCGCAGGGCGCTGACAATCTGCATGACAATGGAGCGGGCCTCCTTCTCTGACATCAGCTTGTTTTGCTTCAGGTAGAAGTCCAGGTCGTTGCCTTCACAGAACTCTAGAACTGTACAGAACCTGCGAGGGCAGAGGACAGTGGTGGAGGTCAGGGGTCAGAGTCAGGACTCTCTGCTACTGAATGAGACTGACTTAAGGTTCCAGTCGGGAACGTGAGCTGGAAAGCTTTGCTAACATGGAACAATATGCGCTGGGCACACGCTCAACCTTTGTGTTTTCACCTGTTTATTTGAACAGATATACAGTATCGGAACATTTAACAGCAGGTGACTAAAGATCACATGCTTCGTTAACAATTAAACCTTGAGAGAAAAAAAAAAAAAAAAAAAAAAAAAAAAAAAAACTTCCATTGTGGATGAGGATAAAGTGCTTTTACTATTTACTCTTTCCCAATCTGATAACACCCCAGTGATGTTTGCTCTTACGTGTAGCGCCCACTGACATAGAGCCTAGAGGCAGAACACAAACTACTCGTGCATTATTTGAATATTTACTGGGTAGGGCTTTTTCGAAGGTTTGACTCTTACTAATGTGCGCCATGTTGTTTTGCAGCCACTGTAAAAATGCTTATTAACCAAGTGCTGGGTGATAAAGAACCTCAGAATATGTCAAAGAAGCAGCGCTGCAGCCGGCAGAGGTCGGAGGTGACTCACGTGTCAGTATCCAGGGAGAAATAGTCATACAGTTTGACTATTCTGGGATGGTCCAGCTGTTTGTGTATCCGGTACTCCCTGCATGCATGCCTGGAAGGAAATACATGTCAAAACAGTGTGCGAGTTGCTGGAGAAACATCTTGTCTTTGTGTATCTTAAGTTGTGAGTGTGTGAGTGAGACCTACTTGTGGTAGTTCTCCTTTTTCTCCTCTCTCCAGTTCTTGTTGAGCTGGTGAATTTTAACAGCTGCGTAGCGCTGCTCAAACAGGTCAAAAGCCTGCGTGACAAGAACACACACACACACACACACACACACACACACACACACACACACACACACACACACACACACACACACACACACACCTTAAAACATATTTTACAGCGAGATAAAATAGAAGAGAAAATGTAGTCCAACCACACAGACATTACCTTATAAACTTCACTGAAGCCGCCCCTGCCCAGCAAGTGCAGCAGCAGGTACCTCTCATTCAAGGTAGGATGGTCTTTAAACCTGCGTGAGGAGGAGCAACATGTCACGTTCACTGCTTGTGTCACCTTTTAAACAAGCGCTTTTCAAATGAGACATTACAGCACTTCTATATTCTTATATTTGTCTTTTAACAACAGAAATCATTCTCCATTACTTAAATGTTTGCATAGACAGAATAACCAAAATGTCTCGACAGTGGAAAGTGAATTTATGAATCATTAAGCAGAGTCCATTAGGCTACGTTGCACGTTCTGGTAGTGTATGTAGAAGGGACTTACGCTGAGCTGTCCTCGTTGTTTATCCTCTTCAGCTCTCTGATATGGAGGTTCCTCACCCGCTCCAATCGCTCCAGCTCTGCCTGGATCTCTGCTTCCTCCTGAATAATTACACCGTGTGAAATTCTGTCTTTCCCTGTTTGAACTTTCATGGACTTAAAACGCATGTATATAATCAGACAATGTAATACTCCAGCTGCCATTTAACTGAATGAATTACCATCTATGCATTGTTTTAAATTACATTCTAAATGTTTCAATGTACATTTTTGGCCATTTATATAGACAAACATCAAACGTCAATTGATTGAAATTTGGATTTTTTTTTTTTTTCTACCAACCTTCTTCAGATGTCCAAGGCGAAGCTTGAAGATTTCTTCCTGCTCGTGGTACTCAGCGAGCGTCAGTCTGACAAAATATGTACAAGTCAAAATCTCCGGAGAGAAAAAAAATCTCAAAAAAGTCATCTTGCAACGATATTTTTAAGCCTCCAATTGAAAAGGAAGCCTAAAATTGAGAAGATCTAAAAGAGCTCACTAACAGTTCTACAAACAGGGGACAATCATTCTTTATGGTCCAACATCTTTGAGTTCTTTCACTGACAGTATGTAGTGATTTCAGTTATACTCACAGCTGGGGCAAGGAGGGCTTGAGAAACGGGTCCGAGTCGTTGCCGTTGACCACCTTAGCTTTCCGCTGCTTGGCTTCAGAAGTGGAGGCAACCGAGAGGGAGGGAGACGCAGGGTTTGGAGGCTTCCTCTTGGCCAGCAGCTTCCTCTGTCGCTCTATGTCCTCCCTCTGCTGGTTGATGCCCTCCTGTTGCCTATACAGTGTGGTATAGGGAACGGGTCATGTGGGGAAAACACTGTAGCAGACAATAAACAGCCTTTCATATGCTTTACCCCTGGCTGTGAAGTGAAGCGTGCTCAGAAATTCCACTTAAAAGCCACTGTGTTTTCTGACCTTTTAACATGGTTTAGAGCTGCAGCACTCGTGTAAAGGATGAGTGTTGAACTTCCTGTAATTGGGTAAAAAAATGTGCACGTGTTTGCCGTCACTCACTTGATCAGGTTCTGGAATGCGTATCCGTCCGTCCACTGCTCCGTGTAGGACGCTCCGTGTCTGACGGTGGTGAAGTGGCCGAGACGGAGACGGTCCTGCATGCTCTTCTCGCGACACGACTGCTTCTCCTGGGTGCTCTGTTCACACAAACGGGAACGCATTAGACAAAAACGGAATGTGACGAGGGACAAAAAGCCGTCACCTGGAACTTCTCTCCACCCAGACTGAATGTGTCGACACCAACGCACCGCTTCTTTAAAAATACCTTCTTATGACGGATGTGCATTGGTAGGTCCGCATTATATTCCTCTGCGATATGTCATACGTCTGTCATATTGTGAAAGGGTTGCTTGTACAATAAATCCCCACCACTACTGTGCAGCGAATTGCAACTCCAGCCACAAAGATTGTGGAGCCCATGAGGAAAACAGGTAATTGTTGAAGAAAGAGATTCAAAGATCTACCAACCCACAGACTTTTTCCCCCTCAAGAGTTGGACCAAAGCAGAGCTAAAAACACCAGAGAATATTGAACTTATTATTGGAGAAGCTGTTGCTCTCTGTAAGTAGCAAGTAGGCAGTTGTTTTGCAAGCAATGCATTTCAAATCTTCTATACGTTGCAACTGTAAGAACAAGATCAGACGATAGTGTCTCTGTTAGGCTTATATACAGTGGGATGTGTCTCTGTCAGGTTGGTTTTCTGTCTGCCCACAAGGGAACAAAAATGTCTTAATACAGATGTTTTCTTTTTTTCCAATCGTGTGTGTGATGAATACATAAAAGGGTGCACGCAGACAAAGACAGATACCTTCTCTATAAGCAGTTTCTTGCTCATGGTGATGCACTTATTGAGCCTCTCCTTGTATTTCTCCAGGAGTTTCTGTTGTTCATCTATCTGCCTCCGCAGGTCACAGTTGGCCTGTTAAAGGAAAGACAGCAGGGATTAAGTTTGGTTGTGTAGTTATAAACATTAGACCGTTGTGCTTTCATGCACTCTCCATCAAAACTCGCTGTATGGATGCTGAACTTACTCTGAGCAGGTCGTCTATTCGTCCCTCTTTTTTTTCCAGGTCCAGACTCTTGTTGCTCTCCAGAGCGGCAAGTTTCAGCCCCGTTAGCTCCGTCTAAAGGATTCAGACAGAGATGTAGCAGTCAGACGTGTATTCATAAACATACGACAAAGTGTGTCGTGTGAGAGTTCAATGTATGCATCGCATTACCTGGACACACTTGCTGGAGGAGGCTTTAGGATTGTGATCACCAAAACACAGACTCGTAGGGGAGGAGCTATTCTGCCGGATCTATTAGACAAAGAGGGATTTTTAAACCTCGTAATGAAACGCAGAGAATCACATCCACCTCATGTGCAACTAACCCAATCAATAATGTGTAAGGCATGTATATTGTTTGTGGAAAAACTCACGATTGAGCCCGGGGCAGAGTGCGAGTTCTGTGGAGAGCGGCGAGCTGATGGGAGACCTCTGACTGGACTGGAACCATTCCCACCCTGGAACTTTGCAGAGAAAATTGGCGGACTTAAAAACCCATTTAAAAAAATAATAAGGACTGTAACTTTTTTTGCTTTAATACTCACGTCAAAGTAGTCGCTGATCTTGGGCCCACGTGTGGAGGTCTTCCCTGCATGGAAAAAATGAACACAAAATTGAACGTAACCCGTCGGTAAGGCATGGACATCGACGTCATATTGATTTCTTGCACGCAGGTGTCAGTCATACCTTGACTGCTCTCTGAATAGGTTTCAGCTTTCCTTTTCCTCCCCCTGGACGACTCCGAGTGCTTTTTCTCTGGGGTCTGTGAATCGATATGAAATAACACAGAGAGAGAGAGAGAGAGAGAGAGAGAGAGAGAGAGAGAGAGAGAGAGAGAGAGAGAGAGAGAGAGAGAGAGAGAGAGAGAGAGAGAGAGAGAGAGGGGAAAAAAAGGTATAAATCCCTTAAGTTTTACCTAACAAAGCTGGTTTGAGTGGCGGTGTTGAGCAGGAAAGAGCAGCAAGAAGAAAGAGTACATACTGAGTAGGCAGGGGAGCTCCCTCTTTTCAAATCAGAGTTCTAGGAAGAGAAGAGGAGAGGAGAGGTGGAGGTAGTGGGAGAGACAGAAAGACGAGTGGGCAGAGCAAGGATGTACTGACAACATGCAACTTTGTCTAACCAGACTTCATCTGTGTAATAAAAGTAAGAAATATTTGATTTCTATTTTTTTAGTTCCGTCTATTCAAAAATAAATAGTCATCCACGCCCATTGCAAAAATTATTGTGTGTGTGTGTGTGTGTGTGTGTGTGTGTGTGTGTGTGTGTGTGTGTGTGTGTGTGTGTGTGTGTGTGTTTTACCTCCGATTCCTTGTCGCTAGATGAGCCCAGACTGCCATAGCTGTGGTTAGAAGACTCATTGGCCAGACCCTGCACATAGTGAGAATTCAAACAAATCAGTGAACACATACGATATGAAAATATTGTCCAACATAAAGTCAAACTAAGACCGAGGCAGGCCCATAGTATGACACGTGTAATAGGAATCCAGACCTTCAGTTATTAGGTGTGTCACTTGGCTCTTTTCCACCACGTTAATATAGACGGAGACGCCTGCATCCTTTTTTAAGAAAACAGGAACTTTTACCTGCTTTTCCACCATGAGAGCCGGCTGTGGTTTTTTTATTTGCTTCCTACAAAAGGTCCCTGTTACTGAGGCAGTACTTTCTGATGACCTAGGAACTATCACGGTGGAGTTATAGTCAGTGACTATTGACTAACACGAGCCTCAAGGCTGCTACAACTTGTCTACAGCATTCTTTCTGCTGCAAGCAAGCACTGGTTGTCGCTAGTGTTCATAGTAGAAATGAAGGTTGGAGATCTCTCGTTATCGATATCTCAACGATGCATTCGATTTCTTGAGTAGTCTCAAATAAGTGTCGTCTTTCGAACAAAGATTGTGAGTTTTCAACCCTTCACTGGTCAATGAGGCTCTTTAGATCCTGGGTCAACTGTGTTTGTGTGCGTGACATATGTCAAAAACAAGGCTTCAGTTTTTTTCCGGTGTCGCTGTTACCTTAGCACCTCCACTGGTGCTCCCAGTGCTGCCTCCTGTGTTGCCACTGACAGCTCCGGTGAACCTGGCCTCCAGCAACTCCTGTCTCCTGGGGTCCAGGCTGTGCAGCTCCTCCATGGGGCCTGGCATAAGGGGGATCAACAGTGGAAGGTTAGACGCTTAGATTATTGCCATTAGAAGCAAACAGTGGCGACAAGTAAAAAGGCGTAAGAGCAACTGAGCCCTGAACATTATTCTGTGACCAAATTACTAGGAAAAAAAATAGGCACCAAGAGAAGAAACAGAGGTAGGTTTCTGGGGGAGGATTAGAGAAAATCGAGAGATTAGATGGTAAAAACAGATAAATGGATTTGATTAAATGGGCAGTAGAGGTAGCTCTTTAAAAGATGGACGTTCATGCTATGAAGGAAGATACTGCGGATGAGTGACACTGCATTTCTAACATAAGCAGGAAGGTCATTCTACCACTGGGAAGCCAGGAGAGAGAAGAGTCGAGGCCGGGCTGAGCGAGTCTCCTGATTTGTCGCCACAGAAATCTTCAACCGGCCCTTCTATTATCTCATAAGTGAGACCGTCACAAGGGCCTCATTGCACAGAGCTAAATTACTCCTCCAATACCTCAGAAGCCTTGCATATAGAGCCCAACACCAGCTGAGATAAGGACACTGGAAGATTTATTCCAAAGTCACATTTTTTCTAAAAAACCGTAAGAGGCAATGAGGAATAGAATTGAAATACCACATATCTGCATCGATGTTTCTTATGCCGCTGAAACAGGACTTAGCTTTTGTTTAACGGGCCGAACAGACTTTTGCTGAGTTTACATTTCCTCACACTATATAGCCCGATTTGCAGATGACCGAGTGGTAGACCTTACCACTGCAAATCTGAACCACAATGTTCGTACGATGATGATCATCGCGCAAGCGTTAAAGCGCTAAAACATTATGCTGCCTGACTGGGCCTTGTTCTGTGACAACCAGTTTCCAGGGAGAGAGAGAGAGAGACACACACACACACACACACACACACACACACACACACACACACACACACACACACACACACACACACACACACACACACACACACACACAGGGGTCCTCTGCTCCCTGCTGACTCTACTGCTGCAAGTGTTTGTTTCCTTATTGGATATTTCCTGGCTGTCATCTTTACATAGCTTCTGGCACAGGGGCAAGCCCTAAAAGGCATAATGGACATTATGAAACCCCTGAGCAGTGAGACAGAGAGCACATAACAACGCCTGTGTGAGGTTACCTAAGGACAGGGGGGGGGGGGGATTTAGCTTAATTAATCTATATAACCTTAGCTAGAGCTTGATATTACAGCATTACTTTGTACAGTACATTAGTATTAATACGTCTCAGGTGGAACATGCATTATTACACAATTACATACGTAACGTTACAGTCCATATAACGAGGATTTTCTTTCTTAACGACTTATTTACAACCATCGCTGTCTCAACCTTTTCGTTACACATCATGTCATGTAACCGATATATGTAACTGGACGAATACAACTTATAGCTCCCACTTGTGATCACTGTTTAGTCACAAAAAATCCAGCAAATTGGGCAAAATCGAGTAAATACAGTCTCAACAACACGTCGAAAACAATGTGGATGAATAGATGCATCCATAACTGACCAAAAAAATGCAAAAAAACAGGGCCTGTTCTCAAGTTTATAGCAGTAGGAGCATGCATGTTAATTCTTTAATGGATGCATGCATAGCCATGTTGTTGAATATCCAACTAGATGCTATTGATAGGGGGGGGGATGTTACAAACTGCTACAAAAACAGCTATCGCATCAACAGCTACAAGTACGAATACATCATGTAAGCTGACACAAAACAAGCTAGCGCTTCCTTTGTGCAAACAGGATAGCTCGCTGCTACTTAGACTGGCCATCAACTGAACTGACAGCTGACGTTTGGCTTCCAATTCACGGCATCAGTGAACTTGACATCCATTTTTACTTCAACAAACGTTAACTCGACACGGCCACAATAGTCCACTTCTCCCGTTAAGGACACACTTTAAGGATGATACGAGTCAGTTGTGCACTTGGCGAGCTAATATACCTTCCTTGCTCTTTGCGGTCGCCGTTATATGTTGTTGAGAAATCGTTGGGGACGAGGAGAGCTGCGACCAAGATGGCGTCGCCTCCAAACTTCCACCACCACTTCCACTGTTACTTTGGACACTCATGAAGCCACTTTACCGCTGATAAGAGCCAGCGTACACACTGCCGTTTGCGGAAATCCCAAACTTTCGTCCATCGTTTGACACCTGCTGTTGCCAAACAGGCCTGTAAACGCGAGTCCGGGCGTTGTTGTGTCGCTACACGTCTCGCATTTTGTGCTCCGTGCGGGTCCGGTGGAGGAGCAGCTTCTTCAGAGACTCGCTGAAACGGATCCAATGTAACCTTTGCATGACGACCGCACCGCGCGCCTGTCAGCATCCAGCTCGCGAACGGAGCTTTGATTCTAGTAGGCGAGGCTATCGCGAGGCTGCCGCGCACCTAGCAGCGCGATAGGGGATGGCATGACACTGAAACAGACACTGATCTGGGATCATTTTACCCTCCTCCAAACTAGCCATAGGTTGACTGGTGGGCATGTCTCAGCGTCGACCTGAGAACAGCCTGTTGTTTGGGTGAAAACAACAAACACCCCGAAAAAATGGCCGAAAGTTCTTGACTGCTTCTACTCGAGGAGAACGACAAAAAATAGGGACACACACGTGCGTGCGCAAACGCCATATTTTGTGTGTGCGTGCATATGTGTGTGTGTGTGTGTGTGTGTGTGTGTGTGTGTGTGTGTGTGTGTGTGTGTGTGTGTGTGTGTGTGTATGTATATATATATATATATATATATATATATATAGTATACACATATACATCTACATATATATACACACATTTATATGTATATATATATATACACATATATATACACATGTACATATTTATATATATATACATATACTGTATATACACATTTATATATATATATATACACACACATACATATTTATATACATACATATATACAGTACATACATATATACAGTATATATATAAACATACATATTTATGTATTTACAGTATATATATATATGTATATATATATATATATATATATATACAGTATATATATATATATATACATACATACATATATACACATACAGTGTACATATATATATATATATATATATATATACACATGTATATATATACACATACAGTACACATATTTGTATATATATATATATATATATATATATATATATATATATATATATATATATATGCATAGATGCATATCTATTCTCTGTTGGTATGAGTGAGTAGATTTGTAGGCCTGATCTTGATATGCTGTTTTTCAGTCTGTTTTCAGTCTTAAAATACAAAAGGGGGGGGGGGGGGGGGGGGGGTGCAGGTGGGAGGATAGTGATGTGGTCTGGGCAATAAGGTCTTTTGTTCCAAATTTGGTGCAGTGCATCAAAATGCCTTTGCCTTCTTGTAGGGCAGCATACACAAAACATACAGACTTTGACATGCAACTGATTGGCCTACATCTTATTCCTACATTCCATTCTAATTTATTTTGAATGTAACTGAATAAATCTACTTTAAACCAGACTGTGAGATGAGAGTCAGCAAATGTGTCTTTCCTGATACAGAAAAAACTGTTTAACCTTTATTATCTGAAAAGTAATGTCTAAGGTAATTTCATTGGTTCAGATGATATATAATGATAGTAATTACACTGTTAAAGGGTCTCGCGCCGGTCTAACCCCTGCTCCACTTGCAGTCAGATTGCATCAGGAAATAGACTGTGAGGCACAGACGATAATACTGCACCTCATATGCACCTGCCCATGGTAACCTGATTTTTTTGGTCGCATGGTTTCCATAGTAACAGAGCAATAGTCTTGACAGGCAATGAGGAGGGTTGTTTAAGTAGTCTACTACATTACACTACTTGTGCCACACACACACACACACACACACACACACACACACACACACACACACACACACACACACACACACACACACACACACACAGAGTTGGTGATGTCATTTCAGGTAAACATTTGAGTTGTGTTGTAGTAAAAGTGTGACTGCTGACTGAGGGAGCATCCAATGTCTGATGGAAAACTGTGTGTTGTATTTTGTCTCCAGCTTGTGTATAAGCCACACAACGGTTGCCTAAAACAATGATGGCCCCTCAAATATTAATACAAGTTTGAAAATACAAACAAATTAAAGAGGAAAAGAAGAAGTCGTACATTTACACAAGGTATGATATTTCACTGTCTAAACACAGCTTGTTGTAATAATAAAACCAGCATTCAGCTAACAATACTTCAACTTTTCAAGCTTCAGAAATTAAAAAAACAAAACAAAAACTGAGACAATGTTTTCTGTTGAAATAGTTTCAACTGTATTTTGCATGCATCAGATAATAATCTTGTCATTTTGAACATTGTGTACTAAAGTCAGCCCTTCTGGATTTCAAAGAGAAGCTTTTCTTAACATTTATGAATGCTATCTACAGTTCTATAATAGCCCTTTTCCTCTTATATCGTTTCAATGTATTAATTAATACATTTAATACATTAAATACATACATTACATTAATAATTAAATGTAAAAGTGTATGTGTCCATGTATAAATGTATGAACATATGTACAGTATTTTGAAATTATTTTTAGTACCATATGATAAACACAACATGCATTAACTAGATCCTAGATAATGTAAACATGTTTGATGGTATGAATTGCAATTTATCTTTTAGCATTGTAGGCTAACTTTCTCAGTGGAAAATGCAAGCAATAATAAATTAAGGAATCTCTATTCACATTGTTGTTGAAGAGTTGTAGTTGTGACGCTGGATGAACAGTTTGACAAATGATGACTGAACATGTCTTCATGCAGGACTTGACTTTCAGATAAAATCCTGCATTTGGCATATTTTAGTGTGCAGAAAACTGTACGTCTATTAAACAAGAAAGTATGTTAAGTATCATGATATGTTAAAATGCATTTTAAATAAAATCAAAAATGGGGGTCTCATTATACTGGCAGAGAAAATAATAGGAAAACATTCCAGTGCAAAGGGCACTATGGGACTAATGGTGAAGAGGAAACCTCACCATGAATTTATGTTTTGAAAACAATGCAAAATGGTCATTATCATAATTGAGTGTGTAACTTTAAACGTGTGATCCAAACCATAGGAGTGAAATTAGAGGTAATTCAGTTTAATAAAGTATATGAAAACATCAATTTAAGGCAAACAATCTACTAATCGTAGTCTAATTAATCTACTGTAACTTAATGATGGAGCAGGAAAATGTATTCACTCCTCTGCAATAGTTATTAATAAATGACAAAAAAGCCAATTATTTTAATCTAAATGGCTCAATGTTGGACATGTTAAAGGTTTATATCACTAATTTTACATTCATCTTAATTTGTGTTCTAGACTCTCAACAGTTCTCACAATGACACGTTAGGAATTGCAGTCAAGACAAAATAAATTACAGTATGACAAATTTGAACATCACTATGTCGTTTAGTAGAAGCAATCTATAATGGGGCCGATTTTGTCATCGTCATTTGTCATCACTGAAAGATGCAAATCACAGCATCTCAGTCTGTGCTTTTGCTCTTGAAGCCTCGGGAAAACATCTGGTTCCTTGGTCGAAAGTTCTGCCTCTGCCTCTCGTACATGGTGATGTACGATCTAAGGAGGTCCACCATTGTGTTGGCCTGATGAAGGAGGAAATGGAAGTATTTGTCAGGAAATGTGTCATTTCAAAATAACCTCTCAGGAACAGACTGATGTATAGAATAATGTGTGTTGCCTTGTGCACTGTGTATTTGGACTTTAAGAAATTAAATTAAAAAGACAGCCACTTACCTTTGAGGTTTCACAGACAAAGATGTTGCCCATGAGGCCGATGGTCATCTCGAAGTAGTCGCCTTCGCTTTGGTACTCTGTGATGCGGCTGAATGGGTGCATGACAAGCTGCTCCTAAAAGGTTTACAGTATGATTCAAATGCATTAAGATGTAATCCTCCACCCCCAATGGGTTATTATAAAATATTATATACTGAGAATAAACGTAACAGACTAGATTTGATTTACAGGGAAATAAAATACTAACAAGAAACATTACAAGACTGTACATATATTATTACTAATAAGGAAGAGGATATATATTAGTATGTATAATTACTTACCTTTGTAATTGGGTCTATTATGCAAACTCCTTGCTTGCTGATGGCGATCCAAACTGCATTTGGGTAGCTAGATTCACAAGTTTGCTGCAAAGTCAAATGCAAATGAAATCATAATGAAGCAAAACAGTTTCCTGAAATTGTTGTCTGCCAACTTCGCTGTCTTTTCATCCCGAGGACTCACTTTAACTTCAAAGAAGGAACAGCCGAAGGTCGGCCAACTCGAGATGCCTTTCAGGAAGGCGATTTTGGCCTCCTGCACCGTGATGCCACTCTGCTTGTTATAGGCAGCGATGATGTGCTGCAAAAAGCAAAGAGAGAACTACTCAGTGGACTTCCCTTAACTTGGACACATTCATGTAAAAGCCAGTTTTCTTCCTGGTGCCTCTCCAAAAGAGATCTCTTTTTAAAAGAGGAATTGTCATAAATGTCTGCCCTGCCTCTATACATTCCTTCTTTTACCTTCTTCCATTCTTCTGGGGACATAACATTTAACTGGTCAGCAGGAACGAGCTCCCTCAGCATTCTGGGGATCATGACAAACTGCGACCTGTCTGAATCTACTTCGGATCTGAAGAGCAGCCCACCCAGGTTGGTCATGTCCTCTTTGGTGCAGTTGTGGTATCCATGCAGGTACCTAGGCAGCTCCTATGTAGCGGCAAAAAAAAGAGGTTATGTGTCAAGACAATCCTGCCTGTTGAAAAAGAGTAAAAGGCAGCAGAATGAAGAGTGTGTTTTGATTGCACACCTGTGGGAAATGGAAAGTGAGGTCTGCAACCAGGTCTTTCCCCGGGCTCACATTGAACCAGAGCTTCCTCTTGAAGATCACACGGTAGGGCACATTGGCCTGGTTGCCTAGGACACACAACCTCAATTATAAATATGGAAAACCACTGACTATAAAGACCTGAAGGTGTCAGTAGGAAGCATTACCTTCTTTCACTTTTTTTCCTTTCTTAAGAGGCTCCGAAGTCTGCCTTAAACTGTCAAAAAAGTACTTCTGCTCCTCCAAGCTTACGAGCTAAGAATTCAAAACAGAATAATATCAGTATGTTAAACAGGTTAGAGGCACAGCCGTGGTTATTCCAATCACTAACTGTGAAGAGGATTATTCATTCGCCAGTGTAGATACGATTGAAATGTATGACCTCATTGTGTCAAAGTTGTTAAATCAAAGTGAGTCATATTTTCAATGCAAACCAAATGCAGATATCCCCATATCCTATCCCCATCTAATTACATCTTCATCTTTTTTTGTCAAACTACAATGTAATGAATGGCTGCAAAGAATCAAACAAACACACTCCTGCAGGAACATTACCAAAACCCACCTTGTTTGGCGTTTTCAGGTACAGGCCATATCCTTCAGCTGAGGTCAGTTTGAGCTGAGAGGCGATACTGTAGCACAGGTCTTTGATTGTGGTCGTCGATTTCACCTCAAATATCTGCACAACGGTAAGAACGGTAAAGAATAGAAACTTTCGCTGATATCCAAACGGACTGTGATATGAGATTTAAATATGGAAATTGGAAGTCATTTCAGAACCTCATGTTGAAAAATAAATGTTGGAGAAAAGTTGGTTCCTCACAGATGGCTATACCAATAATAATAGAATAACCAAAAAACTGAGAGAAATAAAGCTTAGCTCAAAATTAGAAAACAGAAAAAAAAAAACAACATGCCAGGTAATATCAATATCATGATGAAGTGCACACTAATGGACATCTCATCTAAGTGTTTAGAGGCGAGTGTTGTGTCTTACATCACTTGTGTCAGTTGGGAAGTGGACTTTATGGAAGATCTGGGTGCTGTTCTGTTGAATGGCATCCACTTCTACCGGATGGGGAGAAAGCTTCCTGGGCTCCTTACTGAGGTTACAAAAGCACTCCAGTACATGTATGGTACACACTATTGTGATTCACAAACATGCATTGATGATTCCTAATACTTATTATGACTAATACAGTACTGAACTGACAGGAATGAATACATGAGGAAGGCAAAACATTTCTTTTAACACATTTCCATCTTCACACTCCCTTTAAACTAGAGTAACACTCTTTAATCATCCACTTTCTCCGCTTCTATTTCTATGGAAGACAAATAATTGCTACAATGATTTCAATCTTAGCAGTAGTAGACTCAAAATAGCTTGGATCACTGTGCTTTGCAAGAATATTTTAAAGTTAAGGGACAATCCACCATTTTCCAATTTCCACACTGCCAAGGTGCATTATGGTAGTTGTAGGATACAGGACTCAAAGTAAGAATATCTCGGCATCTGATCTATCAATTTCATCCACTCTTTTAACCCGTCACCCGTGAATCCAATACTAAATTGTTGGTGTACCCCTTTGAAATAATATAGAAAAAATATACAGTTTATTACAATTTACTGTCAGTTCAGTAGCATCATTATTTCCTAAATATGGACTAAGTGAAATTGAGTTATTCATTCATGACCTAACTACCAGTAACAAACCCTTTGCACAGGATGCTGCAGTCATCACATTACATTCTACATTTATTATTTCTTATTTCAGTATCTAACTCCAGGCTGACCTGCACATCCCGTACAGCCTCTGCAGGCAGCCAGGAGCCAGCTGGTCTCTGGGCCGTGACTCCAGGAAGCGCTTAGTGTGTTTCATCAAATTCGGACTGGGCGGGAACAAGCCCAAACACAGCCACATGAGCTGCCACCCACGCTCCATACTCAACCTGAGAGGGAGGGAGAGCAAGAACAGCAAGGGGGGGAAATCATAGGGGATTTTACATGTTGGCTCCTGATCATGCGTGAATGCTTCAACATACAAAAGTACATGCGGAGGGAGCACCTGCTGCTGTTGCTGGTCATCTGTCTCATAATCTGGCAGTAGACCTCGTCCTGCAGAGCTTCATGCTGGGTAGCAGGACCAAAGATCTGGTCAGTCAGCTCTAGAGGACTGCGAGCATGTTTGATGGGGTAGTCGCCCATGTACTTCAGGATAGGTAGCAGCCATGGTTAAGGATTCACACAGAGAGTCCGAAACTAGACTAAGTTCTGTATCACATAGTCCTTTATGTGTTCTAGATCAGGGGTGTCAAACATACGGCACGAGGGCCAGAAGCGGCCCGCCAAAGAAAGTCCAAATTGGTTCACTAGATGACTTTGTTAGAAAAATAGACCTATTTCTGCGAGACATCTCAGGCTGTTCGTCATCTGTTTAGTAAATAGATTGTTCATTAATTGTGTACATTTTCACTACTTGTACCTCTTCACACTGAAAGAAAGGGACAAAATGGGAGGTGTTGCTATTTATAGTTATAGGTTATTATGCAATGGTTTTAATGCTCCGGCCCACTTGAGCTCAAATTGGGCTGTATGGCCTATGGGTGGCTAAAATGAGTTTGACAACCCTATTAAGAGTGACTTATTCCTCTAAAAAAAAAAAAAAGGTGCAGATTGCATGCAGTTAATTAGGTGGAATAAACAATATTGTGAGTGAAAACAACATTATTATCTGATGTTTTCATTTTAAACTGTTTTTTTCTCGAACATTAGTGAAACTGGGAGAAAGTCCCTGCAACAGAATACAGTTTGGAAAATCCCCTGAACCATGTTGAGGATTTGGGGTTTTAACAAGGTCAACATTATCAAATGTTTCAGCTGTTACTGAAAAAAGGGATGTGAGTCTGTAACAGGGAAGCATTAGTTTGAAGGATATCAGTGAAGGTGCTGCAGGCCAGGCTGCTGAGATCAGAGTTGCCGGCCAGGCTTCTCATGAGAGGCTGCTTGAGAGGGTCTCTGGAGCTAGCCCACAGCTTCTCCTTGATGGCCCCTTTAGACGCACCGTGACGACCGGCATTACCTGCAGGCCTGCGACAGGGAGCAAACTGTGTGAGCGCATCGGTCCCGCTTGCTTCCTGAAAGTTTTTTTTGCTCTTTGCAACACTTAAAAAAAACAACCTGGCATTCATATAGAGTAAAAGAAATGTCTGACATATTGTTAGACGAATATTCATACTGTAAATTTGAGAAATAACTATGTAGTGACTCATATGATATCAATACCTGAAGTTCTCAAATGCAAACTCTTTTAAAGAGGTAGGAGCCACTGTTTCGTTTCTGTGGGTGGGATTTTGTGTTGTTGAAGTTTTCCTTTGGCCCGGACTGAGCAGCTCCTGAGGGGTCAGAGGCAGTTCATTAGTTACACCACAAGGGGGGATCATACGAACCATCACACTCATGGATCCATTAGACATTTGCCTTTACAGTTTTTGATACGTTGTTACATTATGTAAATACAAAAAACTATTTTATTCATAGGCTATATTTATATAGGCCCCTATTTCAATAAACTGATTTAAAATTCTTCATCTTCGCTCTCTTCTTATGTCCTTTTTTTTGATAATAGTGAAGTTGAATGCTGAAATATAATAATTTTACAATAAAAGATGGATAACTCTACCAGCATAACGTCAGTGGGCTTCTCCAGAGTCGGCAGAAAGTGCACTGTATCCTTATGGACCGCACCACTGACACCGGTCCGCTGGTTGGTAACGTTCATAAATTTCTCATCGGGAGAACTTTCTTCATCTTTCTCTACTAGCAGAAGGTCGCCTCGTTTACAAACCAGGGACATGGGGTCATCTGTAGAAGGATAGAGAAAGAGAGGCATATGTGTTTTTTGTGCATGTACGGGATAGAATAGACTGCATATGTGTGTTTGAGCCTAATACTACACACGATGTAGGCTCTTACCTGGTTTACTGGCATCCTGTCGAGCCAGTGCATACACCGAGCGCTGTCTCAGCCCGTCCAGGTTTCTCTCAATAAGAGCGGCCATGTCCGCAGCTTCCCAAGATTTCAGGACATACTCTCCTTTGACTGTGGTCAAACTCAGTGACTCACTGAAATGACTGTCACTAGAGCGGTTATATACAAGTATTATTTGTTTGATATTTTTACTCAGAATGTTTTGCAAGGACGACAATGATTATTTCAGCAGAACAACATAAATTGTCCATACCTGATCATGCGTACTTCCTTTAATTCTAGGTAAGAAATCTCAAGGAGGCTCTTGTCTCTGCCATCCATGAAGAAGATGCCACTCCCGTTTAGAGCCACAAAAAATCTGCTTTTGGGCAAAGGAGGTCCTGTGGACAGATATAGGAATGCAATGTTTCAGAAGAAGTGGTCTGCCATTTGTTAAACTGGTTATCTGAGATCAGTGGGGATGCACACACATATTAATAACATGAAATGGTGACATTCATCTGCAGTAAGAAAATGTTTTTTTTACCCTTTTTCAACATTTTTTTTAATTTAAATTTTGTATTAAGACCTCTCTAAGTGTTGAGGAAAACATGTATTGCATGTTAAATACTGTGGGTAATATAAGCTGTATGTTGACTGACCTGAGGTCAATGTAGCTTCATAAAATTTGGAGAAGTGCAGGGGCCATGCGTGTTGGGCGTTGTTGACCAGTTCTCCTTTGACGCTGTCTGTTGTCGGCTTCCCATTGATATAAGGACCCTGTAGGATCAGGAGGTAAGAATTATCCAGAGGTGACTCACCTTTTTTTGTACTCATGTGATAAAGAAATACAACTGAAAAAAAATAAAACTAGGGAAGAAAAAAAAAAATGGCACACACACATTTGTTTTAGGCTTATAAAATGCATACGGTATCTCATTTTGCCCCGTTGTTTGATTCATGCACTATACCTGTAAGTGTTCTGCGCTGATGAGTTGGATCCACTTTGTCATGGATTTGTTCTCAATAAGGGTTGTGGCGATGCAGTCCTTCACCACCTTTTGGACGTTGTCTTTGTTGTATGCAGACCCAAACTGGATGTAATAGTGCTTTGCTGCCAGCTGGACGTATTCATCCTCCTGAGAGATGCAGGGTACAATTTTTTTTTTTTGCTTTTTCGATATTAAATTCACATCTTTCACAGACAAAATCCAACCCGTGACCATACAAATGTTGGGTTCTGTCTTTTAGCTTTACAAGAGAAATGAAGTTATAATAAGTGTGTCAACGTAAACAAAGTCCTCTCACTCCTGAGCCTCACCTTCTCACTGGTGTACTCTCCCATCTTGAGTCCCTTGATAACCTGTCTGTAGATTAGATCTGTGCTGATCGGGTCCACTGAGCAGTCATGCCAGGGTGTGAACAGTTCCTTGCGGATGGAAAGTGTCCAGGGGGTGTCCTTCTCCTCCTTGTCCTGCCTCCTCATCTCCTGCTCGCACTGAGACACTGCATCGAATACATGCTTCCCACAGCTGCCCAGAGACCACATCTGGAGACGAAAGACGGTTTAAGAGCGTGGTTCTCGACAATCTTTTGAACTGGAATTCAGCACTGATTAAACAATATGGGTAAGCTTGTGTACTTTTGTTTGCAAAAGGAGGAGGGGAAGGTCTGAATGAATGAGACGAGACAAGAGATGTGGAAGTGAAGCCCACCTTGTCATAGAGACTGATATACAGGGAGAATCCGTATGTGTCTCGAAGATCAATCTTGTCAGCCACAGCTTGACAGACTTCAGCAGAGGTGGAAGCCGAGTCCACTTGTAGACTGACAGTGCGGTCGTCCACAGTCACAGACACATCTATGGGCTCCTTGGACTTGGCAGCCTGTCAGTAGGGAGAAGAAAGATACGACTGGATTGAAATTAGGCCTCGGTGGTTTTAAGGTATACCAGGGTATTTAGAAATCCCGACGGTATGATTTTCAATACCATCATGAATACAGAAGTTCCACGTTCTATGACGCTTTATTGATGAGATTTATTGTAGTGCGCAGCACGCGCCACCAGAGGTTAGTCTCCACTTGTGGAACAAGCAGCTGAGCAGAAAAAAAAGGTGACTTCCAGTGGTGTGGATAAAGTTACAGGACTAGTAATAAAAGAAAAATTCCTCTGGGGGGGAATTATGGATTTTTCAGTTTTAAGCCACATGATTGTGTTCAACTGCCAGTCTGCCACCGCCACCTGCAAATCATCTCTGCCCTCTGATGTGTCCGTACCCACTGTATGTGTAACACCCCCCCCCCCCCTCATACCTCATATACCCGTGTGAAATGACAGGAAAATAGATAATGCCAAATGCTTGTAGAAATTCAAGAAAAAAAGTTTCATAGCTAATTGCTGCGAGGTGTGCTGCTCAAGAAAATATGTTTTTCTTCAACAATAAACTTGGCCAAGAAAATAATGTCAAGAGACGATGCAGACAAAAAAAAAATGTGATTCAGTGTTTCTACCTGTTCCTCTATCCAACAGGGCAACTCTTTTCTTCCTCCGTTGGCAATTATACGACGCAGGCGCTCAGTACAGTATTCTCCGTAATCACTTGGACCTTTGCGGACAAAAGCCTCCAAATACTGTGGAGCAGAGAAGAAGAGAACAGGGTCAATGAAATACACCACCAAATAAAGAACAATGACGATTTTTAAACTTTTTTTTTTACTAAATTTATATTTTTGCTGAATGCTTGCTGCAAACTGACCTTTGCGAAGAAGTCTGTTGGGGGGAAGATCCCAAGACAGATGGAAAGAAGGATCCAACCTTGCCTACGGCTCTTCCTGTTCTTATTGTTCACCAGCTGCTTACAGATCTGGCAGTAAATCTCATCCCTGCACAGGTCGAGAAACATGACAGAAACGGTGATAAACAAGACAGTAGAAGAGTAGAAGAAGAACCGATCAACGAATACAACAAGATGCGAGAGAACCATCGATAGTTGAGAAGGCAGTTCAAATGTTAATGATGGAAAAAAAGAAACAAATTTGATTGATATAAATCGTATGTTATAAGGTTGCACAATGCTGCTCCACCCTATGCAAACGTTATATCTGCACGTCTCCCTATAGTGTCAACAATCATCCCATCTCTACCTTATGTCTGGTCTCGATAGAGCGTATCCGATGATAATGTGTAGTTTTTCCAAAGATGAAAGTGGCCGATCCAGTGTCGGGCCCTCTCCGATCAAAACGTCGTCGCTCTCGTTAATGTTCTCTGGCTGGTAAAGATGACAAAACAATTAGCATAAGATGCTCATGATGAAGCAACACAGATAATGATTGATTGATTAATATTAGAGCAACATTAGTGCTGACCTCCTCTGGAATGACGGAAGCTTTTCTGTTTCCACCACTGAACTTTTTCTTGTTCTTCCTCAGTATTATCTATTCATAAAAGACATGATAATTAGAGGCTGATGATGACTGTTGTTTGACATTCAAGGTGATCTTCTGTATTATGCAGCAGCAGAAAAGAATTTTTTTTGTAAAATGTTACCTGGTCCAGTCCCACCAGGTGGCTCAGCCTCCTGCCTTGCCTATGAGGTATATGACGGGAGATGGTGCTGGATGCTTGAGACATTGCGTCCACAGATTTCGGTTCTGGAAAGTCCTCCATGAAACGCAGTATAATCCACCATATAGTCAGACACGCCTGAAGGAACAAATTAGCAAAAGATGAGGCGAAACTGGGGGTGAGCTTTGGCAAAAGCTGGAAATCTTTGCAGCTGACAGCGAGACGGCTGCCTCTTTGTTCCTCTCTGTACCCATGACCTCATTCAGTCCTGAGTTCCACTCACCAACGCATCGCCCTCGTCATCGTGGGGCAGAAGCGGCTGCTTGAGTCTCTGGTTGAAGTGCGTGTGGCCGGTGTTGCTCTGGAAGTGAAGGATGCTGAACTTGAAGAAGGAAAACTCATCAGTGGCGTCATCAAACTTGTCCTCGTCCTCGTCCTCGTCCTCGTCCTCGTCCTCTTCCAGCGACGGGGTAGGGGTTGCTGAGAGTGAGGCCGGAGCGATGATTTCCGGCTCGGATGTCTCGACTAAGGTTTCCTCCACCGGCTCTGGCATGTTCCTCTTCTTCTTAATTAACAGTCAAAATAGAATTAACTTCAAGGATTCAGTCAGTAAATGAATTATATATGATAAAACGGCTAACTATGTATTAATGCCACATTACCGGATTACACAGCTGAAATATTGCCTAACCTCAAATTCATCTGAACGGCGTGCTTCCTGTTTTACCACTTCCACAGGAGGCGTGGGCTGGAGATCGTACTTGTGGTCCACTGAATGCTGTTTAACGATTGGCTCGGGCTCCTCTTCAGCTAGTTGGGATAGAGCGATAACTTTCAGTCGCTGCTGAAGCTCCAACGCAATCTTCTCTTCGTTCTCTTTCGCCAGGCGCAAAAGATAGGCCTGTGAGGAGGGGGGGGGGGGGGGGGTGTCGAGAGAAGATATAGAAACAAGAGGTGAAAAGGTTTGTTAATACAACACACCTATTTCTTAACAGTGATTATGTTATTTCTAGTTTCAAGGCTTTCAGCTCTTACATCTTCTCTCATCTTTTGAGCTACTCTCCTGGCCAGGAGTCCTCTTCTATGAGCTTGCAGCAGTATGACTGCCTCTCTCTTCTGCTTCCAGTCCTTCCTCACCCGGTAGCCTCGAACCTGCAGTTTAACAGAGATGATTCATTTTCTTACTAAATAATTAACTAATCTTTTCTTTTTTTTAATGCTTGTGTTGCAAAGGACCGACAATAAGTAGTTTTTTGCTTCGCTGTAATAATAATAATAATAATAATAATAATAAGAGTGAAATTGAAAATACATTTAACATATAAAAATAGTAGTAAAATTGATTTCTATTACTAAAAAAAATTAACTTAAATAAATAAGTTAAATAAGTTAACTTATGTGTATATATCTACACACAAAAATAGTTATACTTTCAACCTCAGACACTGACAATGTAGTAACGCTACACTGTAAATACCATGTACAATATGTATAGTACATGCCTGGCTTTGTATGGTGAGTGCTGCTGCTCGCTGTCTTTGGTACTGTAACCACAGCTTACGACTGCGGATCTTTGATGCCAGCCGATCAAAGCCGTGCCGGAGCTGGTTGAAGCAAGAGTGGAAAGAAAGGACAAGGTCACTGGACTTGAGATAAGTTATAGCAAACATCAAAGAGAGAGAGCATGGTGTCAACTACTAGCTCTGAGTTCTATAAAAGCTTTTTAAGCATCAGACCTTTCTTCTCAATTGCTTCTGTCTGTAAGCTTTCCAGTGATTCTGCAACACCACAGCTGCCCTCCGCTTCTTCAGGAAAGACTTTCTGTAAAATAAGCAAAAAAAGAAACCTCCATCACCTAATGTCACACACACACACACACACACACACACACACACACACACACACATCTTTTTCTGTGACACCATATTTCATCTGGAAGTATGTATCTGAATAAAATAACACAATCTGTAGCTAAAGTATAGTAATACCCAGACCTTTTGAGATAAACAAAGAAATGTACCCATGACCTCATCCAGTCCCGAGTTCTTTATATCTATGTGATTTCCCCTTTTACTCTTCTCAGAAGCTGCACCTGTCTTTGTGTCCCAGCATGACCCTCTGGATCACCAGAGCTATCTTGCTGAGCTTGTGTTCCCTCAGTCGTTCCAGGTCGGCGTCATGAGCATCCTGAAATAAAAGGGAAAAAGACACAATTCTACTTTGTTCCAAGATTAAGTCATCCGAATCTTATAAAAAAACAACAACTAAATCAAGTAAACTGCAGCATACCGTAAGGACTTAAATATGCACAAATCACCGAAGAAAGAAAGTAATGTCAACAGTTTAGCTGCTAGTTCGTAATACTGCTACTACTTTACCAGTTGATATTGTTACGGTTAGTCTGCAGTGATGTTCTACTGTGTCGAAACAGTAAAGCTGTGTTGCAGCATGCTTTGAATTAAAAGTTTTCCTCACCCTCAGGAAGATCTTGGTCCTGCCTATTTTCCACTCGTCGGCTCCTTTAAACACCGTCTGGCAGATGGCATCACAACAGGCACCAGCTGTCTCCTGGAGACAATAAAGACGGTGAAGAGACACTAATGACAGCCCAAATTCCTCCAGGGGGAAAGACGATAAAGAAGTACACCATCACGTGGCCATCATGGTCAGTGATGGTGTCAGTAACAGTATTATCTTGAGTGACATTTAGCGATAACATTTTAGATTCCACAAAGATTTTATGAAATCATTGCAACGTATGATCATCACGACTAACGGTTCTGGGGTCACAGACGGTCGTCTTCAGGAGCACCCTGTAGCGCTTCAGGAAATCCTCAAAGGTGTGGCGGATCGGGTATCCCAGCTTCCGGATGCGGATGGTGTCCATCATGCCGGAGTATCTCAGCTGACGCATACACAGCTCTCTGTCAAACGTCTACAGGAGAGCACATTAAAGGGGGTTTGAATATTCTTTCTATACGGGCCAGAGCAGCATTTTTGTTTTCTTCCTACACAGCACCAGCAAAATCACTTCTGCAAGTCCACTGTTAATATTGTTATATATTAGAAAATGATTATCTATATATATTCAACCTGAGGAGGACATCACCGTGTGTACCACAATTAATTAATTAATTAACTAATTAATAATGAATTAATTATTAACTAGAGGAAGTGTCAGAGGATCACCGAATTCATTATCATTCATTGTCTGGGAGCCATGAATGCCGGTTCAAATCATAACTGGTTATCAATAAATTCAAACTTTGACTTGCTAATGGCACAATAAGAAAACTCAAGGGATTGCAAAGCAGTAGTAACAAGAAAATGCATCCTCTGGGGACCACGAATGCCTGTATAAAAGTGCGGGGCAATCTATCCAGTAGTTGTTGAGATGTTCCAATCAGAACCAACATGGTGGACCAACTTCTTTCACTACAGCCATAACACTAGCATGGCTGACCGTGGATGAATGAAGATAAATTATACTCATTGAAAAGGGTGAGGAAAGCTTCCCAGTTACTACCGCAACACGGTGTATTAGGAGGTCATATTATTCCGGAAATTTGGTCAATTACTTTATGGCACAAAACAGGAAGAGTTCGTTGTTTATCCAGTGCAAGGGCAGATGGTAGCGGGGCTGAATGGCAGATGGGAAAATTAATTTTATCTCGTTCAATTAAGGCAAAGGAGAAACAATCAAATGCAGACAGGGACGGTTGACTCACAGCAACAAGATTTTGGAGAAATGTCTTTGATTTTTGTAAACACTACTGCAACTTTTTTCAACCCTCGTCTCATTTGTTTATCGAACATAATCGCTCAATTATACGGTCACGTCTAAAAGCTCTGGCGTCATTCACCTTAGACTGCTTTTCGTTGTTGGGTTTGAAGCAGCGGATGAAGAAAGGCTGGCAGGCGGACAGAGCCTTCATGAGGGAGTCCAGAGACTGACGGAAGTGACCGCTCAGCGTCGCCACCTGTTTACGGTTGTCAGTCTGAGCCTGCACAGATGATGGAGAGGACACTGACATGGGGAAATGTGTGCTAACTGTAAATTGTCACACAATGTCAGTATCAGTGCTTGTCCACTGTATCCCAATATGCACCACAAAATAAATGTCCATCAAAAACAAGTGGATTATATTTGTAGCAAAATGAAAGTAAAAGGCTGGTGAGGTTATACTTCCATACCCGTAGAGAGGTCTTAGGTGTCATGATGACCTTTTTGTTGTTGCTCATCTTCACACCATTGGTTGAAAGCTCAGTCGCAAAAACCTCACGAAGCAGCTTATTGGTGGTCATCTCAACCATCTTGAATATGTCAAAACTGACGGCATCTCTGTTCTTTTCCAGGAACCCTAAACAGAAGAAGAAAAAAAACATTGCTAAGCACCTCACATTGTGCTTTTAGTCTTTAGTTTGCATTTTGCTTTTGTACCGTTGGAGTCATAGTAAACTACGCCTGCAAAGTGGCGAATCCCAAAGTCTGTGTCGTGTTGACTTTTGGAGGCGATGTAGGTTTTGTTCCCTCTGTGTTGCTGGTTCATCTTGTTCAGCAGAGTGAAGTCTGAGCCCTGTGACACATCAAAACATATTTTTGAATTAAAAACAAATGGAAATATTTTACTGAACTGGCAGGTTTTACAGTAAAAGCTCAACTAATGTTTGGTGTGTGTTTAATCGACTAAAAACCAATACACTATAGCACCACCACCTTTGGGAAATGGCTTTCTTCATCTATAAGAGCCAGCAGGTTACAGGATTTCACAGCCAGAACGTCCAGGATGCTTTGATTGTCACTAAATTTGATGTTATTCCACACGATGTCCTCTTTCCGGTACTCCTTCTGCTCCAGCTTGAAGATGTGGCCCACGAAGAACTGCTGCAGCTTTTCATTGGCAAAATTAATGCACAGCTGCTCGAAGCTGTGAGAGCGACAGGATGACATTAACTTTCAAGTTACCACAGAGTTGTGCTACGCTCAGCTTTAATAAGGGAGTGTGAAGAAATGTCCTGACCTGTTTGTGTTGAAGTTCTCGAAGCCAAAGATATCGAGCAGGCCGATGGACAGGAAGGATTTGGGGCTGCTGGTCAACCTCTTAGAGATGACACGGTTGATTTTCCCAACGATCCATATGAACAACTTATTGTAGATTGCCTGAGAGATCGGCCACAAATAACCAAGGAATGTTAACCACTAAAATGTATTCGTGACTGTATGGTTTTTTTGTTTATTATTCTCTCTGCAATCAAAGGTCAAAATCGCCTCATGCAGCCGATTTGGCATACTTCCTTATAAATTACCGTATCCAACATTCATAGGGTAATGTTCATTCGTTTCATCCAGGGTCAAGGGAATCAGGACCCAATAAGGAAGTATGCAACACTCTGATTTACTGGCACTGGCTTCATTACCTTGACGAAGGCGTCTCTACAGTCAGACGCCTGTTCGGCGCTGAGGGGTGTGGTCACCCTCTCTCTGTTGGTCATAAAGGAACGATGCGTCAAACTCGTCGCCAGGGAAGACTTGTGGACCTGAAAAGAACAGATAAGAAATTCTCATCATTTAATGCTGAAGAATGAAGATCCGTTAATGGCGCAGCTGGTTCATGTTCACTCAATTCTCCTATTCGCAACACACTGTGAAAAACATACAGAATCTCGTTTTCAATCACTCAATAAATATGAGCGTAGAAAAGAAAGTGCCCACCTCCAGTATTGATGCTGCGATGCTGAAGTGTTCTGACTTGCTGACGTCACTGGTTTCCAAGTTATTTTGCGTGTTTGCTGTTGGGAACACGAGATCAAATGTAACAACAACAACAACACCAAACGTATTTGACAGAAGACAGTGTAGAGGCAGACTGGAAATGGGGGAAAGAGAACTGTATGACCTGGAATCACAACCAGGAAGTAGCGGGGCTAACGAGACACTCCACTGAAGTACAATTTAGAGGTACTGTATTTGAGTACTTATAGTAGTAATTATTAGTAATTATACTACTTTATACTTCTACTCCATCACATATCAGGGGAAAGTGTTGTACCTTTTACTCTCCTATATTTAACAGTTGTAGTTAGTTTGTCGATAAAGTTATTATATTCAAAACTTTTGATGCCCTTATAAAATAGAATGCATTGCTTAAGGTTAATGTACCTAACAGAATATAAATGAGAATTAGTTTCACCTAAACCAGCTGCTATAGAAAATGCTGTTTATACATTTATGCATCAAAGATGACAATATATAACAAGGCCAGTGGCTGTTTATTCACATTACTTATACTTGTACTTTTGATACATTAAGCACATTGTATTGCAAGACTTTTACTTCTAGTGGAGTATTTTTACAGTGTGGTATTGCTACTGTGTGTTTATTTGCTTTTAGGGTAGCAAACATGAAAGTTAGGATTGGAGTACGGCTGTGTTATCGCGTTAGATGTATGCTCCCTCTGTTCTATCTAATAATCTAAAATGCATGCGCTCACCCTGGAAGCAGATGTTTCCCAGGTGTAATATGGCAGCCAGCAGCTTGAGGATTTCCTGACACTGGCTCTCTGAGAAGGTCAGGATTTTCATCGCGGAACGAATTATTTTGTAGTCCTTAGCATCGTCCCTGCCTCCACACACGACACTGCTGCCCTGCAGCACGTGTGAGGAAAGGTTTGGATTACTTACTGTCTGTAGATGACGTGTTTGTGTGGCTAAGGTGACAAAATGAGCTGCAGGTAGATATTGTAATACCTTAGAGAGGAATTTGTACTCCTTAGCATCTCCAAGGCCCAAAGTTTTCTTCTCCTCTGCCGTGACTCCTGCCAGCATGCAGTAAAACATGTGGTAGTTTCTCTCCTCCGGGGCCTGAGGTTGTGGAGCAAATATGCGCTATTATTGCTACAAAAAGACAAACTAAAAGGTGTGTGAAAGGTGGCACTTTTCTGTCAAGTGTGTGTAAATGAACACAGTCAAATGAGCTAGTAATGTTTCATATGGCTTTGTGTATTTTCACTCCTCAGTACAGTGAACGAAAGGGATGACAGGCAACTTGGAATGATCTACTTACTCTTCAGGACATAGATTGCATGTTGACCATGATAACAGCATGTTTATCTAACCAGCCCTGTCTTTATAGGTCGACAGCATAAATCTGCCCAGATAAGAGGAGCTATGTGTTTGGAAAGAGCGAACTCACCTGATGGCAGACACGAGACTTCTCCAGAAGATACTGCTCCACGCGAGCACCCTCAATCACTCCCTCCTTATTGAAGAAGATCTCCAAATATTTCCCAAAGCGACTGGAGTTGTCGTTGCGGATTGTTTTTGCATTTCCAAACGCTGCATGGGACAGAACAGGGATATTTGAGCACTGATTGTTTTTTTTCCCCCCTTATTCTGTGTATGCATGTGTCTCAACAGGCAGCTAGCTGTCGCCTGTCTGTTGAGTACAACTGCATGTCTCGGTATCATTGAAGAACAGTTGTGTTGATGTGGTACCTTCTAGTATTGGGTTAGACTCCAGGATCTGTTGTTCAATCTGCTTCTCAGAGAGCTCACCACTGACTGCTGCCATGTACTGCAGGATCAGCTTAGTGCTCTCTGTCTTCCCTGCTCCTGATTCCCCACTGAGGAAAAGTCAGAAAAAATGAATCAGTGATCAGAAAGTAAAAACCTGAACACTAACTCTATTCAAGACTGCCTATCGGCAACAGTTTACAGCAGAGTGATTCATTCTGACCTGATTATGCAGCACTGGTTTCTGAGATGACGCATCATGTTACAGTAGCAGGATTCAGCGATGGCGAAGATGTGCGGGGGGAGCTCCCCCAGCTTTCGACCATGGTACAGCTGCACCTGAAGGACAACAGGATACACACATGAATCGCCACTGTAATCTACGATGACGAGATTCAAAGTTAGATGATAATGGCAAAATGATCTGAAACTACTATTAATAGTTCTAGTTGTTACTACCAGCCTTACCTGGTCACCTGAATATAAAGGGAAATCCTGATATGGATTCACTGCCACCAGCACAGAGCCTGTGTAGGTCTACAATCAGAAGAAAATGGCTGTGTAAGATATTTAGTATAGGACAGTTCATTTACCCAGATTATGGGTTACCAGGATTTTGTTGGAAATGCTCATTGAAAAATGTCAAATTTGGTTTTGTTGGTCTTGTCAGGAAACATTTCAGGTGAAACTGCACTTTCAAATGTCAAATTCATTCACCCCAGTGGCAGGTTGCTCACTTTCAAAAGGTATACTACAGTTTGCGTGTCTTACATAGATGATGTCTCGTTTGTGTCGGAGAAGGAGGTTCCTGAGGAGACCGGCCTCGGTCATGTCTCCAAGTTTGATCATGTCATCCACACCCTCCACTGACGTAGGGTGCATGATCCTGACGGAGGCCTCCTGCTCCTGGGAAAGACTCTGCTCCTGGGAGGTCAAAGTAAGAAACTACAATTACTGCCTCGTGGTTGTATGCCTCCGCCAAGCAGTCAAGCTGCAGTTTATGTTCATGTCTGTCCAAAATGACATTACGTCATCATTTTATCCTATTACACATATAAGTGAAAATGACGCTTGCTAAACCCCGCCGCTACTTCCTCAAGCTGTCAGAGCTAACGTTACCATGGAGCTCACACTGTCACTAACTGCACTCACTGAAGAAATATCTAATATTTTGGAAAAAACTAAAAAGCGAATTCAGAAAGAAGCAGACAGAAGGATCTACAATATACATTTGAAGGATATATCCTGGATGTCAAGCTGATTGATCAGCGAAAACTGGTTAAAAGGATAAAGATAGAAGCTAAAGCCAACAGATCACAGTGTGAATGAAATTAAGGAGCAGCACTGTGCCTGTAGAGCTATTTCATTAACTGTTACAATCATTAAAAAGCAAAAAGCAGCATGTGTATATACATTCGGTTAACCTTCAGTAGCTTGTTTAGCATGGACGTGCTAACGCTAGTAAATTATGTGCTAACGTTCTCTGCTAATGTTAGCTCCACAGTTTAAGAAACGCATATCTTCTTCCAACCTCTCCGGGTAACAAGTATCTTTATTACACAACGTTTAACCATGACTAGCTCAAAATCCACAAAACCAGCCTGAAAATGAAGAACATCTGGAACGATTGATGAGAGTCTATGGAGCACAGCCGGTTTGTTGACGGACTCTGGTTTAGAGCTGGCCGCTGCGACGCTACGATTGGCCAGTCTGCATTTGATTAAGGGTCAGTTGGCATTACTAGCATATCAATTCTTGAGCTTTGGCCAAAAAATGTGTTTTGTGGTGAGGTCACAGGAACCTTGACCTTTCACCTTTGACCACAAAAAAAATCAATTGAATTCTTCTCAAATCCAAGCGGACATTTGAGGCAATTATTAGCCAGTCCTTCCAGGCGTCCTTGAGATATCACATTCACGAGAATGATCCGGACATAAGGACAACCTGAACTGAACAACGTAAAGCCATCGCGGAGGCATAATAAAAGGTGGATCCCGACTGAAAATGTTTTTATGATGCTTCAACATATATATTTTGCTGTTCAACTAGCCAGTAAATAGTGTTTACCTTTCCCTCATCGTCCACCAGTAACCGTTGACCAGATGGGGTTACTTTGACCCTCGCTCCAATGGGTACCCCGATGTCAGAGTCCACCCAGACCCACTCCCCCTGAAAATACAGAGCACAGTAAATATGTTAACATATCCAATTTTGTGTTTAATGTCCCTCAGAATACAGAATTTATGATGTGACTACCTTTTATCGGTTTACAGTATTTCCTTGAATGAATGACTGCCGAGAAGTATTTTCTGGGAAGCGGTAATCTCATCAATAAAATTCATACTGATAACTCGTTTTTTTTTAGCTTACCTTTCTCAACATCACCAATTTTCAGCGTTGCTACTCCCTACATAGAGAAATCCATATAATGAGTTGCGAAGTTTCAAAGTAAAGGCAAAAGTGATTCTAAAAAAATCATATTCAGCTCAAATTTGAGCTCATCAGCATTATAGAAAACTTGTGTAATACAGTATTTATTTTAAAGCCCACTGTTGTGCTCAATGCCACTGGTTACAGTGTACATGGGTAACAGAATAACGAAGCATGTAATGTAACATATAACAAAAAAGAGATCTACCTATCAGTCCTTTTATCAGTGATCTTCATTAATTCTCACTCTTTGAGCCGGCTGTAGAGCTGCTGTTTGTCCCGACGAGCTCTTGAATCCGTCTCAATATGAAGGAGGAAGAGAAGCAGCTCTCCTTTGACTGACAGATTGATTTTATGGCACTTTGACTTTGAACCTGCTGTAGCAGAAATGTGGAGGAAGAGAAACTGATCTTACACAGAGGTTATATCATATCAGTCTTGTCTTCAGCTGCCACGCTGGTCAAATTTCTTTTCTTTTTTTCTGATGGGGAAATCTGCAATGCAGTCTGATCCAAAAAAAATCAATGACAGTCATATGAAAATACAAATCAGATGCTATTTTAGAACAATGAACACATTTATATATTGTTATTGAACAACTCTTTGTAAGCCTTTGGACCCTTGCTGTGGAGCCGTCTCACGGACTGTCATGGCAATAAAAATGTTAATATGAGATTAAACAAACTATCTTTTGAATCAAAAGAGGACCAGCTTTAGGCTTATTATTTGTGTGGTGGTACAGTTGTAATGAAATTCTATCAGTTATCTACTGTGTCAGCTTATAAGTTGGACTTTAAACCTTAGGGGAAACCTTCCTCTTAAAGGAAAATGTGAGTTATCTGCACAACCATACAATTAAAGTCATATGGTTGTGGGTTTAAAGTCAAACAGTGCACTGTGCTGAGATGGGAGTCACTGTGGGCATAGACTGGCGTCAGTGTATTTAGCTCCGATAAGGAACTTTCCTGAAGGCAGTCAGAGAGGAAAATAAAAAACCGTAAACAACACGTCACTGCAATTTGCCCGTGCTACTGTTCCAAAGTCACTTCAACACTGCCTGTTGACTTACGTAGGTGTGGTGATGGTAAAATGTTCTTACAACATAGATTAGCTTCCCGTCTCAACTCATCTGCCTGATCTTTAAGTTGTTTTTTTTTCCTGGGTTTTTTTTTTTTACAAATGAAAAAGTTTAATTTGTAGCCAATAAAAAAACCTTGTTGATTCAATACACTAAAGGGTTTTACTCATGGATTAATAAAAAGAGCTGGATACAGCGATGGAGGCGGCGCCCGTTCATAACCATGAGAGTTGCTCAGTGGTGCATGAAGCAAAAAAAGTTTAAAATTACAAGTGCACTAGTGTTTCCTTTATACCGCATCCCAGCCCTCGGTCAAGCCTCGTTCTCGGCCTCATTCACACGAGGAAGGAAAATAACTCTGGATTCGACTATTAGTGCATGAAGTGAATGCTACTCAACAAAAGGTTTAAAAGGGCTGAGGTATGGAATTGTCCATGTCTGAAAAATATCCCAAAAAGCACACAAACACCAAAACTATTTAAAGCTAAAATCCTGGATTTGTTTGGCCACTTGTGGGCAGCAGATGCCGAACAGATAAGCAAAGAGTTGCTTATTTGCACATCTAGCAGACCATTAGCGTTTATATCAAGTTGTTTGTGTGTCTACCTGACAAATGCAAGAGCAATATTCACTCTTTTGATCTCTATCTTGCTTGAAAAGCTCGTCACCAGGGGTACATCTCAAGTCTCTTAATTGTCATTTCCTTGTTCCTGGATCCTCGCTTGAACCGGAAGTTGTTCTGCTCCGCCATATTGACGGCCGTCCCAAAGCTCTTATTTAGCTCGGAGGAGCGAGGATCGAGGAGAGAGGAGAGAGGAGAGAGGAGAGAGGAGGGATCTCAGAGGAGCCATGAGCGATGACCCACGAGAACAGGCTTCCAGGAAGTGTTTTTACGGCAGACACGCCCCCTCTTTGTTCATCAGCTATGTGATTGGACGCTGCAGCCGATCGGACTGATACGATTTCAACATGAAACAGTGAAGACAGAAACTCAAGCTTTATATTTGAAATGTTTTCTGATTCAGTATCTGGTTTAAATATATGTTCATTGTAGACTGAACAACAAAAGGACCACAAACAACTTTCTTCATTTATTAGAAATATTTGTCTTTTCATGATCTAATATTTCCCTCAATAACTTTTATTATGGATACAATTAAAGTCAGCGAGAGCTTTTCTACATCGCTTACCATCATTTCATTCAGTCACGTGAGGCTGATAATTCCTGAGTGTTGGTTTGATGAGTTATATAATTTAAGAGAAACCATAATCATATTCTGGGTTATTCAATAATGACGTCACAGTCACAATTTCAAAACGTACGGACGCAAATAAGTCATAAATATGACAAACGCATTCTGCCGTAGAAATCCATCCCGTGCTTATAAACAGGACACAGTTTATTAAAGAGGTAACAGAGAAAACACCTCTACAGTTATTAGTTATTAGTTAATATTATTAAGTACAGTGATCATGTGTGCAGACACACACCATCAAAAGTCTCCAGCTGTTAAAGCCGACTGACAGCTGATCAGAAACAGGCGTCGCTTCACATGACGCAACTGAGGAAAGGACATCCCATGTCTCATATTTCCTCGTTCTCATATTTCCTCGTTCCTCTCTCCTCACGTGGTTTCCTCCATGCATCCCTGGTGGGAGGGACTAAGACGCAAGGAAAGGACGCAAGTGAGGGAAACGGGGATGCAATTAAGAGACTTGGGATGTACCCCAGTTAGCTAAATGCTCCATTTGTTCACTCGCTAGCGGTCATTAACTTTGTTTGCCGCTTGATTTTCCTGCAGTGGGTTTATAAGAGCTTTTTGTTGTTGTAAACTGTAACAAAAACGATGCTACGAGAGCCGTGATGGGGAATCAAAGCAGTGGAGCTGGCGGCCGACCAAAGCCATGAAGAAGATGCTGTTAAGGAGTTCAGGATTAAATCAGTTCTCTTTGCGTTTCTCACTACAAATGGCTCTTTTGTATTTAAGAAGTCATTGGATCCATTGTTAAGAAAAAGTATCTATTATAGCAGCTTAAAGCAGACCTGGAATTTCAGGAGGACGTAGCACAGTGAAAAGACATCCGTTCATGATAAAGTATGATAAAGTAAGGGAGTAAACATATGACAAAGCTTTTCTTTCAGTGAGTATTTCACGGGGTGTGGATGTATATAATACCTGTATCTTATAAAAGCGTGGTCATTAACTGTGATACAACTCTCCTTATCTTCTATAGGACAGTGGGTTGAGGGTGGACTAATCAAACACTCCCTGGTAATAAAGAACACAGAGACGATCTGTGTTTATTCACAATACAAACTAAACAGAAAAGGGCAGCGCCACATTGATCAGATTCGTCACTGGCAGCAGAGTGACTCACTGGTGTTCACCACCAACATCTTTACACCGGTAATAAAACAACACAGTTTGAGTCATTCACGTATGTATTTATTTTCAGAGTGACAAGGACAACTATGTATTGCGCCGTATGGTAGTTTAGCAGAGTACAGATGAACTTTCAATACAGACAAGAACCAAAGTTACATGTCCTGATATTACTTTCCAAAAAGACAGAAATTGTACTTGAATTTTCTTTTGTCTGCATTCTCAGGTTTTCAAATTTAAGAATGAATTATTATTTTTCTTCCAACCCTTAAAATCACAGAAACACATACTACTAAGTCAGTCCAGTTGTTTTGCACAAGCATTTAACTTGCTGGTTTAAAATACATTTAAAGTTCACATCACAAACTGACCATGTGAGCAAAAATAACTTAAAAACATTAGCTCATGGTATTAAAAAAAACCCCAAAAAACTGTGACAAGCCTTTTTGTTCAAAAATAAAAATAAAACATAATTGTGCTGAGGTAGCAGCTGAGTTATGACACTACATGGCACTGAGAACTAAAGAGAGGCACACTGACTCAGTCAAAAGAAAAAACGGGCAAATGTGCAGCTTCACTCAATTACATTAAGGCTGAAATTCACAGTTGATATTAATGAGGTCCATAAAGTATTTCTGCTGCACAAATTAAATCTAACTGAGCATAAAAAAAACCCCACAAACAACAATTGGAAGCACTCAAAAGCACATGAGCTCATCAACATCCACTTTCAGCAGCAACTCAAGTCAGTCCTATGTTTTCTAATAAAAACAATAAGTTAGTTGAGAAATGATTAAGCTCTGGCTTCAAACCAAGTACAGAAAACATGCCTTAGCTTCGACAAGAACAATACGTTTAAGAATTCAAATGAAAAGTCCTTCGAGCCGTTCTTCATGACTGTGACTGAAGGAGGCGAAGGGCTTCTTCAGTCACACATGAGAAGAAAAACCTTCCTGTATAAAACACTATAAATACATACGACTTAAAAACCCTGGATGGCACGTGGCAGCGGCTGTTTTGTCTCTATGCGAATGTTAAGATACTTGTCCTGTCCGTCTGATGCAGTCAAAGGTTTTACCTTGCCGCTGCATTTTTACTGTTCCCTCCGTGTCGCGTCACTCTGGCCTCCAGAAAGCTATTTTACAGCCAGCAATAGCAAGAGAAGACGGCCAAATGAGCCAACTTTCGTAGTGCGGTATACTCTTTTGCTTTGCAAACACAAATATATTGATGTTATACAGAAAATCAGCTTTCACACATTAGACCGTGTACAACAGTTATAAATCACATCAATACCGTCCTCATAAAAAGGTCAATAAATCAACAGCCTCGGTTCTGTTCCCGTCAGACCTGGGTCACAAATCAATCTGAAACACATCCACTGAATCACATAAAACAGTGTGCCCATCAGTGGTACCATCAAGGCTTACATTAAAACACATCAGTTTACATGTTTTAAAACACTATAAATCATAAATGTCACTTCAACTGAAATGTGACTCTGACCTGATCAGTGATGCCCTTGCTTAAAGCAATACTGCTTCTAAGCTACTACTATTTTTTATTTTCGTTTTTTCCCCCAATCAATAAAAAGAAAATGTGCAATTCAAAATTTCCATTCAAGCGTTTGAGTGCTCTTCAGCACATCTAAGTGTTTGACTCGTTCTCCCCGGGCCTCTTGAGCACGGCGCTGTATTTCATGGGAGCACCGTCAGCTTTGAGCTGCACCTCCACCAGCGTGAAGATTGAGATGACCTGCAAGCGGAGAGAAGAAATGACGATTATCACGTTGCTTTGGTTCCGAGACACTTTCTAACTACCTCGACCCCAGCCTGCTGCTCCGCGTTTGCAGTTCTCACCTGCTCTACTGGAGCTTTCTCTAGGTCCTCTGCTGTCCAGATAAGAGTCAGCTCAGATTTCTTCCCCACCTTATGATGGCGGAACGAGTCCAGGCCCGCAACAGACTGAGGGTGGAAACAAAATGTTTCAGATGAAACGTTCACCTGACCTCGACAGTTCATCACTCTCTGAACGGTCTCATTTGTGTCTCCTGAATGAGCTTGTTTTGGGGGAAATAGATAAACACCATGAAGGCTTATTAGCCTCTTGCTTTGACAAAATAACCGTGGTTACAAAGTAGAGCGCGGATGTCACAAGTGGAGGCATTTTGCCGGCGGAGACGTTTAAGTTGGTATCGCAAAAAAAAACAGACAATTTGAGTTGCAATGGCAGAGTGGCGCTGATCCTGTGTAGGCCATCCGCTCGTCCTTGTCGACTTTAGGGAGGTGAGGGAGAGTTCAGTATTTAAGTAAGCTGCAGTCAATGAGCCGCGACCTGTAACGGCCCTCTGAGGACCACATCCTGGACTCCGAAGAGCCCTGAAGCCCCGCCCCCAGCTGCTGCACAGAGCGCTGTTCAATGGTTTATTCAAAGTATGTCCAAATTGAACCAAATTTGACAATGCACGTCCTTAGGTCCCCAGCAATACATTCTCAAGATATGTGAAGGACACACACATGCAGACAGATATTGCTTCCTTTTACAGTGAGAGGATATAACTGAATTGAAAACCAGCTACAGAGTTAAAAGAATATCTCTAAAAATTAAAATGACGTCAATAATTAAAAACTAAAAAACTACAATATTGCTCTCTTGAAATTGAGTGTATTGGAGCTCACCTTGCAGTAGACGCGTTTCTGCACTCCGTACCGGAGAACCAGCACATCAAAGGACTGATCCAGCACCCCCATCACCATGGCCTCCGAGTCCAGAGGGCCACAGTCCTGTGGCGCACAGACCAAAAAAAAAGTACTTCAGTATATTGATGGTACGGTTTCAGACCGGATATTAATGAACTGGTTTATTATTTTACATTTATCATCCAGTTGAATGGCTGAACCCTTTTTCTTTTGAGGAGAAAACCAAATAAGCGCCAACTCAACTCACTTCATTCAGCATCAAAGCCATAGTCCCCGACAATATGACTCTAAACACTGAGCAATAGGAGGTGTAAAACTAAATGCCATAGAAAAGATCTAGAGCATCTAAAAAGGGAGTCATTAAATGTATGTAAAACCACATTACATGAACAATTCATACATGTCGTGGTTGATGAAATATTTCAAGTAAATCTAATATTTTTTTTAAAGGAGAACAGAAATAAACACACAGCTTAGACAGAGAGAGAAAAGTACGTGTCCCACCTTCACAAACACTCCGAAGAAGAGCTCAGAGCTGAGCTCCTGGACTCTCTTGGACACAGTCTTCCTGTCATTACAGCGTGACGACTGTTTCTGGACGTCTTCTGTTGACAGCCCCAAACTAGGCCCACAATCTGTAAACATTCAATGGACAGACATGCACATAATGAGTACTAGAATAAAAAAAACAAAAATCACACATTTCAAAGTGACGCACAGTAGGAGCAGACAGAAACAGGAAGGGGCGGAGACAATAGCAGAGGCACGAGCACAAACAATGCATCGACTCATCGCGAGCTCTGAGGCCGCTTTGTTCTCTTCTGCATTTCAAATTCTACATCATCGACCAGACGTCTCCTGCAATACAACCGCACCGCTGTATGAAGCAAACAGGACCTTCTGTTACCCATTTCAAAACGTGTGCGTTTGTGTTTTTTGTGCGTCTAAAAGAGACTTTAGTGGAGACGGTACGCACTCAGTGAAGAAGCCAGCAGCCGGTGGACAACGATGTCGGCGTAGCGTCTGATGGGCGATGTGAAGTGAGTGTAGAGAGGAACGTTGAGGGCGTAGTGCTTATACAACTGCTTATCCTTAAGTTCACCCGTACAGAAGTACATCGCCATCTGCCAAATAACAATAACACGCATCAAACATGAAAATATCACTGGGAAGGTTTCGTGTTGGAATAGTTCATCTTCAGTTTGAATCTGATGAAACTAAATGTTTCTGGATTATGTTAAGCAGGGGTGGGGTAAGAAAAACTTTTACCTTTAAAGAATGATAGAATAGTGCCCAACAATTATCAAATATTATTGTTGCTTGAAATGCACCATCCTTGCATGTTTTTCAATAATAACTATGACATGACAGTGGGCGTCTCATTTTCCTCATTAAACGGTTTGCAAGCTTGATAAATAAAAAGGTGGGTGTCACTCGGCTCTGACCTGCATGGGTCTGGAGCACATGTGGGTGAGGACTTCTTTTCTGGCAGTGGTATACTCATCATCCCCAAGAGTAGTGTTGAGACTCTTCTGCATGTCGAAACAGCAGAATAAAAAAAAAGGTTTTAATCATTAATACACACAAAATATATCTTCTATTTTTTTTCCCCTGAGGGATTATGAACTGGGCTACATCTGCTGTATTGTGAGTACTGACATGCAAGGCTCCTGCAGAGGAGAGATCTATGTCGATTCCCAACTGGTCACAAAGCTCCTGCAGCTCATCCACCATTTTGGTCTTGGGTGGAGGGTGGCGTCTGAGCAGCGCCAGCTGGGGGAATCTGTTGTGGATGTGGTGGGCTGTAGCAATGTTAGCCAGTAACATGAACTCCTCCACCAACCTACAGAACACAGATTTGAATGATACAGTGGTTAAATGACCAGAGCGGTAGGAACAAAAAGAAAAAAAGAAACGCTAACAAACTCTAGAGTGATTGAGATGAGAAGTGTATATACATGTCGCGTCAAATAAAGTTTCATTTTGAAGAAATGCAGACAGAGAGATGTATCTGAGGAGGGTTTGTTACTCACTTGTTACTGTCTCTGTACTGGTAAACGTAGCAGCCTTGAGGCATCATGGTCTCTTTGTCCAGGGTGAAGGACAGTTTCAACTGAAACAAAAAACACAAGGTATGCGTGTGAAAATAATGTCTTTGTTACATTTCTTCCAACAAAACTATTCAATTATCTGTGATTAGCTCTTATTTTGAAATAAAAAAAGGGGACCATGAGTAGAGTGCTGAAACCATGATCACCAGCGACATTATGAAAGGAAACCATAGCGACAGGAGTCGAACACAAGGGAATGAGGGCTAACCTGGTCCAGCCTGAGGGCTCCTCCTGAGAAGCGCTGAGCCCGGAGGTTCTTCGCGATGGAGTGCAGGTTGAGCACGGCCCGATGGATCTCATCAATGGGGTGCTCGGGGTCCGCAGGTGGCAGTTCCTCGGCAGCAAACATCTTCTCAGGGGCCTCGATCATGGACTGAGCGTGGTCGTAACTCAGCTTCACGCAGGAGCGGATAACCGAGCGGCCGAACCACTCACTCAGGATCTGTGTGCGAGGAAGACGGCAAATGCCGTCACAGTTTCAGCTTAAAATCGATCAACCTGCAAACATAACCTTTGGTTGTTTGAGAGCAGTTCGAACAGGTCCATGACGTTTTAAAATGGTCATACCTTCCCCTCCGGTGTGATTGTCCAAATGACGGAGAAAGTGAGTCTGTCAGTGAGAGGGTTGAGACTGCACAGCTCCTCACACAGCAACCTGGGCAGCATGGGGATCACCTGGACAAGACAAGCATGCTCATTATCATTCATCACTGCGTTATTTGACCGGGGAAAGATCAAGTAGTAAGTTTTAATTACAACACTGATGATGATCAAGGAACATTCACCTTCTGAACCATGTACACACTAGTTGCTCTTTGGCTGGCGATGGCATCCAGAGCGTTGTCCTCCCCCACGAAATAACTCACATCAGCAATGTGAACTCCCACCTCAAAGTTACCTGTGTTTAAAAAAAAAAAGACAGTCTATGACACAGCCTCACATCCCACAGGAAAAAACAAAACAAAAAACAGCATCTAGATCTATAAATCACAATTGCTCATCATTACGGAGCTCCTCAGTTAGGACAGTTTACCGTCAGGGAGTTGTTTACAGGACAGAGCATCGTCCAGGTCTCTGGCGGTAGCAGGGTCGATGGTGAAGATACACTCCTCCCTACACATGATGGGGACAGTGGTTTTTGAATCATATAGATCCTAAATTAAAACTAGATACGCGTTTGCTGTCATTGGATGGCAAAGCTCTGAAATTCTCAGTAGCCCAGTTATTAGCTAAACAAATACAGCAGTCATGTGTTGGCTCCACAGTGCTACCTCAGGTCTCTCCTCTTTCTCATCTCCTCAGCAGGGATGGTCCAGGGCAGGTTCTTGGGCAGACAGTTCAACACCTCATCTGAGAACTCGGAGAAATCCACTTCGTACTCTATCAGGATGCCCTCCGTCTCTGGCTCGATTTCTCCAGCCTGACCCAGCGTCTTGGCAAGTTGACTGGAGGAAAACCACGAGGAGAGAGTCAGCTTGGTTGTGAAAAATGCGTTCCCTGCATCAAGCTTTTGACTAGAACACTCACCCTTCCGCAAAGTTGCTGTCAGCTGCCCAGTCGGTGATCCGACAGATGAACAAGGTTTTGGCGTAGTCGCCCGGGCGGGAAGTGAAGTCTTCGGGACAGTCGGCAAGGAGAACGTTAATCCGTGGCACACGGTGGTCCACGGGAGAGAACATGGCAAAAGGCTTGTCTGGCAGGAATTTCAGGAAGCCCGTCACGGCTCTCGAGTGTTTCTTTTCAACAATGTACACCACCTAGAAGACAAATAAGTGTTTTATTTTATACTTTAATTGTCTTTGGATATCGTTCATGTTAGTTTCTTTTTATAGTTAGCTTGTATTGTAAAGTAGCCAAATGAATTGTTAGGTTTTTGTGGCAACTTGGTGAGGCAATCAAAAATCACACAGAACCTCCTCGTCACGCCTCTACCGTTGCTTCATGAGCTGGGCATAAACCCTGCTTCTTGTGGTCATTTTAATCTGGAAAATTCATGGGGTGAAAAAAAAAAAAAAAAAAAAAAAGAGGAAGGGTTGAGTAAGAAATACATGAAAAGTGATCAGGCGAGACGCTCACTTTGGCAGTCTTTTGGAGTATTTCCCCATTGGGCCGTGGGGTTGAGGGGTCTTCCAGATGTTCCCCTATTTCCATCATATGAAAGCAAAGATTTAGATTACCTGAACTACCGCCTTCATTTGATTTTTGCGTCTGTGCATTGATACTCTGTTCAGACCAATAGACAAACATTCAAACACATAGTTCACTAAACATTACCAAATACCAACTGAATTATTATCATTTGATACCTATGTTAATTGCGATTGGCAACAGCTGTTATAATCACGACTCCATCCCAGTACCTGTGTCAGCGGGGGGGTTACTCTGCACTTTGCGGATGAGTTCATCCTGGTCGCTAGACTGGTCTTCTGCGACTCCATCAGGCCGGGGCGCGCGCTCCGTCTTCTTCTGCGCTGGCCGCACCGTGTTTTCTTTCTGGGTGTCTGACTCACTGGTGCCCTCGCACTCGGTGTCTGACCTCACAACCTAAAACAGACACACAGTCATCATCCTCTGACACACTGCTGACCCGAGGAGCTAAAATGGAGCCCGTTACAATAATCACAACGTTAAAAAAAACAAACAAAAAAAACCGGATGTCTTACAAGCTAAAATTATATTGCTCATAAGTAAGTGTCGTTTACCTTCCACTGCTCCCGAGGGAGGATTCGCACCACCACTACGTCTCCATTAAGTGCTCTGTTGCGAGCTACAATCCCATCCAGAAATATATCTCGTGCGTCATCCTGCAGAAATAAAAAGAGATTACTTGACGTCTACTTCCTGCCTTGAACGTTGTAAACCTTTCAAGCCGATACAATGAAATCACAAGCCGAGTTATATCTTTTATACGGTATACTGTAGACAGTAGCTATAAGGCGCTTTAATACAACCCATTAAAGAAGTTGTGGAGGCAGCAAAACATTAAATTGTGCAATTAATTTGGGGTTGAACTTACAGGAGACGGGATGAAAGCTTCATGGTATTTCTTTGGGTTGATTCTCAACTGTCCCTGCAGAGGAAGCATGAAGAATTTAGAAATGAATCCACCAGTAGATTGTGATATTCACTGCTTTTAATAGTTTGACCCCCCCCCCCCCCCCCATACTCAATATAGACTTTAATACAGTCTCCGGTCAGGAACAGTAACTCTGGGTTTCTACCTGAAGGAGTTCTCCTCTTTTAAGGCCGTGGGAAACCTCCTCAAGTGTCATGTAGGATTCAAAAACTTGTTTCTTTGATCCTCGGGGTCCTCTGTTCTTACTCTTGTCAGCAGGAGAATTTGAAGCTGAAACATATTCAACGAATTGATTTCGTTCCTAATAAACCATCAAATGTATGCAACTACAATACCATAAATAACATCATCTCTAAAACAGAATATACAAATTTACCTCTGGACTGCTGCAGTTTTTTCTCTTTGCCATAAGGGGACTTGGGCCTTGAATTCTGAGCGTCAACCCCAGACTGGAATGTCCCTTCTCCGCTTTTCTCCTCTTCTGGTTGCCTTGAATTTTTCTTCTTCTTTGCCTTCTTCATCTTATCTTGCTCCTGTCCACTTGCACCGGCTGTATTTGGGGACTGGGGACGTCCAACAAAGGAGTCAGTCTCCTTTGAGGTAACATCTTTGTGAGAGTCCTTGGTTTTCTTTTGCTGCTTCTGGTGTTTCTTTGGTTCGTTGGGTTTTAAAGAGCCAAGTTCCTCGCCAGACTCGACGTCTCCATCGTGGCTGGTGGCTGTGTCTCTTCTCTGTCCCCATCGCTGTCTGTCAGACACACCCTGCTTCCTTTCAAAGTCCTGCTGAGCACCACGGGTGCTTAGCTTCTCCATGTACAACGACAGTGAACTCTCATCTCCTCTACCTTTCATGGAAGAGGGGGAGAAGTCACTGGAATCAGAGAAATCATTGGGCACCTGATCCCTTTGTCGCTGTGGTATGTTCTGCCTGTCACTCTGGGCTTTGAACGCGGTACTTGGCCCATTTCCTTCCCTTTGAAAAGCTGTGTCTTTTGCATATTGCTCTAGATACAGGCTGAACTTGCTGCTGCTGTGCTGGTTGAGGAGCCTGGCGTAGGCATCTTTCTGAGGAGGATTGCTGGACCGATTCTGACTGCGCTTTGGCTCTCGATTCAGGTTCTTCACCTGCCGAGGAGAATCCATATGGCAATCCTTAAAGATGCTGTCCCTGAAAAGGCAAATGGCATAAATTATAAGTGCTGCCCTTCGATCACACGGTAGTCAGAATATGCATAACTTTCATTCAAGGAGCTTAACTTAGGAAACAAATGATTACAAAGTATGTTTAAAATAACAGATGGTTAACTTGAATGAATTTGAAGAAAATTAAAGCTATTGGCTATACTTCAGCAGCTGATTTGTTGCTGCGTAACGCAGTCCTCTCATCTTACATCTCAAGCATAAATTAGTTTAGCAATTTTTATAATCACTACCGTAAACGTGACTGACATTTAATCAACTTAATACTACCTAAAGTTAAAGTACATTTGGATGATGACAATACGAGTATCATCCCATTGTCTTTGTCCAGCTCAGAATGCCTTCTGAACGTAGCGGCTAACAGTTCACTAACGTGAGCTAACAATTATTAGCAGTGCATGACTAGCACCAGCTATGCTAACTGCAACGGCAGGTTTTTTTGGTTCAACGTTATCTAACTAACTACTTGTATGTCAGTCAAACCGCGACCCTTACCACAACTACCAATTTGAAATGGATGATTGTCAAAACTTAAAATCTTAAACATTACCTTATTCGCTGTGTGTAAGTTATGTGACGTTAGCTGTCGTACGGAGCACAATGCTAACTGATACGTTCACTTCCTCCGTCGTCATGAACGGTTACAGTCGTGCTACCTTTGAGTGCTATCGGAAATATCAGAATTTGCCGAACGCACAAAAACGCCGTCAAGATTTGTCGGCAAGAACAATTGTGGGAATATAACTATACTAATATTCTGCAGTATAAATGTGGTGTGTCCGCTTATGAAATATTAGTCATGGACAATCCTGTTGCTACGTAGATTGTGTCATTTGAATATCAAACCCGGAATTAATTAGGCTACTCAACTAATCAAGCGGTATTTTTTGGAAAATGTGCCCAATGACACTGAATTGCTGGGTGACTGTGGGCTCATATATTTTTTGTGTCAAACATAACTCCAAAATAAGACCACTGGAAACATAATAGGGACACAAGCAACCTCTAGAGGGCAGCAGAGACTAAATATTTAATTTATTTGACTATACTGTGACACGTTGTTGTGTGCCAGTTTAGCAAACAACTCATCCTGTCACACTAAAACGAAAGTAAACTTAACAATCATTCAGACAGAAGTGTTTGTGTGATGTTTTAAAGCATGTGCTATTCTACAGGATGAATACAGTTCTTAGACATCACCTATTTTTGCTGGAGATTCTCTTCTGTCTCCTGACAAGCTGATTTCACACCTGTCTGTTCTCGCTTGCATAGTACAAGACAATTTATGAAGCCTTGTCTAAGAGCACACACACACACCCACACACACACCCACCCACACACACACACACACACACACACACACACACACACACACACACACACACACACACACACACATTCACACATTCCACAGTATAATTCCCGGGGATAATATGGAGGTGATTTTTGGCGAGGTGCAGGTGTGCAGTCAGATGGGGCTTTCAGACACCTGAGGATGTAGATGAGGTTGTCATGTCTCACCTTAATAAAGGCCCAGAATGTCTTGCAAAAGTCATGCACAGACACTGATGCACGCCTTCAGTAGTGGTTGTGATTACGTTATTGGGAGCAAGAGCTTTGCATGATTGACGAGAATACAATATTTCATCTTACCTGCTGCTCATAACTGTCATATGTCTTTGACGTTCATAACAACATGAGTTTGCAATGGCTGAATTCACTCAACTCCCCTACACATGGTGTCCTGTGACCCCACTTCCTCACTGACTACATCTTAACGCACATATTTTCTGACACTTCCACAAAACCCCATCAAACTGACTGTGGAAACATCTGGTTCCTAATTATAATAACCCACCTGTGCAGCAGTGTTCGTCAAACAGAGCTGACGTGATAAGGCTGTAATTGGATTAATTATGTGATATAATTAAGTCTCAGCTGCTGTTGCATTATAATAAATAGACTGAATATGTGCCCTTCTGGTTTAACAATACTTACAGCTGGGTGTTATCAGTATACTTATTGTTGGAAACAGTATTGAACTAATACTAAACTAAACTAATATGACCAAGGAGGATCATATACTGTAGTGATACTGAGGCCAGGTGAGAGTACTGAGGGACCCTTATGACTTACAGACAGAAGAAGGGACATTATCACCAACAGCAACCCTGGACATGTGTCTTTGATAAATTCGAGGAGGACCAATTACAGCTCTATTAATCTGCCTGTATTTGGTTTGGAGGAAGCTGGAGAAAACCCACAAATCAATATGTCTTCCATATGTTCCCAGACATTCTGTCTGACGTCTTTTTGTCTCTGCAGGTGACAGAGTGTCTAAGTGATTTTACTGTTGCTGCACAGTAAGCAGGACCAGTGATGGCTCCTTTCTGTCAATGAGTTTTCCTTACAACAGTTACAAAACTTCAACATGATGACACAAATGCGCTAAGTTGTCCATTTGAGTGGATTTCAGGTGAATGTGTTTGTCTATGTTGTCTGGCTTGTGATAGACTAGCAAACTATCCAGCATTTACACAGGCTCCTAGTGTGCTGGGATAGTTTTTTTTGTGTTTTACTTACAAATAACAAGGGGGACACATGTCTATAGATAAAGAACACAACATTTTGCTAACATTTGATAAGATACTGTAACAACACACTCTCAGATTATTTATTTTGGAACAGTGTGCTGATATTTGCAGATGAAATGAATTAGATGTTCACCAGCGTTAGTTGATTGAACTGTTTTTCCTTTGGCAGACTGTACCTAGGGGAAATTAGCTACAGTTTTCAGCAGCCTTTTTCATCTTCATTAGACAACTGCAGGTAACCTGGCAGCCAGAGCGTTGGCATTTAACAAAATCATTACTTAGAAACTTATACTATTTTCCTACTTTTAATGTTGATGGCCTGTTTCTGTTTTATACCGCCACAAAACTGGCCAATTTGACTCAGAATTCTGCTGAACGTTAAAGATAAAATGAAGCTTTAAAAAGGTCACGTCTTTCTTATTTTCATCATCTCGCCTTCATTCTTCTCCATCACTCTTGGTTACCTTTCTGATACCCTCTGAGATGCATGGTCAAAGACGGAGACTTCAAACTGGGGCTAAACCAAGTCAGCAATCATAGGTTCCAACATTCTTCCTATACGTACAGAAGCTGCACAGCAACCGAAGATTAAAAATAATTCCCACTGTCATGTTGTTGACAGCTTGTGCATTAGCTCAGATGGAGAGCTGTGGTTGAAAAGAAACCTGTTATGACAGTAAACTGCTTCAGTGAAAGGAGCAATTAAACACCATAATTCATACGTTTTGAAATTGCATAGGAGTGTGAAGAAAGACGCTATAAAATTTTGGAAAAAAACGCTTCTACCTCTGAAAATAACTGGCTTTTCGTGTGTATAGCAAATGGGCTTCAACTGCATTTAGTTGTGCAGCTCCCTGCATGGGTGAGGCATCACAGCAAACCAAAGCATGCACATAAAAAAAAAAAAAAAATGTAAATAAAAAAAAGCTTCAGAGGAAATACTCTTTTGCTCTTTTTTTTTTTTTTTTCTTCGCTTGCTCTTTTCTGAAGAAAATCTAAAGGAACCTCTGGGAGAACAGAGAGCGTGGGTGAAGGAACGGCTGGTACAGCAGCCTCTCACCCACTGTTGCAGTTGTACGCACTCAAGTTGTAAAGCATGCAGATGAAGCAGCAAATGCCTATCAAATATTCATCGGGCCAGGGGAGGCAGTGCAGCTTGTAAAAGAAGATGAAATAGAGGGGGCAGGAGCAATCGTTTCGTACACTCTCTCGTCTCCTTCCCTCTGATGCTCTCTCACTGCTCGGTACCGTCTCCTTTCCTCCACCTAATTCACCATCTCCACCGCTACACAGTGTTTTTTGATGGGGCCCCCCGAGGCTGCGTAGTCATTTAAGCCAATGTACAAAATGAATGACAGAGTTCTTAGCGATTTCTGAGACTTACAAGTACTTCCTTGTCAGTATTATCTGTTCTAACACCAGTTATCCATCTACCTTTATGAATATCTGTCCTTATGATGTCCAAAATATCCGTCTGACTTGGAGCAGATTGATCAGCGTGCGAGTGTGTATGAGTGTGAGAGGTGGATACTGTAGATCTTATGCTGCAGGGCCAGACGGGCTACCTTCCCCGTCTCTTTCTGCAGCATGGGGAGAACGCTGGTCGTCACCTTCCACTGCCATGGCAACGGCCTGCGAGTCACCCCGGGCCGGCCGTGTACGCTGCATCGCACATTTAAAACCAGAGAACGTCTGAGCAGACCGAGACGGACACATGGACACAAAAAAACTCTTGCACTACAACAAAAACAATGATGTTTGTTTGTTGTCATGATCAACAACAGATGAACACATGGAGGATCTAAAGTGGGATTTCCAACCTCAGTGTGAAGGAGAAAGAGAGGCACACGAATGGTCATCTCTCTCTCTGACATCCCTTGTTCACATTTTCACATATTATTTTATGTGTGTATTATATCTAACAATACGATGATTTCTGGCTCCTGAACATACTGTAGCTGCCTTTACAATATCGCCCACTGCTGTCTTTACTTCTTACATCTGATCACCGATTCATGAAAGACGAGATGACAAAATGTATTTTTCTGCAGTGCTGACTGAATGAGTGTCTCAGCAAAAGGATCTAGTATTCTTCTCAACAGCAGATTCAGCAACTGTGTTTCAGTTTAGGTCTCCACTATGCAAACTATGGAAGTTGTGAGAGACCTAGAAAGAGCTATATTCTGCTATATTCTACTTCCAATTTGTCTACATGTTCTACATATTTAAGATTGAAAACACAAATTCTGCTGACTCCTGATCAACCATAAAAGTTCACACAAGTGCTGGCAATTTTTTTTTTAGTTCAGAGCATGTGTTAGTTACATTTCAAATGGGTGTGGTATGGTAAGTGTGTGTGTAAAGATACATTACAAATTAGCCTCAAGGGGCTTTACAATCTTTACGGCTTAGAACATCCTCTATTCTTAGACCCCCGATTTGGACAAGGAAAACTCCCTCAAAGAACCCTTTAACTGGGGATGTATAACAAAATTACAGTATGAACATTTAGGATAAAAAAAGTATTAAAAGGCATCATTTTGGTGTGAAACGTGGAGTTAAGTAAAATGGGTGCATGGTTTTAGGAAGCAGATAATGTTTATCTCTAGAAATGTGTAGGAAATCTGTAACGCCTGTAATGTGTAATGTTTTGCTGTCCACATACTTTGGGCCTTAAACTGCACACAGAATATGTATACATTGTATATTCAGTAGAATAACATGAACACATTGTATGGCTGTCTTTTGTTGGTCTCTCTCGTGCACGTTATTCTTTTGTATTCTCTTTTAAATCATCTAAAGGAGCAGCCCGTCAGATCCAGTTGACAGGCTGCTCCTCCGTCCTCGTCACTGACAGCCTTTGATCCCCACCGCCGCCCTCGCCTCTCATCCTACGGCTGCTACTTTCAGCACCGGACAGCTCCGGTCTTTCCCCACGCTCCGCCCACCTCCGGCAGACTGGCAGTGAGAAACAACCACACACACCGGTGGGCGACACTTTAAGTGGCCTATTAGGGTTATATTTGGGAGGGACGGAACTTCAAGAACAATTTGCTCCGTGTCTCGTCATCGTACTCCTCTCACATGGATTCCTCCGAGAAGGAGTCAAAAGAGACCGCTCGCGCTCGTTTATAACGTCGCTACACATGAATGGATTGCGGGGCTGATGAGGAAGCTGTGTAGTTTTTTGTTTTTTTTTAGGAGTTATGAGTGCTGGAGGGTGTTTGGATCAGATAGTACTACTGTTTAAAAACGGAGAAGAAGAAAGGAAAAGTCTGTGTTTTCGCGGATAAAAGATGCCCAGGACGGGAAGTGGAGAGGCTTCATCGTTTTCAGCTTGATTCATGGGTATGAAATTCAGGACATTCTCTGTCGTGTGCTTCCTAAAGTGGTTCTAATACCGTGAAGCAGTAGAAGAAATAGAGTAGCTTTGGTTATGCTCGCCACACTTTGCCAAGTGCCCACGGTTTCTTCGCTGTGCCTGTAAAACGGAACGACATGGCTCTCCTGGTCGTCCCGCTGCTTCTGCAAACGGGGCTCGTTTTGGGATCAAACTACGGTTATGTGGAGTGGTCGGATAATGAGCGGGAAGAAAGGCACCCACCGGTGTTCAGCACCCAAAACATCAACAGAGAGCCGCCCCACCACCCGACCTACTACTCGATACCGGGCACCGAGCGCGCGGTGGTGGCGCACAAAATTGAGGAGGACCTCCCGAGGGTGGTGACCGCGTTCCTGCACACCGGGGACTCCTCGGCACTGAGGCAGGTGAACTGCTCGCGGAGGTACGAGCTGAGCAGCCTGCGAGGCGGCCTGCACGTCGCCTCCCACTACTCCCTGCACAGCATCCTGGACACCGTAGCGCACGCCACAAACTTCCTGAACATGATCCTGCAGGCCAACAGGTCCCGGGAGCAAACCTCGCGGAGGGACATCCACTGGTACCACGCGCTGGTCCAGAGCATCCTCGAGGGGGACCCCAAAATCCACAGGGCGGTGGTGACATTCCACGCGGACGCGCCGACGCCGGGCCCCAACGTTTTCCTCCAGGCGACCAGAACCGAGAAGGAGGTGGTGCTGCAGGACTTGTCCGGCTCTGCGCACCGTCAGCTGAGGAGCAGGAGCCCGGAGTCCGACTGGTTTAACGACTTCAGGGACGGTAGGAGACCACACATGCACAGAAGAGTCCCAGAGGTATCCGGCACCAAGAGTGGAAGTTACCTTCTGGACAAAAACCAGATCAAGTGGTCGGCACCCTACCTGGAGTGTGAACATGGGGCGTTTGTGCCCTATTGGCTGCTCACCTTGTCTGCTGGCTTCTATGGACTGAAGAGCAACTCTGCACCAGAGTTCAGGTGAGAGGAGGTGTTTGTGTTTGTGTGAAAGTGAGAGAAACTACATGCAGTTTGTGTTTGATAAGTTTTGTGACAACACTTTTTTTTTTGTCTTCTAAATGCATAAAAATGTATGCAAGTTCATTTTACACATAGTAAGATTTTCAGAACATTACTACAGTCAACTAGAAGTAGTAATATGAATGCTCTGTGAGAGTGAATATAAATATGGATCATGATGATCTGCAGCCTTGATGCCAGAAACAGATGGTGTAAAAGAGGCTTCACAGACACAGGTAGACCTTTCTCATTTAATATGCCTCGCCTGTCAAAGCGCAGCTGTGCATCTCCACTGCAGCCTAGCATCTAATGAACACCGCAAGCTTCACAAAGTGCGTTTGTTGGTAAAGTGTTTAAAGCTGGCATATGTGCTTGTGTAAGGCGCATAAAATCACCCAACGATCTCATATTTCAAGGCTCCGGTCAAAGAGCGTCTTGCAAAGATCAATTAAGGCATTAACGATGAAAGAGCACACACTGCGATATGATGCCACTCTGAATTTCAGGTGCAATAAAGCCTTACAGCTGTCTAGAGATGTATCACACACACAAAGATGTGCAGAGATTTACTCGTCACAAATCATTTAGTGCACGAAAACCCCGCTTTCTTGATTTTTTTTGGAGCCACTATTCTACTACTACACACACACACACACACACACACACACACACACACACACACACACACACACTAGGAAATGTTGAGTAAAATCTACCCTAACAGAGAAGAAATAGGACAGATTAATGTGGGTGACAAAACACTGAAATGTTGCTCTGTGGTTCACAGTGTGTCGTGCTTTAGTGCTTTGGGCCTTAGGTTGGCAGGCATCCCTGCTGACGTGTCCCTGAGCAAAGTGCTGCATCACTACCTGCCTCAGGGACCGTCCCTCTCGGGTTGTGGAGCTCGTGATCTGGCCACAGGAGCTGCTCCGGACATTCTTGTTTTTTGGGAGTTGTACTGCGGTTACAGTTGTGGTAACTGTGGAGTTACCACGGAATCAGTTTGAACAGAATTGTCACGGTCTTCCATTTTAGCTTGGTGAGACGTTTCACTTGAGTTAAGAGTCTTAAACAGTACAGTTTCTATTTGCTATCACAGCTCACATATTTCTGGCTGAGACGCCCCATTTGTCTCCAAAAATGACTTATTGTCTGTCTGAAACCATCAACGTGCAGTAATGAGGATGTTTAACTAGTTTCATTCAATTAATTCAGTGAATTAATTCATAATTCATCAATTGACTATTCAAGCTCAGCCAAGAGGGATTTTAAATGAGTGGCATTTTACAAGTGACTATGATTTGTGACAGAAAAATAGAAGTCAGACACTTGTGCATCCAATCCCATGTGTAATTTTCCTTTTTTTTTTTGGGAGATGGGTCCATTAGCATGTGAGTGCAGCTGTTATTATTTCATCCATAGCACTTTTAGCCCATGGTGGCTTATAGTTCAGCGCGAAAATTCATTCTTTGAAAAACGGCAGCTTTGGCAAAATTCCAAGTCAATGTCCACTTATAGCTTTCATGTCTAACTTAAAGCCAACAGGGAGAAAAGTCCTAAAGATGCAATTGATGAAATCATTACAGCCACTGAGCTGAGCTGTCAACAGATCGATCTCGCTGACAGCCGAGTAAATTGTATCTGCTGATAATAACCATTTCAAATAGTTGAAAGCTCCAGAAAAAAAAAATGTATTACGTGAACGTTGAGTTTGTCTTTGACTTGGTCAGCAAAAGGTATGCTGTGAGCAGAGGGAACCACGTTAGGAGGGAACATGAACACCAGAGTGTGTCTCGCACAAAGTGCACTCCCCAATCGAGTAGAACTATCCACTACAACGACTCAACTGGATGCATGTTGTTTTCCTCCTCACTCCACTTCTTATAAAGTGGGTTGTGGTCTTGCAACTTCTGCCACTCATCTCAGTCCTGTGATGACATTTCTAAAAATAGAGAGCCGGTTGGCTCTGAACAGAGCATAAGCTAGTGTAGATGATGGAGTCAGTTCCACTATGTCTGCTACTCTCAAAGCACCCTCTTTCTCATCTCTTTTTTTCCCCCTCCGTTCTCTCTGTCCTTCAAAGGCCAAATCCAAACCTCAGTCTGTGGCCAGTGCAGTTAGTTTTGGTAGCAGCTTTCGCACTGCAGAACAGAGCTTATTTGTTTTTGCAAACCGAATCAAAAAGTACATGATGCAGATTTGAATCAGAATCATGAAGTAGGGAGCTGGGACTGGACTGCCTTGAGACACAGCAGGGCACTCTTTACATTCAGTAGCGCTATTAGAGGTGATTTTTTTTTCTGACCAGCTGTCAGAATAAAGGTTTGCAGCTGGCTTTAAAGTAGGGATGCGCTGATCCGATATCGGATATCGGGCCCACACTGAGCCAAATAGCTGGATTGGATATCAGTGACAAATTGATTGAATTCACTTCTGTGTGTACGCCTGATTACACATGTGCTCGTACTACGACATACGCCAGCAGCAAGCTGATAGACTGCATAGCTGAGGGAGATAACAAGAAAGATGTTTGGTGGTATTTTACACTTCAAATTCTACCGGATACTTGCAATATCTGCAAAGCCAATTCTTCGATGGGGGGCATTAATGCTGCAAAACATAACACAAGTAACTAAATCAAGCACCTCCAGAAGCATCACGCCGAAGAAATGAATGAGTTTTGAAGATTTTTTTTTTTTTACCAAGTTGCTGGTGCAAGATTTCACAAAATTGATATCAATGTATGGATTTTCACTTTTTGATTTACAAAGTTAGGGAAGCGATGTTTAAGTCAAGCCCTAATGTTGCCCTAACAGACTGATCCCATTCACTTCCACACAGTGAGGCATACAGCTTATTAATTAAACTCTGGTAAAGGATCGGTACTCGGTACCCAGAGCCCACACATTGGTATCTGTACCGGAACTTAAAGAGTCAGATTGGTGCAGCCCTCCTTTAAAGGTGCAACAAGTACCATTTTCTGTAAGTCAGAACAACAACAGATGGAAGAAACAAATTACACCAGATGAAGACCCAACTGCTACCGGTCAGACTGCACAGCAGCAGCAAGCTAATGCTGTGGACAGTTTTGGAAGGAAACTGAGTGACTAATGATATTTTTTTTTGTAGATTCACAATAAAAATGTATTCATTTTAACATAATCTTAAAGGTTATCTAAAACATTGACTAAAAATATAATCGAACTTGGCTGTAGGTTTGAATTGTGAAGCTCAGAATCTTTTGTCACTCCGGTGTCAGCACGTTTGCCTCCCTCTCTTTCTGTCGGGTTGTGTACTTGAGGAGAGCTGGTGGCCAAAGCCTCTCTCCATGCTTGTTTGTTCCACTTCCCAGCAGGCAGATGGAAGTAAACGGGTGTCAGACCCATCCACCGAACCGGAGAGGAGAGAGAAAGATGAGAGAATGAAAGTGAATGTTCAGCCTGTACGATGGTGGAGGAAAATGGGTAGGAGAATGTAAATCAAAGAAGACAAAGAATGCTTTTCATGTGGGTATGTGTGTGTAAGAGAAATAATAGAGAGAGAGAGAGAGAGAGAGAGAGAGAGAGAGAGAGAGAGAGAGAGAGAGAGAGAGAGAGAGAGAGAGAGAGAGAGAGATGAACTGGGCTTGGCGATGCACATTAGGTAGACTATAATGAAAACAGCTTAAACTTAGCTCCACTGGTTTAAGTCTTAGGTAGTTTTCCTCTATAATGCTGTATTCCAGTAACATCTCTGAGCAGTATTTAAACACATTCACTTCGTAGTATGGATCTGTGATGGGCCAGCAGTATACGAGTCTTCAACTGTTCCAACGTCCGTCCTCCAGACATGTTTGGGTCTCCAAGCAGAGAGGAAACGTGACAATCTTTTTCAACTTTGGTGGGAAAACTAGCTGCAGTGGAGAACACAGAACAAGGACAAGCTACTTCCAGAACTATTTGCACTAGCCACAGATATTAAGAAACTTAACTAAATCAATATCTCAAAAAATATGTCTGGTGATGTACCATATATACCTCTTATTGTTGAAAAATCCAATGAAAACACACAAACAAACAGTAAATTGATTTTTTTAAAAAGTCTTGTCTGTGTATCCAAAGTCTGATAAAGCTTTGGAGCTCCATCGTTTCCCCAAAAACTATTAAAAGTAAATAAATGAGCGACTCTGTTTTACCGGCTGACATGTTGCTTCATTTCAATGAATAATGAGAACAAACATTACTGTAATACACACTGAATGTGAATTTATCTGCGGCTGAAAAATAGTCCCTAAAGTAACCCGAAAGCAACACCAAGCTAAACTTATGCAGTAATGCTTCACCAAGGAGTCGCGTTTCTGAGCATCTGCGGTAAATATAAGTTCAATATTCACTCTCCTTTTGCTCTGTTTTGGTCTCCACCAACTCCTGAGTAAAATATCTGACTCTATAGCTGCACAACTATGCTCACCAGTGAGTCGGTACCTTTTGTTTTTTTGGCTGATTGATGTTGGGCAGGTTGAGTTCAGTGGGTTTATCAGAGCCCCTTCACTGAAAACAGCTTGGCGTTTACAGAGAGATTTACGCCAGCTGGCGCAAATATAAGGACAGCTCCAGAGACAGCTCCTTGTTACACATCTTCCCCGCATCCATAACCTACCAACATTAAACAACATACACATATTGTTTAGTGAGGACTTGATAAAGCATCTTTTGTTGAATTAGGACCGTTGTTCAGCATATCGTATTAGAGGATGTTTAAGAATGAAGAGATGAGGATACAATGTGAAAAAAAAACTGTTTATTCTATTTTATTTCTTCAAAAAAAGCAAAGGGAAAGCTAGAGACACCAATTGCTATCAGTGTGTCCTTTGTGGACCAAAACAATACAACCTTTATATATCTCTTTTTGCATTTCTAATGTCTGCCGTTGGGGAGCATATACTGTATTTGTTGTGCTTAGTGTTTACTGAAATTTCAACATTGCTCCTGTTTCCTTTTTTCTTTATCTCCCTCTCTCTGTGTTTCACCTCCATCACTCTTACTTTATTTCCCACTTTCAATCTATTTCATTCATTTCCTCTCTATTACCACCCTCCCTTTCCCTGAGTGCCACTCTTTCGTTCTTTATAATTTTGTTCTCTTTCATTCTGGTTTTCTCTGCCTCCATTTCCTCCTCCCTCCTCTCCCTCGCACCAATTTGCTTAACTCTTTCGTAACATCTCTGTGATTCCACTATATCTTCTCTCTATCTTGGCTCCTTTCTTTTGGGATTTTCTCACTATTCCCTCTAACTCTACTCATCAATCCTTCCCATTCTCCTTATTTCCTCCCTCTTTCCTCCCTTCTTTCTTTCTGGCAGGGGTGTGGTTCGTGTGGATGTGAACCTGCAGGATGTGGACATTGACCAGTGCTCCAACAGTGGCTGGTTCGCTGGGACTCACCGCTGTAATCTCACTAGCATGGAAGTGAGTCTTTTGTCGCTTGTCTATTTTGTCATGCTGGTGTGCTGTAAGTGAAGCTAGTGTATTTCACTGTTACATTCAACCATGTGTTCAAACATACACCCTTTTGTCTGAAAAAATGCAACCAAACACTACGATCAAAGCATTCAAATGTGCATCAAGTGAAAAAGTTGATCAACAGCTGTGTAATATCAAAGAGTAAAGACTTTTAAGGTGTTTGACAAGAGCCTTTCCTGTTGGACATGAGTGTTTTTTTCACCATTTCCTCTCACAAAAATGTTCCTTATTATCAAGTGTCCTTGATTTAGCCTACTTACCGTAGGTAAATGCAAATGAAAGTATGCTGACAAGCTCTCAATGACAATGCTAACATGCTGATGTCTAGCAGGTATAATGTTTTCCATGTCAACGATCTGCGTATAGCATGCTAGAATTGGCTAATTAGCAATAAATACCAAATAGAGTTGAGGTTGTTTGGAATATCTTTAGTTTTTCAGTTATTTGTTCATAATCCAAAGAATTGAACACATCTAAATTGACCTTTTGAATCTTACAATTCATCCTGAGGGGAACATGAATGTTTGAATCAAATTTGATGGCAACATTTCACTATTTTCAACCTCATGGTGGTGCTAAAGCCAGGGAATCATCATCAAGACATCAGGATTCATCATCTGGGAACCATGAATGTCGGTACAAAGTTTTGTGCCAATCCATCCGGTATTTGATAAGATATTTTAGTGACTACGTGAAAAGTTTGACGTGCTGGTAGTGCTATACAAAAGGTCAGAGGATCACCAAAGTGGTTAGGATTCATCTTTGGAGTACCATGGGTATCAATACAAAATGTATCTGCAATCATCCAATAGCTGTGGAGACATTTCACAAAAAAAGTAAGGGAAAAAGCCAGGGGATCATCAGTATCAATAGGCTTTATCCTCTGGGGACCATGCATGCTCACACAAATTTCATGGCAAGCAATTCATTAGTTGAGGGGATATATATATATATATATATATATATATATACAGTCTGGACCAAAGCGGTGTAAATATAGATAGATGCCATTAATAGAGCCACAATGCTAGCATGGCTAAAACGTCACAGGGATTGTTCTCTTGCATGGTACATTGTGTAAAAAGACAAAACCCTAGACAGTAGTGTGTCTGTAGACATCAGTGAGTGGGCTGCAGTGTGCTTGTCTGTGATGATGAGGGTTGGTGATGGTGATATGTGTGTGAGAGTGTCTTCTCCATGGTATAGTGCTGGTACCTGTGTGACCGTTGTGATGGAACTGGCAGCAGCCATACATCATGTTTGTATCTATTAGAGCTCCTGTGTGCTGTGTGTGTGTGTGTGTGTGTGTGTGTGTGTGTGTGTGTGTGTGTGTGTGTGTGCGCGCGCGCGCGCGTGTGTGTGTGTGTGTCTTTGTCAGTGTGTGGGCTTGGCTGTGCGTTTGTTGCCTCGCTCATGTCAGTGCCGATGCATTAGTGTTATGTGATGTATTGCATGAAGCCTCTCTCACTCCACCAGGGCAGAGTAGCTGTTAAGGCTTGCGTGGCATGTCGCTGGCCATATGATGTATTATAAATGCAGCGTAATGGATTGCTGCAAGATGTGGTGAATAATTGACCATGCTCTTTGTCTGTGTGCCTCAACGGCTCTCGGTTTGTCATGGGGGGAAACTAAAGAGGAAACATGTCTGTCTCCATGTTTGTCTAGATCTGTTTTGATGTTTCCTCTGCATTGTTTCATTGTCATAAGCAACCCTCTCATGGCTGCTGTCTGATAAAATCTGAATGGCGCCGATTATAGAATGATATCTTCTGTTCAGATGTGTGTGTGTGTGTGTCTGTGTGTAGATGGTGTGTGTGGTGTCTTTCTATTGTAATCACAGTGGTGAGCAGACCCAGCCTTTTATTTACTAGGGCCCTTCTAACCAGTCCATCGAAGACTACTTTCATGGACTTATCCGAGGTGTCTCCTGTGTGTGTGTGTGTGTGTGTGTGTGTGTGTGTGTGTGTGTGTGTGTGTGTGTGTGTGTGTGTGTGTGTGTGTGTGCAAGTTTATGTATTTTGGTTGTATGATGTACATTGTTGTGTACAGTATGCGCATACGTTTTTCCTTCTACTCTCTGTGCAAATGTTTAAACTGCTTATGTTCTGCAGATAAAATTAAACCTGAACATGAAACACCTTTAGAGGAGATATTCAGAGGATCATTGCAGAGCTTACCACTCGTTACTCTCCCAGTCAGTGATTCAGTGTCATCATGAATCAGCAGTGGTACTTGTCTCTGTTTCAAATGAAGGAAGCAATACTTAAGAAAACAGCAGAATTGAAACTTTAAGTATTGACCACTAAAACCATCTGTTTCTAACAATGCCATCAATCTTTTCCTTCAATGGATTATTTAGTTAGGCGATTAGTCGACTAATTGATTATTTTTGTCTTAGGCGACTAAGATTCCTTTTGTCGATTAGTCGTTCTTCATGCTTTTTTTTTATGCTGAATGAGTTATGTTCAAGAAACTGATGAGCATATCTCTGGTCAACGCAAGATTTAAATCGGTGCTTCTGTGTGATTCTTTGTGGAGAAACAGATTTGTCTGTTGAATTAGTTATCAATTAGTCGTCAAAATTGTATAAGTGTGAGTCAACTAATGATTTCTTTGGTGGAGGACAGCCCTAAAATCAACAACAGTAATTGATGTTTCTTGTATGATGGATTTAGATGTATTACAGCTGTCCAGTGTAAGGTCAGTCTCTCAGGATTTTAAACAGAGGGCAGTTCAACAGAGGTTACACGTTTGTATATGAGCTTTTGCATTATAAAGCTATAAAACAACACGATTAAGAGTCTATAGCCATGCCAGCAGCTGTACTTTGTGATAAAAGGGTAACACCAGCATGCTAACGTGCTCACAATAACAACGCTAACATGTTCATGTTTGGAAGTTGTTTGGCATGAATATGTGTACCGGATTTCATGGCAATCCATCCAATAGTTATCAAGACATTTCACTCAAAACCAAAAATGTCTTATTGTGGCTGGATGTGAAAAAAGTCAGGGGATCATTAAAGTCAATACAATTCATCCTCTGGGGACCATGAATGTCTGTACCGAATGTTATGGCAATTTATCCAATAGTTGTCGAGACATTGAAATCAGAACCAGCCGTGGGCCAGCCGACTGTCCGAGCCCACCATTCATAGAGCCACACTTCTAGCATGGCTGGGAAACACATGAAGGAAAACAAAAACGCTTCCATCATTAGAGTTGACAGTCTGCTGATGGTGTTTGAGCTTCTGTAATATCTCCAGGCTGTCACTTAAATCCCTGTTCTATAAACAGAGGTGAGAATCAGCACAGTTACAGAGGGAGACGTCATGAAGAGTTTTCTTCAAAAGGAAAGTGAATCTAAAGCAAATCAAATTTAACAAGACATACTACTAAACAAGTGGAAATGCAAGCAGTTCCCCTTATGATCACAGTAGGTGAACAATTTAGATTTTGTTTTAAATTTAGGATGTGAAATGTTCAAGGTCTTGTTTATTTGTTCTCCCTGTCAGTTCTACTGTTGTGGTATTTCCCTCTCAATATTCTCTCTTTTCATTTATTTTCCCAGATTCTTCCTACTTGATCTAATCAATTGTGTATTGTTGTTGTTCTGCCAGTGCAACACCCACTTATGTTGGTGTAGTACTGTTGAGACTTTACCTCAATTTTTCTTGTTCAAATCAAAGTCTCAAAACAGTGCAGTCAAAAGCTTTGAGGAAAAGACGATTTTGGATGCTAAAATGTATCCCATCCCAGTGCACCACACACAATACGACATTTAGAAACAACTTTAATAAAAAGACAAGAAAGGTTTATTTGGCTTGTTCTCACAGATCAAGTAAGAATCGCCCTTTGTCCCAAAGTCCCTGTTAAAAAGCATTTCTAAATCTCGATAAATACATTTTTGGGGAAATGGGCTGTGGTAAGTCAGTGCGAGGATCATTGCTTTCCCCACTGAGAACAAACACACCCTGAGGCTCTGTCTCAGAGAGAAAGATAATACTGAGACAGACTGTGACCGTCCAGAGTATTACCACAATGGTACACTTCTCATTGTTACTAAGATGTAGGCCTAATGGCTTAATCTGTAACTGAACAACTTTTATGTTAACTCTGCAGTTTTTCAACTTTGTTTATTCTGCATGATGGAGAATTCTGTGTCCTCTGATTTGCTGTGAAGGCAGTTTAGTGAAACCTGAGGAGGTTTCGTAATGTCTGGCAATTCATCCCCCAAAACTGTATGTCTCACTTCAATGAGACACATTTTTATTCATGTTGTTTCAGAAATAGTAAGGATCATTATTTGCACTCAAACATGCATTTATTCATTTCTTTTTTTGGCCACTTGGGGGCAACTTAACAAGCAGAATACATACAAACTGTTAGCAAACAGTTACTTATTTAAAGATCCATCAAACATGTAGCCACATCAGCGTTTATCTGGAGTCGTGTCTCTGACCACATGACAAATGTAAGTTGAATATTTACGCTTGTTAATAGCTCCACTACATTCAACAGCTAGCATTAGTTGCTAAATATGTCTGTTAGCAATAACTTATGAGTTTGTCATGTTGTAGAAAATGTTATTATGACCAGCCAAGTGGTAAATATTCCTCATGTTAGCCTCCTAGTCGTAACGCTGCGTTCGATTTCCCTCGAAAATCTGAAGTTGGAGCTTGAACGTCATACTCAAGTTGACCCAAACCCGTTCTAGTAAAAACAATTTGTTTGCCATTGTTGGCAATACACTGAAGCGTTAGAAATTCCCACTTTCCAGTTCAAATGGAACACACCCATATTACATTTCCAACAGATACAATATCTCCCAGTCGGCCAAAGAACTACACAAGTGTCAACAAACCTGTGGCAAAATGGCTGCAAAGCCACCTTCACTGGTAGTAAGTCAAATCCATTATTAATGCTAATGCAATTCATTCAGCTATTTTAAAGGGAACTGTACACTGTTTGTATCTTGTTTCACTTGTTCAAAAAAACACTGAATAACTCAACCAAAGCAGCTATTTAGACTTTTCAGCCATCTTGGAATGACACGTGAAGACTCTAATGACAGGTAGTTTTCCCGTCTTTACAGTTCTCAGATGCTGATGTTGCCTCTCCAGAGCCGAGGGGACATCAGAGTTAGGAGACACTTATCTTTGGGTTCCTTTTCGCAGTACACAGTGACATTTGGTCCATTGTTAATATGCACAATAGTGATTAGCGAATCTTTAAGTTCTTAAGTGAACTTAGGTTAATTATAAAAAATAATTAGGTATTAGAACCAAGTTAGCTGGATCAAATGAAGAATACACCCAAAACACCAAAGTAACCGTTTCATTATAAGTTTTGGTTTAAATTTGCTACAGACGAGCATCCTTTTGCTCAGATACATGAGCTTCTCTTTCTTCTTCTTCTTTTACATCTTCTTCTTCTTCACCTTTTTTATTTCGGTCTGCCCGGATACAGCGAGGCTGTGGAGGAAGGTAGGATGTGTCACCATGAACCAAATACAAGACTTCATGCATTATGGATAGACAGTCGTAGAGGAAGCAGCTTACATAAGGAGCCATTGCTTATATAATTAGACGAGCACCGTGAGAATGAGAATGATTAGTGTTGGTGATTTGTGACGCGATGCATCTGAGTAGGTTTATATGTTTTCTATTTCTTTGTGTGTGCAGTGTGTTTGCTTATGGATGTCTGTCTGTCTGTGTGTCTGTGTGTGTGTGTGTGTGTGTGTGTGTGTGTGTGTGTGTGTGTGTGTTTTCTTCGCCCATTCCGTGAAACGTGCCGCTGGAGATAACGGGCTTCAAACGCAGAGCTCTGCTAATGAGTTTAAACTGCTGTGACAGCCAAGGAGGGTTACCCTCTCTGTCTCTCCTCGCGCTTTCTCTCTTCAATCAGCTACATTTCCTGTTTCCATGGCTATTCACACCCCCCCAAATATCTCTCTCTCTATCTTTGGCTTTCACTCCCTCCTCATCTCTCTTTCACTCTCTTGCTTTTCATTTTGCCTTCTCCATTGCCCTTACTGCTCTCTCTGTGTCTCCGCTTTTCTTGAAGCTAATTAACTCCTCGGAGGAGGGCAGAAAGACAAGTCAGAAATTATCCATCCATCTGTCTACATGCGCTGCTCTGCCTTTGCCAGTTTGACACAGTAAATCATCATTTGAACTGACCAAGCTATAATTGAGAAATATTCTGCTTTAAAGGCTGCAGCAAAAACCTTTCTGCAGACACAGAAAGCACAATCTGACAAAGAAAAAAAAAAAAGCCGCCATTATTTCCAGCTTTCGCTCAGCAACTGTTGACAGTGATGTGAGTCCCTCTATTCTAAAAAATGAATTACCTGGACATATGTGGCCCTGCTCTGCCCCACTGCACGGAACCAGGCTCTGCAGTCTCAGGCTGTATGGGGTGAAAAAAGGGACATAAATTAAATATTTGTCTCTGTCTTACTGTGTGTCTTTTTGCAATCCTTATCGTCTCTGGCACATTGCGGAGAAAGAAGAGGATTTAAGCTTCAAAAGTCTTAAAGTCAGTATAAATACTGCATGTAAGGAGAGGGATATCCAACTGAATAAGACAGCAAAAGCCTGTGCAGAATGTTAGCAGTAATGGATGGTTAGGTTGAAAGAATATGCTGGATTTTGGGTTTCTTCTTAGATATGTCATTCTGTATTTGTCAGGAAAGCAGACACTCGCAAGACCTGTTTTTTTTACCTGCCTTATCTCTAGCAAGCTAGAAAAAAAAAAGTGACTTGAGGAGCAGAAGAGACATAAAATAAGCAGTTCTGCTCTGTCTTTTCCTGTTTCGCTCTCCTCTTTCTGTTTTGTTCTGCCAGAGGCTCTCCGTCTCTCCTCGGGGAGTTTGAAGCTCTACAGCTAAAGCTGGGTTAAAGTGTTGCAACACTTACTGCATCTGTATACCAATTGGCAATGCGTGTGTGTGTTTATGTGTGTGTGTTTAAGTATTTTTTATTTTTCATCATCAAAGAGACCATAAGTGTTAATATTCAAAGCTGCTTTTAAAAAGAAAAGGTCAAACGTAGGTAAATAAACTCTCAAATTCATGAAGCGAGCTTTAGTATACAGCTGTGAAAATGACTTTTCTCTTCTACACATTGAAGAGCATAAATTCATCTTGTGAGTTAACATACAGTATCGTATCCATTAAAGCCTATTACCATCTGAAGTGACCCTTGACTATGATACAAAGGGGTTTCTTTCCAAATGGGTGTCTGGGATCCAACAAAAGGTGCATGTGATCATTCTTGGTCATTGCTTATTTCTTCTTGAACTGTACATTAAGGTGTTAGACGTTAGACACACTGAACACACACAGTCCAGATGAAAGCTGTGTCGCACTATTTACCACGAGAAATGTATTGCTGCACCTTTGTTAATATGAAAACCACATCCATCAATAATACAAGACCACACATAGTTTAACTTTGTGATCTTGTCAATACAGGAGCACTGACGGTGAACATTTTTTTATTAAAAAGGGAATTTTGCAATATCGTTCCATTCCTCAGGGAGACAAATATTGCAGGCAAATGCCTCAGCTTTCTTAGTGTTTGTGAATAACTCAAAGTTTAGAGACTTAAACTTCACTTATATTTGATTGTAATATTTTCATTTATCATAAAATCATGTTTTATGTATTTATTAATTGCATTTCTAGCCTGTAAAAAACGTGACAGTGCTTTGCTGCTGCATGAATAACAATGAGGCTGATTCTAGGAAAAAAAAAACCCTGTTTGAGTGAGATATGGAATTATATGGATAATTTTTCATATCCACCAATTTAGCACATCAAAATCAGTTTTTATATTCATAGGCGTTACTACTGAAATAAAAACTTGGAGCCTCGTAGTTTCCACAGAAAGCCGGGGTTACAAGCTAGGGGCGTTAAGTTCGATAGAGATGGCAGAGAGGGTTTAATTAAAAAGTGCTTTCAAGTTACATTTTGGAACATAAAGCCAGCTCCATTGTTCCCTATCCCTGGCAACATATTCCAACAGTTCTGCACCAGGTTATTTATATTCTTCCAGGTTTCTCTTTGCCTGGAGTCCAGTTAAGTGCAAACTTTGGGATGCAATCTGCCTCCATTCGGAGCACAGAGCCCAGCCATGACAGTAACCCTTGCCTTATTTATGTGATGATGTTCTTGCTTTTGATTCTCTGTATAATTCCAACGCCGCGATGTTGTCGAATCAGAAGGCACCATATAGCCTCCGCAGGCATTTATTGTGGAATGCATCAATCATTTTCACATCAGCTTTTTTTTTTCTCCGCCGGCATTCAGAACTGTACAGCGAGATGGACTAGACTGCTGATAAACATTATGGATGGACCGACGGATGTTGTTTTGGGCTGTATTGCTTGAACGTCCAGATGTTTCAGAGTTGGGAAAACACTCCTCTCTGAAAAGGCTTCTTAAATCAGTGGCGTTGGCTCATTATACTGTAAAAACTGGTGCTGGAGTCGGCCAATTAGTGAAGTTTGGGATTCTTTTTTTTCTAAACACAAACCAGAACCCAAAACATCTTGACCTCTGTTGCTGAACTCTTTCTTAAACTTTTACAAGTGCCCCAACTTTAGCTTTAATTGTGCTGCTAAAATGACTTTAGTGGCCCTTTTAATGCCCGCTTTCTAATCAACAGTATACCATTATAAGTATATCAATAAAACCACCACATAGATTCAATTCATGATTTCTTTTTCTTTTTTAACAAAGCTGAAGGTTGCCAGTGCATATACTTTGTCGTATTTTCTGCCAAACACATTCCTTCTTTGATCTTTAGTTAGGCTGACGACGCATGCATTGTAGCATGAAGTGAGGAAGGAGAGCAGAAGGACGAGGATGCAGAGCAGGATGAGACAGGGAGGGAGGGATGAGGAGTGACAGCAGAGAGGGACAGTCGTCGGGGAAGATTCATCCTCCACAGAGAGACACCATTCACTCTCTAATCTGTTGCCTGCAGCTCAGCGTCTGCCACGACCAGAAGTGTAAGAGCTTGTCAAGTTGGCAAGAGCAGTTGGATCTTAATTGAATGAGGTCTCCCAATCGAGTCCACGTAGGGGAGCTGGGGACCACCCACCCAGATGTCTGTGTGGGGATATTGAGCGTTCATCTCAGAAGTCTTAAAATTCCAAGTGAGACTTGCATTTGCACTGCTGTCATATTTCCTTAAGGCTCCACAGCCAATCAGCGGTGACATTTTCAATGTTTTTCCTCTTTGACTTTGCATCAGAGCCCTGAATTCTCGAGTTCACAATCCCATTATTCCCTCAGATAATGTCCTCTAAGAATGCAGCGAGACCAACAGAAGCACTCAGCTGGTGACTCTATCTCTAGTCACAGCACTGTAACCGCGACAAGCCACCAATCAATAAGCGGCTATATATCGCAGTATTTGCCTCTTAAATTGCTGGAGAAATACCAGACAGGCTTAAGTCCAAGGTCTCCTCTCCTCAGACATCCACTGTTGCAGTGGTTGGTAGTCTTGTGAAACAGCAGCAGGCAGATCCCAAACCCAGGGGACAGAGTGATTGTAATGCTTTTAGGGTTTAATGCTTTTTAGTGTATTTATAGATCTCTGAGGGACACAGAGTGCTCTCTCTCTCTCTCTCTCTCTCTCTCTCTCTCTCTCTCTCTCTCTCTCTCTCTCTCTCTCTCTCTCTCTCCCTCGTTTCCTCTCTTGCCAACTCCCATCTTGGTGTCATGTTCACAGCTTTTTGTCAAATTGTACGGCGAGAAACCTGAAACAGCAAGACTGCAGTCCAAACATGAGGGGCCTCAATGTGAACGTTACAGATAATTCATTTTAAGGTTTTACGCTTCAGTCTACATGGGAAGTATGTTTTACACTCTTTGCGTGATGGTATCAAGAGATATTGTTATGTGGTGTTGTGCTGCGGGCGCTGCTAAAACCTGTGGTCTTGTACTTGTTGGACAGATTAACACGCTCTCACTGGGATTTATGCGATTGTGGATTTAATATTTCGTAGTTGTAAAGTTGAATTTTATAGAGTTTAATTCAAACTTTTTCAAGGGGAAAGTCATCTTTAAAGACTGTCTCTTTTAAACAGCTGGGTCTAATTGGTAGTGTGTATTCATCCTGGAGAAAGTGGAGATATTTCCAACTGAGCCACAATAGACTATATTCAGTATCATTTAGGCATTAGTCTGTCCTTTGGCATTAAAGAGCAACAACAGAACCATCACTTATCAACAACATTCATCTTTTATACATAGAAAAAAGTCCAAAAGCAAGAATTGAGAGCAGCCTCATAAGACCACAATGCAATGCAGCCAATAGACTGTTTGTTTGCTGTGCAAATGCATGAATGCAATTTTGCCGAGATTGATTCCACATCTTTGAATCACTTTCCACATTCTTGTTTTATTCAGCGATTCAAAAAAGTGTGTCGACTTTAAGAACAACTCTTATTTAGCATATTTCTTTGATAGTACTGCAGTGTTGCACACCGCCGAATGGTAAGCACAGCACAACACAAAATAACCTCCTCTTACGAACATAAAGTTGTCTAACAAACACAATTTCAAGCTAAATGAATGACACAAAATCGCTATTCAGTCGAGTTTTCAGTGAGCATTTTTATTATCGCGTGTTTGCGCTCACTTTCAGTGAAGTAGGGCACCGGTGTTTTTTAATGCATAGAGTTAGCTAAATATCATAAGACCACTGCTGCATTGCATAAACCATCACAAATTGTTCACCTTTACAACCCCGTTATTATTCTATGCCAAGGATTCTTTCCCCTCAAAATAAAGCATTTTAACATTAGTCTGTATTAAACAAGAACCAAGCACAAAAAAACATGAATCTCACAATGAGAAGAGATGATTTATGCCAGATTTAGCTACTAGCTAATGTACTGCAGTCCCTGGGGAGGAACACGCAGAACAATCACCAGACACCAAGTACATTCACTTACATGTAACAGTATTACGTAGTCTCTATCACACAAATCTACAAGCACATGCACATCAACATATGAATACCAGCACATTCATCCAGCACAACTATCAGATTACAACGATCAAAAACCTGAGCCACGGTCATATTCATGTTGGCATGACTGGTTGCTCAATATCCGTCTTTGGCACCATGCGGAAAAATGATTAAAGTCTGAATATTGAAGTGCCATTGATAAAACTATACGTGTTTTAAGAAAGTGAAGGATCAGGTCTGGGCTCTGTAATAAAACATCCTCTCCTCAGGCTGTCCTTAAAAGATAAGTCTTTTGCACTTTCTGTGATTGACAATGCAACCTTGAACCCTGCCAGCCAAGCGTTAGAGGGAAAAAAAAAAAAAAAAGTGGAATTAGAAGCTCCCACTGCATCCAAAGTAAGGTGCAATTATAAAATGCTTTTTTTTTCACTTTCAGCCCGCGGTCTGATGAAGGTGATCCATCAAACTGAGACACGTCAAACGAGCGTTTCATAGCCCTTTCATGGTGGCTGAGGAAAAGCGAGGCCGGCCGTGGCACAGCTAAACCCCCTGCCTTTAGATGTGTGTGTGTGTGTGTGTGTGTGTGTGTGTGTGTGTTGCTGCATGATTGTGTGTAATTTGCTGGAGAAAGCCGTGCTGGTGATAGACGACATATGGAGCGGTATATGGTGCTAGTGAGGCAGGTCAGGAGTGTTAGGTGGCATTAATCTAGTTTTGATGCTTCTTGTCAGTCTCCTGTGTGACATGCATGTTTCCCGCATTATACTCGTGGGATCTGCACAACTAGCTCTCTGAGAGACGTATAAAAACCCAAGTATTGTAGGTAGGCTGGAAATAATGTTACTCGCCTCAGACAAGGTTAAAATGAATGGGGATATTATAGTAATGTGCACTTATTTCTTCTACACTTATTTGCTGAGCTTTAAAATGCGCTTGGGAACCAAAACTGCCTCCGCTGTGATAGTGCAGACAGGTTTAATAATTGCAACGATTCGGATGCGCAGAGCCCAATAACAGTCTAAAATAAGCATCATATTTCATCCTTTCCCACCTCAATGTCCCTGGGTATGTCTTATCTTAATGAGTATCCACTTCCTTTGGAGTAAGCAGAAAAGAAGTTCATAACAAATGCTGGTGGTGTACGTTTATGTCCGCTTTAACATGAGTGTGTGTGTGTGTGTATGTGTGTGTGTGTGTGTGTGTGGGCAGTTTTTGCAATTTGCCATACAGTATTTGTGCTTTTTATGTATGTATGCACGCATGCTCTATCTATCTATCTATCTATCTACCTACCTACCTACCTACCTACCTACCTACCTACCTACCTACCTACCTACCTACCTATCTACCTACCTATCTATCTATCTATCTATCTATCTATCTATATATGTCTCTTATCTTTTCTGTTTAAAAGTCCTCAGCTCGCAACCTGCTCCTTCACTCAGAGAGGTAGAAACATCCTGGCAAAAAACCCTTATTCCTTGTTTGAAAAAATAAAGAATGAGCAGACTCAAGTCCAAATAAATGCCCCCTTCCTGTGTTTTTTTTTTTAGACTTTACAGGTATGCTTATCTCCTGAGAGAAAATACACACAAATAAACACACACATGCACAGATTTGCTCCAGCAGTAGATCAGCAGCAGCTTGACGTGGCTTAGTTTTTGTTGTTGTATGTTTGCTGGGTTCCAATTCATGTTTTGTATGCAGATTGTACTTCAACTTAAAAAAAACAACAACCCCAAAACATGACTCATCTGCCTGCAGGAGAGAGCCATTTATCAACCCGGCTATGAGAAGCTAAGCACCTACCATTGTGTGGGTGTCCAGCTGTCTTCGGACTATGCACTCATTACAGTTTGGAATTTTGCTCTTTAATTTCTATTCATGACTAATTTCTATTCATGTCTTGTGTGGAGAGAGAGGTCTTTATACAAAAAGGACCTCATTCACTAAAACGTGTGCAATGTTCTCACTTTGCGCACAAAATAATTGCACATGCAAAATTACCGTCGGATTCATGACATGTGCACACCGGCCAATTTAGTTCTTACCACCGTGCGTATGTTCGTGAATCAGAATCATTCTCAACTGACAGGCTGCTAATTATAATCAGCATATCCCCATTTATCTATGTAATGAATTAGTTTCACCTCGAGGTTTATCATGGAGAAAGCAGTGAAGTTGTTGTAAAAGAGAGAAGTAAAAAAATAAAAAAATAAAAACTGTTGAAGACGTTTAGACATTTTTGAAATTGTGTCCAAGGTGGAAGGCAGAAAAGCCACAGAAAAGAAGAAAAGACTTGGGCTGCGAGGTGGTGAATGTTGTGTCCCCGGAGACTCAGGTAAAAAAAGAAAAGAAATGGCGTGAGAAACTAAGAAAAACAGACCAGAAAAAAAATAAGGGAACAAGTGGAGGAGGAGGACAAGGAGCCTCTGATCTGTCAGACTCGTCCGTAGTGGGTTATGTCCAAGAAATTAGGGAGGAAGTGATGACACCCAGCAGGGACTTTCACCCAGAGGACATTTTTCTTTCATAACTGTGTTATGGCTCTACCGATTAGTTCAAAGCTTCACTCATAACGCTGACATTACAATTTTAAATCAACAGTTGAATGCTGTACTGCTTCTTCTGTTTTTGCTTGTCTATTTGTTCAGTTACTAATTCTGTTTTTATGCATAGTTGCACATAAAGATTAGGCAACACTAATATTATTTGTATTATACTATTTGTAGAATAAAATTCCAGTGGTGTGATTTTAAACATTTTAAATAACTCCAGAGAGTTGTCCAAAAATCTACATTTATAATAAAAAAGATAGATGTAATATTTTCCAAAAATCAAAAAAGTTTGTTGGTGTTTCAACAACATTTTTACTGTGGTCAAAAAACAGTTTGCCGCAATAATGTCAAATTACATATATTATTTTTGTGAGATGGCGACATTAAAGTATGACGATGAACATCAAAAGCTTCATTCAAAACGTTACGTTTTTATAATAATGTTGTCTATTAAAGCCTTTTCTAATGAATGTGATTTCAATATTAGATGCATTTATCTCAAACGTGTGCGTTTACATTTTCTAACACAGTCTGGCCTTATTCATTCAGTTCAGACATTTACACCCTATAGGCAGCTCATCCCTCCTGCTGCTGCTTCCCAGGTTACAGATTTGGGAAGCTGTTTGTCAGCTTTGAAAAAAAAGCTGATCTGTGCAGAAGTTCAGCAGGAAGCTTTAGCTTTAAAGTAAAAAAAAAACATGCGAAGAGTAAATACATATACATATAAATACACTGAGTTGTTGATATTCAAAATAACGGTAACTGTGTGAACATTAGTGTAGCTGGAGGCTGAAATAAGTTAGTTTAGCTTAGCATGAAAGTGCAAAAATACACTTCTGCAGTCATGTGTTTTGTTGTGTTTTATACATTCACAGATAAATTGTTAAAGTGACTAAAGTTGTTCATTACTGAGCTTCACAGGCTATTTCTGATCTTTGAAGAGAGCCTGACTAGCCATTACTTTCCCCTACCGCCGGTCTTTATGCTACGCTAAGCTAATTGCCTCATGGCTGCCTGTACATGTAGCTCCATACTTAGCGCACAAACATGAGAATGGTATTGATTTTCCCATCGAACACTCTAAAAAGCAAATTAGCTTATTCCCCAAAGTGTCAATTTCTTCAGCGTGGGCTCTGATTTGAAAATCAGAAACATAAAAAGACCAGCGACTGTCACAGATTCATGAAGTATAAATGTAGTGCTGCTGTTCTCCAGCAGCCGTCCAACAGAATATATACTGATTGTATTGTAAGCATGCGATCCAATGCACTATTTATGAACATTCATGTCAAATTTATTGCAGCTTTATTTAAGTACAGGGACGTGTGCTTTTACATGAGTGTGCAGAATGCACATGGTGCCTGTGTGTGTGAGTGTGTGTTTCTGCTCCAGATGGTGCGTAAGCCCATAGAGCTCTTGCGGTTATCGATGCAAACTGGAAGTACGCAGACACGCCTAAATTCTGCAAACAACCCCTTAATTCTTAATTTAGATATTAATTAGTTTCCCTGTTACTTGGCAAAGCCCGGTGATTTCCCCCGACACCACGCATGTTTATAACTGGAGCGTCTTCTGCTTCACGCTGCAGAGGAGCATGTAAACGACGGAGGAGACTCAATAACATGATTGAAACAAGTTCATTAACTGGTACCACTGCAGGGGCCTGGCGGGGAGCGTAATCATCAGCCGGAAGTGGAAAACACTAGGACTGTACTTACGTCGGTTTGTAATGTCTGCTTTAACTACCCTGCTTAACATTCAAATTCTTTGATTTCAGCGAAAGATAACGGTTGTAAAACACTGTAGATTACGTCTAGCTCTTTACTTTATAAATGTGACGCCATTCTCTATTTGTGAACTCGCGTATCATCCACATCTTGACAATATTTACTTGCAAATGCAAATCGCATTTACTCAAGAGCCATTTTACCTTGGAGCAAGAAATGCAAAAAAATATGAATGAATGTGTGAACACTGTTTATGACTTTGCAGCGACTATAATTTAGACCTCATGCTTTCTTGACGCACATTGTGGTTCATTTTCATTTCTTGAAGATATAATTGGCCGTCTTTATTACTGTAGAGCTGCAACTAACAATTATATTTTATTAGTCTACAGAGTATTGTCTCGTATTTGGCCTATGCAATTTCAGAAAAGAATGAATCATTCCCAAAAGCCTAATGTGATTCCCTCAAATATACAATTTGATAAACAATAACATATTACATTTTGTAATAGACTTATTGCAATGTAATATGTAGTTTCACAGATTTTGTTGTTGTGTCCTATGATATTTAATTCTGCTTCTGAAATCATGTGTCATATAATGAAAGTCATCACTTTACTCCCACTTGCTTTTGGGCTTAGTCAGCCGGTCATCCCCCTCCATCCTGTTGTTTCACTTTCATGTAATTTCCTCTTCAGCTTCTCACTTTTGCCCTCATGCAACTAACTCCTGTGATATTCTATTTACAACCAAAATCGATGAACACTGATTTTCTTTTTTTTGGTCCGCCTGTCTTTTTTTCTCTCCCAGTGCACTCCCATCGCCGGCCATGGATTTGTGTTGGACAAGTACAAGTGCCAGTGCAGGAGAGGATTCTACCATCCCAGCCGAGTGGTGCTCAATGGCTTCAAAAGTAGGTTCAAAATCCCTCTGTGATATAAAAAAACATATTGCAGTGAGCTGTCAGATCAAAACTTTGAATTGTTCAAAAGCAAGCTTTTGGGATTTATGAAGAAAAAAGCAACTAAAAAGGAAAAACATTTTTTTTTTTTCAGCTGACAGTGACACATTTTGTTTGAACTTCTTCTAATGTCTTTGAATGGGTATCCTGGGGCCTGTGAGGTTATGAAACATCAAGCTTCAGTCAAAGGAGTTTGACTGTTCTTGTTGTGGAAATGTCTACTATGTTTCTATTCTGAGTTCTAGTGGGAGACACAGGTGGCTTCTGAATTACAGACCTGTTGGAGTATAAGGTGGCTGTGTACTGTAGACAGAGAACGCATGTTGATGGGGAACAAACGTGAATAAAGGATCAATCAGACTTTAATTGACATGAGGCTCATAATGGCAGATTTACCATTTCAATTTCTTAGCAATTAAAAAAAAAAAGGATCTTTGATTTCACCCAAAGTAACAAAAGTCAACAAAATGAAATGACAAATAGCTTTGACAATAGCTGTAGAAACAAAATGACTTTTTAATGTTTCCGGCTGAACTCTAGAAGACATGGAAATGAAGCAGCAGTATCATTATCGATTATTGTAGTTATATTTAATTTGTAAAAATGTAATAAAAATATAATTTATGGTTTGTGCACTTTGTTGCTTAGATTTATGCTGTAATTGAATAACAGTTTGCACCACTTTTCCAAGAGAAAAGGATTCCATGATGAGAAATGACACTTTGAGTTTGCTTTGGAGAAATCCAGAGCTTGTGTTTTGTAAAACTATGATTGGACAATCACTGTTCGAGAGAGGGGTTTAGCTTATGGTCAATTGATATTTTCTGTCCTAATCTGGCTGTTGATCTCGTAGTTCCACTATTATTTATTTTATTTTCAGATGTGACAGACACAATAAATATGAGCTGAAAACCTAAAAGTCTGAACATCTGCACACAGCTTGTTTTTGGACCTGTTCTCCACTGATGCCTCTCCTTAACTGTACCTCCATGCTCCTGCTTCTGGTTGTGAATGCCTGCATTCTGACACTTTGACTGAAAGCGTTGCAGTGTCCTCGGGCAGAAAGCTTGGCCCTGATGAGCGAGATAATCAAGCAACTGCTGTGGTTTTCATCCCTGACTCCAACAATACAGCACCCCGAGGGGGATGATATGCTAAGCAGGAGCTTTATTGTAATGCAGCGTGATGAATCTCCTCAGTCTGTGAAGAGACCCAATGCAGACCCAGTCATTACAAATCCCTGCGGTTCAGATTGGGTCGCGGTAGTTTTGCGACCCTGATTTCGCCCCACTGGAACCTGCCTGTTATTCCTCGCATCCCAAAAAAAAAAAAACAGACCAGACTGGAAATAGATTTTGTATTGTTTCCTAGCAACAGGCCAATAGGACAGACATCAAAGGGGAGAAAAGATGGAGGGACAAAAACAAAGAATTATTCTGAAATGTGCAGTAGAACCTCATGAAACATGACATTTCATTAGAATGTCACGGTGACGCTTTTGCTGGAGATCTTCGATCAGATAGACTGACAGTAGGATGGATCTGTGTCTAGACAGAGAAGTTGGGATAGGCTAGAAAGACAATTTAGATAATAAAACGAACGCACGTCAAACTGACAAATGTTTGCACAATTCATCAAAATCAAGTCCTTTTTAACCATTTTAGATCACATCATATTGTGCACCTATTTAACAATATACTCAAGAAAAATCGCTTCATATTTTTATATCAGAATCCAATCATCTTTTCTTCCTGTAAAACAAAATGTGAAATGTGCTTCGTATCATCATATCCATTCATCAATCAATGCGCAACTTTTAGCAACATGGAGCGGCGGCTTTGTATCACTCTCCATTCTAAGCCCGCCCACTTTGTTTGTTATTCATGCGGTTTAAAAATGAGACAAAAACTACTTTTTCCATGTTGACCACTGCCCCCAAACGGAGGGGTGTGGAATTCTCCTGGCCTGGCCCACCTGTTAAAAAGTGTAAAACATATTTTGATTTCATTATGAAACAAATAGACTTTTGGTCTATTCAGCAACAGTCCAGGCAGCTTTGTCCAGGCAGCTTTTTTCACACCAATGAAACTCACATTGTGAATATCATGAATACCAGAGAAGATAAACGGCTTAACTGGAATCCACAGCAAAAAGGCAAAAGACGGTAAAAGGGGGAAGGTCACGAGTCACCTCCTTCCCTTCTTTTCCAAACCCCAGATCACACAAGACTATCTGGAAAAACAAAGCCACTTTGTGTGATTGATTTCTTAAACCTGTGACTGCATGATTGATAGTTTGTCTTTAATGTCTATCATTATGTCCATAAATGTCCAGTAGATTCCCACTTAATTTGTTTAATCATTACCTAGCAATCAAGGTCTACTGAAGTGCTGTACAACTTAAGCGGCGTTTGCATAGTGAATGAACTCTGGGACTTACATGTTTATCAAGTATCATGTTTCAAGAAGAGCTGCACCGTGTGTGTGTGTGTGTGTGTGTGCGTGTGTGTGTGCGCGTGTGTGTGTGTGTGTGTGGTGAACATGGGGGATTTGGACTAAAGATTGACTACAAATCCTGCCACAGCAGAAATGTCGCAGAATGAAAAAAATGATATTTCTTTTGGCATCGCCTGTCCTTTCTTTACTTGTAATTGATTGCATTTCTGTTTCAAAGGCACTTACCACAACACATCCATGCTAATGTGAACACTCTCAAATGAGATGTTCGAAAAAAAGTAATCTAGGAACAGATATGATAAACCACATCCAAGTGTGCCACATGCTGGTATAACAACAATTATGCAGACCAGAGTGATGAAGGGAGTCATGTCGTCCTCTCCTTCATTATTCCCTCATCTGCCTAATTAAAGGCTGTGTTCTTGTAATTATCACCCCCAAGGCTTTGTGATTTATTGGATTGATGATTTTGATGCCTTCAAATTGATTAACTGAGCATTTAATGAGAAGAGTCAGTGTGTGAGAGCTGAACCAAATTAATTACATTGACAATCCTCAAAAAACACTACAGTAAATCAGACCCACGTTCTAAATTTAGATCAGATACAACGTACTTCTGCTTTTGCAGTAACATGTAGTATGCAAATAAACAACAACATTTTAGGGTTGCGACTGTCAACTAAAGTGCTGTCACGTCCTCAGGTAAGGAGCAGGGCTCGAGCAGAGACGAGACCTCTGACGTGTCCAGTAAGTGCCTGCCGTGCCGCGAGGGCTGCCCCTACTGCCGGGACGACACGCCCTGCCTGGTGCAGGAGGACGGTGCCCTGCGGCTCGCTGTGGCCTCCTTCCAGGGTCTGTGCATGGTGCTGGACCTGGCGAGCATGGTGGTGGTCTACCACTTCAGGAGGAAGAAGGTGAGGGTGGGGGGGGGGGGATTCAAAGGGGAACTGCATGTGATTGGAAATGTAAAGGTTATTTTCCCCTGCCAGTACAATACAACAACAGTTTTCTGATCGCCCTACTCAATTTCTATCGATTCCCGACACTATAGCCATTCTATCACATCCTTTAAAAATAATGTATGTTACCGTACGCCAACAAAGAGCCAGTATTGCACTGCATTATGGGAATTGTAGGATCCAACTTTTGGAGATTGTCAAAAAATCTCACCCTCTGTTGCTTGGATTTTGGCCGTTTAAAAAAAATAAATAAAAAAATCTGTTATTCTCATTGAGTTCCCGAGAAGTACTTGAAGCATAAAGAGCAACAAAGTATGTGGTGAGATTAGGTTTTGGTGGATGAATGGGTCAAACTCAAGACTTCCTGTGAGTCCTGTGAGAAGCCTAGTTCTACATTCAGCTTTATTTTTCATTATTATTATTTTTGACCTAACCTTTGGTTAGGTTTAGGCAACAAAACTACTTTGTTAGGTTTAGGAAACATAGCCTATACGCTACATATACAAATGCAGTATCTAATGTGTGCTCGGGTCGGGTGCAAATAGTATTGTTGGCTTCTGACACCTGGGTGCAATAGCATCAGCCATTTAACTGTAAGAAGGTGGAGGGCCAACCATTGTGCAGTGGCTTTCCTTCCCCCTTTACTTTGCTATTAACGTCTAGTGAAAGATGAGGACAAAAGGATTTGTACTTTTATTGAAACAAAAAAACAAATATTACCATCAAATGAATTACAGTAATATGAATAAATACATACAGTATACTGTAGCCTATACGCTTAGCTGAGTGTAGGACTACACACAAACCTCCTACAGCGCATAGTAATTAATGTTAATGCACAATAAATGTGGGACTACTCTTCCTTATTTCAAGGAAATTAGGGGACTTTTGGGGTATTGTATATCAAAATATAAATGAGGCATTCAAATACTGATTTTGACATTGATTGCCATGGCAACGGTAGGAGCTTCGAAGCATTCCCGTCAGCCTTAATCTAATCCCAGAGGAAAAATCGTTTGCTCAGAATAGATTTTCATAGAATTAAGTGAAATAAATATGAGATCTTCACGGTGTAGAATTATTACAACCCCTCCTCAGGCAATAGTTCAGTTGAATCTTTCCCGGTGTGCTATTTATAGACATTTATGTGTTGTTGCCTCAAATTCTCCTACATTTCTTCAGTTCACAAGAAATGTCCCCGGAGCCCTTTGAATTTACATAAAAAAACATTGAAAGTCCTCTAAGAGGTAATGTGGGTTAGTTAAATCCAACCCAGAAAAGGGGCTAGCATCACTTATATTCTTGTTTCAGGGGAAGGCAAAACATTAGCAAGTATATGTACTTGCTAATGTTTATATATATATATATATATATATATATATATATATATATATATATATATATATATATATATATATATATATATATATATATATATATATATATATATTCAACTCCTCTCTGGTTGTTTGCTTTGAAAGAGGCAATGACCTGCAATGGCAAGGAAGCTGGAGTTAAAACTCCTCACAGTATTCTGTTAAAACAAACAGCAATAAAAGATGTCCAGCAACAAGAATTGATGCATTATTTTGACATGTTTGCCGTATTGCATTTCATGACTTGGTGCCAATCCACACAGCTGAGGGAACTTTTAACTAATATCTTATGACAGATCGGAATTTGTCAAACTCCCTGAACACACAAGACATCACCTTTTCCCTGTAAGTGATTGATTAATTGATCTTTTTTTTCTTTTGTGTCTCTTTCCCCATTAATAACAGAACATCCGCACATCTGGTCTCATTCTACTGGAAGCCATCTTGTTTGGGTCTTTACTGCTCTACTTCCCAGTAAGTCTGTGTTCTGATCTTAGCACCCACAATCTACTCAGTCACTTAGTCAGTCTATTACATTACCTTTATTAAAAAAAGGATTCCTGTTCACAATAGAATACATTAGTATGTAAATAAGGCAGAAAACCTTGATTCCGAGATGCTGTTATAGTTCTGTACTTATGATCATTGTCTGGACAAAAACAAAGAGTTGGTGTGCATGATCAGTACCAGTGTGTCTTTTTGTGCGTGTGCCTTTGCCAGCCTTTCTGTTGTCTGAATGTGTAAACCGGCCCAGGTAGGTGCCAGCGTGCATCGTATAGGTGTGTGTTTGCACTTGTGTACACAGCCCACAGTGCACCTGGAGCGCCGCGTCAGAAGCCCATCTTTAGCAGGAGAACAGATGGAAGAAACCCGAGCGCCATGTAACAGGGAGATCAGACGTAACTGGGGAATTCGCCCCCTTCAAATACTTGCACAGAATGCCAACAGTGTGCCACTGTTCTCCTCAAACACGAGGCCTGATGGCTGAATGCTAGCCATTTTTAAAAAAGGAAAAACAATCTGTTGAGAAGGAAAAGCTTCAGAGTGCTTGGCTGACTCTTGGGATAAAGGTTTTTGTCCTCATTCTAAAGTTACTGAAGGGTTACCGTAAGAAACACATTTGCATTAGAATGGAAAGCCTGATAGTTTTGGTGCAGCAGAAAAGAGCCGCAGGTATTCTAGCTTTGTCCTGGAGTGACCACACTAGGCGTATATATATATATATATATATATATATATATATATATATATATATAGTGTATTGCTGTAAGTATGTTTGCACATACAAGGAAGAACTAGTGATGTACCCATGTAGCCCTAACACCTAAAGATGTCCATTCTCATTAGCAAAAACAATGCAAATGTGTCTACTTGGCGATTCTTTGGTTTTAAACAAAATGAAAAAGGAGAGCTAAGCGATTTTTAAGCCGGGCGATTAAGACACCACAGATCTCCATCAGGAACTTACAGCTCACCAGCCACCGACGCACCGACGAAGAGCAGCCGGACCAAAAGCTCTTACAATCATCGGGGCTTTTGCAAAGGGAACCAAATATAACTGCGACAATCAACGGTGGCGACACTGTACAAGGGCAGTTACTGCGAGTTGATTGATCCCAATTATTGATCTCAGCATGCTCGTGGGTAAAATAGCTCTTACCGCCTATATGCTGTGGCGACTTATGGGTGTTGCAACGTATGCCAAAACTATTCATATCAACGTGCGTCTGTCTTTTCAGCTCTTTTCAGACAATTTTGTATCTATATATATATATATATATATATATATATATATATATATATATATATATATATATATATATATATATATTTTAAAGCAATATTGTCATGTGGGGAGTTTCAATATCGGCCAACTTTAGCTGTGATGCTCAAAATGGATTTGATTTTGTGTCCATCCATCCACCCTCTCCTCCATTCACACCAAGGATAACTCAAGTACCACAAAAAAACCTCCCCAAAAATATCCTGCCACTCTCTTATGTTCACACACACACACACACACACACACACACACACACACACACACACACACACACACACACACACACACTCGGATACAATCAAGAGTCTCTTCCTCCCTTTGCTCTGGTGTATCTCAACCTTTTTTCCCCCCCTCTTCATTTCCAAGCACCTTGCCTGCCTGAGACTACCTTTTCCCTGTCCACCCTTCCCCCATGTTTTCCTTTCATTACCCCTCTGCGTGTTCTCTCGCCGTCCCACCTTTGTGTCTGTCTCCTCTCCCGCAGTCTCAACGTTTGTTGCTGCTGCTATTTCTTTGTTGCAGCCACAGCCAGCCTCCTCAGCTAAGCTTGGCGCAGCTGCTCCGCTCTGGTGCTCGATGCATTTTTTAACAGTCCATCAAGTTCTAGCACAACTTGTTTTAAAAATACATCTGCTGATTAATTGATGGCGGAGGCATGGGAGGTTGGATGCAAACCAGGAGGGCCACCTTCTCTTCTGGGCGATATATATATAAAAATGTGGCTTTTTATCGCGCAATCCCCTGTGACTTTGTAGTCCACACGGGTAGCACTGCAGAAAGGGTGTGTTTGTGTCTGCCTATCTCTGCGGATGTTTGTCTGTGTTTATGGGCAGCGTGGAGAGGCTTTAAATCTTCACATTTCCTGGTGAATGTGTGCATGCGCATTTGTGCAGGGATTTGCATTTGTGCATTGGTATGTGGGTGTAAGAAACAGCGTGGCCTACTTTTACCTCGTATTTGTGGAGGTGATTTATTGTTTTTGTCCGTCTAGGCTATAGCAGAGAGCTGGGAGGCTGGATGTTTGCTCAGGAGGCAAAGAGATGAAGGTGCCAAGCAGGATGCTAATCCTAACCGCAGGTTAACATAAGTGCTTGCTGAATTGTTACACCCTTAAGGGTTGGCAACGTTTGGTCTGTTAATCTGTTCTGAACGCATTTATTTCTTTGTGTATATGCCTGTTCTATTATCTGATTTAGCACTAACAGTTGCAATTACTTCATTCAAGTGTCACGTGGCTTCACAGAAGCAGAGGAAAAATGGAACAAATGGGTTTTGTTCAATTGTCAAATCAGTTGTCAAATTCATTTCTACGTACTAAAAAAAGACATGCTTAAAGCTGCTCTAATAAATATTTGTATATTAACGAGAGATCAAAAGAATACACGTAATGTGACAAACTCACAGACAAAGTTAGCGACGAGCTGGTGAACAGAGTGGAGCATTTAACAGCTGAAGAGTAAGATATTTCCCTCAGGAGTTGGTGGAGACCAAACGTGAGCTAAAAGGAGAGTAAATATTGGCCTGATATTCATCAGGTGGCCAGTAAGACCAAATTTTGCTCTGCGTCTGCTTAATCTGTAACTGATTGCAAAGACATCCACCATACCAGCTTTACAAGGTGATGAGACGATGATGATGTGTATACAGCTTGTTGCATTGCACTATAAAGTGGACACCAATCAATTAATACAGATATAAAAGAATGCTAATATTTTATACTCTGTCTGATACTGAGATGAAAAGGGTTGATACCAAGTTCATGTCTGTGTGTGTTAGATATGGAGCTGGAGCCACGACCTGGTTAGCATAGCTTAGCATAAAGACTGGAAACCTCTGATGCCGTCAAATAAATAAAAAATAATACACCTCCCAATACATCTAAAGCTGACTAAAACATTGCATCTTGTGCGGAATTACGCACTGTAATTATTTCTCGACAAACAACAGTCTATGAGTCAGAACACCACCTCTCTGTGGGTTGACGGGTAGTATCTGGCAGATTATTTTGGTATTGCTGGCACAATGGTACGAAACATGGCAACCTCACAAACGAGAGTCTGCACACAGTCACTGCACCTTATTGTTGCTAGCCAAGAAATAGTTTGGCTCATAAAGACACAAATTATTATTTTTTTATTACCTCCGTTTGTGTTCGAATTAAACAAATTCATGAATGAGCTTTAAAGGTGTTGGTAGGGCGAATTTCAAACTTTGGACAGAGCTAGATGTTTCCCAGTGGTTCTTATCTTTATGCCAAGCACTTCCTGGTTCTGGCTCCATACTTAATAATACACAGACATGAAACTGATATCATGTGATTCTTACCCAGCTTCTCTTCTTTTAGTAAAGTGCATTATTGGTATTTAAGCTATGAATCACGTCAAGGCTGTCTTCCACAAAATCACTCAAATTGTTTAAATATGTCTTTGTCTGAAATATGGAGAGAAGAATTATTGGGTTGCCTTTCAAAAGGAAAACATGAAATGAAACTCTTAATACTATATGTCAAATAATGTCTCAGATTGTGAGCTGCAACAGAAACTCACAGTCAGTAGCAGAGCAGTAAAAAGGAACCCGTATTATTCCTGTTCTTATGATAAAATGGACTTGGGTCTCCACTCTCTCATGACCAGCATACCAATGACGGACTTTGTCACCGCAAGGTTTTGATGATGATTGTGGCTGCAAGGAAACTGCTTTGACTCTGTGTGACACAGGGAGTGAGAGAGATGTCTATAAGGCATAGCTGAACTGAGAGTGGACCGACTGAAGGCTGAAATAGGGATGTTATGACAGTTTAATTACACACTGAGCCACATTTTGGTAGAATGGGTGATACTGCTGTCAGTTTTTGTTTATAGATTATACAAACAAACATGGAAAAAAAAATTGCCAAGCAAGATACAAGCTAGATTACTTAATTGTTTATGTTCCTGTGACTTTACTTCAATGCATATTCACTATGCGTCATCTTGAGAATCTATTTTTAACTTCCTGAATAGAGAAGTTAGTTATTTCATCACTTTGTCTTTTTATCACACCATTTACTCTGCATTTTCTGTTAACCCTAACCCATTACAGATGTAGCAAAACACATAACACAGATGTTTCCTGAGATAGCTACCACAAAGGTGCATCTGATTTGGCTGATTTGGGTGAAACTACAACTAAACTCAGACACGGATAAACTCAACAGTGGATCAATTTATGTAGACTATGCTCTAATAACTGGCCCCAGACAAGTATTTGGAGTGAAATTTGAAATGTTTAAAAAACATAACAAAAAGACAAATTAGACTAGACCTAGAAAACTAAATGCAAAAAGGAATTGGCTTATACCAAGATGTTATTACACACAACTTAAATCATCTCAGGTTTCTTTGGCAAATGTCCCTTTTCTCATCCCTTTAACCATTACTTTCCTAAAGCAAACAGCTAAAATTCTTAACGGACTCTAAACACCAGTCACACACGCAAAAGGCCCGGGCGTTCGCTCAACGCGCAAAAACACCAAAATCTCACTCACAGTTTGGCGTCAGCCCTGGAGAAACAGTTCATGGTCCGAGAGAAGACGGCAGCGGTTCTGGTCAGGAATGGCGCTCTTTGACTTTGTTGGTATCTGAACAGCCCAACAGACTTCTCTTCATCGGAGTACCCACATGGCTCCGGGTCACCGTGGGGTCTGTCTTACCTAGAATCCAGCGCCGGGTCCAATTGCTCACACTTGACTTGTTCACTTGTCCACTAGTCACTCAAGCTAACCTAAAGAGACTGTTCTGTTGGCCGATGCTACCAGTACACTTCAGGTAATAGCAGCCTACAGCTGAGCAGTTAGCATCTTTACTCCTGCTAGCTTAGCAGCTAGTTTAGTTCCGACGGATATATTGCATGCAATTTAAGCAATGTTGCTTTTTCTAAAATTGGGACCAATTAGTTATTGTCTTATTTTTTCTTTTGTATATTATTTTTATTAATCGATGGAATATTCGGTAGAGTACTCGATTACTAAAATACTTGATTGCTAAAGCCCTAGTACACACATTATTTTCCCCTTTCTGTGAAGATATCTTACACCCAGACTTTTGCAGCCTCAGGGTTGGCTGGTTTCTTGAGTTGAGTTTGCCACAGATGTTCTGCTTCTTCACTGAGGGAAAGAGGTTACAGGTGCTGCTGTTTGTTTGCCTAATTACTTTGGATAGCTGCTGTCTCTTGAATGCCAAGGCATCATAGGAGCCGGGATGAACGACTGGCCGTACTTCTCTGGAATGTGTTTTTACTGCATTTGAAATTATATCCTGGCCTCATGGTTAACTATAACTTCCAGTTTATGGATTAGGATAAGGAATATGCCTTGGTGTTTAAGTGCTATAGCAATAAACATAAAAAAGAGACAACGAATATAAAATCAAGTGCCGTAAAAAAGCCAAGAAACATAAATAGAATGTACAATAAAAGTATGAAGTATACTAAAGAAAATAGGTACAGGAAATGTGCAAAAGTATAGAGACTCTATGAAATGTACAGTAATACAGATATGACAGTACATTGGTGCAGTTGCTCCAATAAAGATGATCATACTCGTTAAAAGGAAATCTAGTTGTGCCAACCGGGAACTCTGGCTTTAAGAATATGTCTATTTGCTATTAATGGAACAAGCAGCTTCACCACAAGAGCTCAGCTTTTTTTTGTACCTCATATTCTGTTTCATACAAGATAAAATTGAAATATCTAAGTCAGAAATTCTTCCTGGTTGGAGAGTGCAAAGCGGGAGGCGCCGTGATCCAGCCCCTGTCTCCTTTTTTTTTTGACATTTCACAAAACGAGCAGGAGAAGTTTTCCTCCATACCGTCTCCGGTGTCAGCTACATGATTATGCTGTTCACTGCTGGCTTAGAGAACTCACTTAAAGCACATCTCAGAGATATGGAATTTGTACAATTTGGGAGCTGGTATAAAAGATGACCATCATAAAAGGGTCTGTAAAAAAATATGTATTATATTCATCATTCATCGGGTGACTTACATGTGGAACACTGCTCTCAGCAGTCTGTAATCATCAAGGTTAAAACTTGAGAGCCTGTGTATGCTTTGTGTGCATTGATGCGGAGCATATTTAAAAACAGCAAGGCTTTAACACCCTGGAGGATGTGCATCCGCCAGGTGAGTAAAGCAGGTTTTTCTTCGCTTCAGGGGAAATGAGAATAGAGTCACTGCACTGGATCTTCAGCTTCACTCGGGTCACTGGAGATTTGACGTGGGGCGTCCCTCTGAGGTACACACTAATGAAATAAAACGCAGCAGCAGCAACAACAGAAGCGCAAAATGGAAGCTCCGGTCTTTACAGCTTGACATGAGACATGTCACGTCCGCCTGTCTCCGCCTCATCTTGAACAGTAATAGGTGCTCACACCAAGAAGGAAATGAAAGGCTGACATTTTGCGAGCCACCGGAAAAAATCTCTGTTTTATATTTCGAATCACACGGAGATAAAAAAAAAAAAAATGGCCGTACATGTGCACAATCAGATGCACGCGAGAGTCTACGCACTGTTAATACAAATTAACCTGCAAATACTCGATGCGGCCGCTTTTTAAATACCACCAGTGAGATCAGAACTAACCCTTCAAGCTCTCATATCTAGTTTGTTCTGGAAGCTGACATATGAACAACGTGCAGTTGAGAGATGCCAGCGGGAGCTCTGGAAGCGCAGCGAGGCCAAATCTGCCTCCAGCTCTGGTTATCACATGCTGGAGACCCATTTTCATTACCGATTCCTTCTGTGTGAACATGAGAGGACTGTGACAGGAGTGGGAGAGAAAAAAAATAATCTATCTATATATATATATATATATATATATATATATATATATATATATATATATATATATATATATATATATGTGTGTGTGTATAAAGTCTATCAGTGTGAACACTAACTGTTGTAACACTCTGCAGGTGATGATCATGTACTTCCACCCCAGTGTGTTTCGGTGTATCCTCCTGAGGTGGGTTCGCCTCCTGGGTTTCGCTGTCATGTACGGCACTGTCATCCTCAAGCTGTACAGGTACTGAACACTCAAATTATTGGAATCAAAAGAGTGATCATATGAGAAATGATGTTTCCTGTATGCTGTATCAAAAAACCTTGTCCCCCCCACCACTTCCCTTCTCCTATCTCCTCTCTTTCTATTTCATTTCCCTTCCTCCTCTTCCTCATCTAATTTTGTCTCTGCTCCTCCTTCTCTTTCTATCTTCTCATCTTGTCTCCTCTCCTTGTCTCCTTGACTCCTCATCTTTATTCTTCTTAGTTCCTATCCTATCCTATCCTCTCCTTGTGTTGTTCTGTGGCCTCTCTTTTTCCTCTAATCACCTCATACCCCCCCCACCTTCTTTCTTCCTGTCTCCTCTCTTTTCTTCCTAACTCCTTTCCCCTCCTCTCATGCCTTCTCCTCTCCTCTCTCCTTCTGTCCTCCCATGTATCCTCTCCAGATATTAACTTGCCCTATGAGTCAGCCGTAGTGTTTCAATAATTCAGCTCCCTCTCAGTCTGCACTCACACACACATGCACGCTGTCAATAAGCACATTTGAATTTCCCATTAGGTAAGGTCCATCTGCATCTGCCTGCTGAAGTATCTATTGAGACACATACTCTCGTCCTGCTCTCCTGCTCTGAGCAAGTGTTGGCGAGATGGTAGAAGGGGGTCAAAGGCCGCCCAGAGTGTTCCCTTGGCAAAATTACCATTTTGATTTTTTTTTCCCTGAGCTCGCTGGGTGTTAAGTGTGCCCGGAGGCCAAGCTCTTATAGCCCGGTCTCCCTGAATATATATCAGAGATAAGAGAGATTTGTCACAGTCTGGTCAGGAGGGAAGATGAGCGCAGTGTGGAGTGGATAGTAAACAGAGAAGTGACTGTTTGTCTAGATGGGGATATATTTATATAACGCCATCTTTGTCCCCTATAGCTCTCCTTACCCAGCATCAAATCCCTTTGAAACTCTTCTGGCCGATGTGTTGCATTTTTAATTCCCTTTACAGAGGCAGAATTGTCTTGTGTGAATGCAGTGAGGATACTGTGCAGCTTACAAATAAACTGCCTCTGCAGTCTAATGTGTTAGCTGGACCACCTCTAAGCTGAAAAGTTAAAGAAACCGACACCCATAAGACAAGTCCAATTTGTTAAATTTGGATTGAAAAAAAACTAAAAATGAAATCTGTAACCTCATTCTACTCTGAGTTATACCTTAATGTGATTCTCCTGTCAGCGCAAGACATATTACAAGATAATTTAAACAAACATGAATGGAATTAGATAACAGCGCCCTTTTCTCCCTGATCCTTTTAATTCAAGTGGGCATGTTTGCAAGAGCAACAGCCGGGGGTGTGAGTTGTCAATCGCATGGAGAGAATCTGTGACTCACCTACACAGCTCATCATGATTTCACTCAGCAGTCTCAAGTATTCAGGCTCATGTTGTCCTCCTCTTCTCTCTCTCTCTCTCTCTCTCTCTCTCTCTCAGGGTGTTAAAGGTGTTCCTGTCCCGCACGGCCCAGAGGACGCCTTACATGACCAGCTGGCGGGTACTGCGGCTGCTGGTGGTGATCCTGCTGGTGGTGCTGTGGTTCCTGGTGGCATGGACCTCCTCCGTGTGCCAGAGCCCCGTGCTGAGTCGGGCCATGATCGCTGCAGGCCTCACCCCAGAGGGGCTGCAGTTCAGCATGTGTCTGCTGGATCGATGGGACTACATGATGGCTGTCGGTAAGTGCGTGTGTTTTCTGTGTATTTCTGTACATGTACCCAATGTGTAGTGATGTCTTTGCAGGACAAGTGAGTGACAACATTTTTTTTTGCTCCTAATTACCACTTAACTGTAAGGAGCTTTTGGGCTTACGGCTGCTTGGGTAAGGCTGAAGAACAAGTTTAGTTTAGAAACTTTTGGGAAAAGTCTGTAGGCAGGGTCAGGGGGAAATGAATGCCTCTTACCTCAAGTCACTCTGAACATTTTGATTGTAAACTTTTGTTTGACTCTGCATTGAATACTGTGTAGATACACATTCCTAGTACACACATACATACATAGTCTTTTATTCTGACAGTGAGGTTCTCATTAAAGAGTAACTTAAAGGCACCCTGGGGAGTTTTTGTTGAGTGTAGCGATGTACTAAGTGAGTTTAAAGTCCTGAGGCTCCAATGCTGGGGTGGTCGAAAGGTAAACAGAGACTGATTGCCACAGGGAGGCATAAAGACTGAGTTTTCAATAGTCTAGCTGCACCGTATCCGACCCATTTATTTAGAACGGTCCAGTCCTCTCCTATATGCTTTATAGAAACTAATGGTACCGACAGCAAATGGATTGCATAAAATAGAAGGGACTGTTTGAAGTCGTTAAACTGCATCTTGCAATTTCCAGCGAGTCTTCAGCACAATGCATCCATTGTTGTTCAAGTGACAAATCACGTCAGACAGAAATAAACAGGTATGGGTTGGGGAGTCGTATAAATGCGATAAACTTCTCTGCTTTAGCAGATTTCCTGTTGGAGATAAATAGAGCCACTTACTTAAGTGAGGTTTAAAATGCTCCCAAACATGCCGCCCGCTTACCTGAAGACATGATTATGCTGTAATAGGGCTGTTTATTCAGCACCCTGCCCTCGAAGCAGCATTTTTTTTAAAAAAGACTCTGCTCTGGACTTGAGGTTTGGGATGCAGTTATTGGATTTTGATGATAATGTCCATTGTTTGATTCACCTTTCCCTGAAGGGTTTTGCTCACTAACAGTTTAATGGATGATGCTGTATATTTAATTCACACTGGGATGATCTGATAAAAAAAAAAGATGGAGTGCGCCTCTTAGTGTCTTGGGCTGCCACCATTAAAGCGGAACACCTCCAGAGGGCGGGAGGTGCCACGAAGTCCCTCATGTATTTTTACAGCCCTTCACCACAAGCATGCCTCTAAGAGCACTCCGGAGGACAATCCCATCTAGTTTTATAGACAATGATCCATCGCAGAATGAAATGGTATGAAGTATTACGGGATGTATGAAAGCAAATCCAACCACAATAACAGACTAGTCACTACAATCTATAGGCTTTATCATCTAAACTGAAGTGTATTTGTTACATTGTAGCTACAGCAACTTCACCTTGACTTCTCACACTCTGTTCCGCTCTCTTATATATTTCATCCCAGCCTTTCATATTGTGCTCACACCACTTTGAGTTTCCCGTTCTTTACTTTCCCATTCATCCATAAATCATGATTTACATGCCTACCTAACCAAGCCGCATAAAAAAAATGTACAAAGTGAATCTTATGTCTGACTTGGAAAAACAACACAGGCTTGTAAACATTTCCTTTGGAAGCTTCACTTAACCTTTAAATATGCTGCAACCCCCTCCCCCACACAATCTCAGTTCAAGAAATACTCATAGAAGTGGAATCAGCAATTGCCAAAATGATAGAAAACACAACAAATGGTGTGTTGATGAACAGTTATCACCATCATCACAATAAATGAGAGGAGCACGGGCAATAATGTTCAAAATCCTATGAAGATCTCCGTCTATTGTTATTGTTCATGACTCTAACAGCCACAACTAGTTAAATGCGAGCTGAAAAATGAAGCCACAATAATCCCGAAAATGACCAGAAGCTATCACACTGTCAAGCTAAGAAGCATTAAGAGTGATTGCATCGGTGAGAAGTTTCAGGTTCTCTCCCTCATGGATCCAGTGAGTACCCAGAGGGCCTTGTGTGTGCGCTAACAGTAGCTTCCTAATGACAGAGTATTGAAGCAGGAGGCAGTGATGGGCACCTCACTGAAGCCGGTCTGACAGCAGGGGAGACTAATCCTGTTTGGAAAGAGGCGAAGGATGGATCCCTGAGAGAAGCTTGGTCTGCCTCTGCAAACTGATAGACAGGCAGACACACACACACAGAGAGAGAGAGAGAGAGAGAGAGAGAGAGAGAGAGAGAGAGAGAGAGAGAGATAGAGAGAGACACGGAGAGAAAGACACGGAGAGAGAGAGACACAGAGAGAGAGAGAGACACACAGAGAGAGAGACACAGAGAGAGAGAGAGACAAAGAGAGAGAGAGAGACGGAGAGAGAGACACACAGAGAGAGAGACACAGAGAGAGAGAGAGACACAGAGAGAGAGAGAGACAGAGAGAGAGAGAGACACGGAGAGAGAGACACGGAGAGAAAGACACGGAGAGAGAGAGACACACAGAGAGAGAGACACAGAGAGAGAGAGAGAGAGAGACACAGAGAGAGAGAGACACAGAGAGAGAGAGACAAAGAGAGAGAGAGAGAGAGAGAGACACACAGAGAGAGAGACACACAGAGAGAGAGACACGGAGAGAAAGAGAGAGAGACACAGAGAGAGAGAGAGAGAGACACACACACAGAGAGAGACACACATACAGAGAGAGACACGGAGAGAAAGAGTGACGGAAGTGGCAGGGAATAAGAAGAGTGGAGTCTGTGAAGTATGAAGCTTGGAGGGATGTGGGAAACGATGCAGAGAGAGTTTTTTTCCACCAGCTGGGGAAGGGGGAGGGGGAGAACTTGAGAGGAAGAGAAGAAGAAGAAGAGGGAGCTGGTGAAGGGACACTCAAGAGACACGACTGAGTAACGCATGCAGCTTCAGAGGAAGTGACGGTGTGTTCTTGCCGTGACAGCTTTCCACAATGGCAGCACTTTAAATGGAATGAAACACGTAGAGCACAACAATCTCTCCGTTTGGGTCAGTGCGTATTTGTGTATTTGTGTTCAAGACAAGATATGAAATGAGGGATCCTCGCCGCTCGCTGTGACAGCCGGTGAGAACACACTGGTGTGCTGAGGCTACACTGAAGGACAGGAGGCACCCTGCAAAGCTGCTTTGGAGGATTTTAACAATGCTTGTGATGCTTTGCTTAAGAAGAAAAAAATGAATTCCTTTTTTTGTGTTTTCACTTGTTTTGTTATAATGCTGACAAGGGAACACATGTTTGTCTGGAAATGAATAAATCATCCTATTTTGTCTTGAAATTCCTTGCAAAATGCAGCTGAAGCCAAACAATATTGATAATGCCAACAATAAGCAATTCATTTGAATCTGAAATTAATCTGCATTAGTTGGAGTTGTTATCCCTTTCTTCTTTCACGCAGCTCTTCGTGCATCCTGATTCAAAGGCTAAGTACCAAGTAATTAGTGATGATTTATAGACTGGGCCTGTTCATGAATATTAATGGACTGTAATCACCGTAAGGACTTTAAGGACTCATATGCCAACACACAGTATTGGCACAGTTTTTGGTGCTCCTTTATGTCTGCAAACAAAACAAGCTGATTTAGCTTACATCAGAGGAAAACCTCTCACTTGGTGATTTTTCTATGCAGCATATTATAACGGAAAGTAAAGTAAAGTAAAGTTTTTTTTAAAGCAAGAATCATAATTTTGTTCTTCATTAGAGAGCAGCAGATATAAGAGCTATCAGACTGCTTCAAGACATAACTTCAAACCTCCAAAACACAGCCAGCCTAAATCTGTGCACATATAATGTCCAGTAGATTTTGAGTTATGTTGATAATGCTGAAGACAGCTCATTTTCTCAATACATCTTTTCTGTAAAATTGCAGTCGGGCTGTGTGACCGTGGTGAGATAAGACGACAGCAGTAAGGTGTCAACACATTGTCAAGGAAACACTGCAAAAACACGGGGAACTCTGGCTAAATTTGGAGCTACATTATTGCCTTGTTTCCAACAATCAACTTTTTTCAACATCTTTGTTTCGTGGAGTGTGTGATGACTATCAGCACTGCTGTGTACTATCGCAGTGACTCTGCATCCAACATTTCAGAGCAACAGTGCTTCTATAATTTAACATGCAAATAGAAACAGAGACTAAATCAATGCTCAAAGGAATAGTTTAGCATTTTGAGAGATCCGTTTTTGGAAATTTCTCTCTTGAGAGCGAGATGATGATGAGGAGCCGGGAGATGATTAACACTAGTAACCGGGGGGAAACGAGTAGCCTGGCTCTGCCCAAAGGTAAAGTCTGCCTACCAGCACCTTTACAGCTGACTATTCAACATGAGTCCCATTTATTTAATCAACACAAACAGAAAAGTTAATAATTAAAATAAAAAATATATATTTATGGGGGAGTTTAAGAGTGTTTTTGTCACAGTCTGGCGCCATCATGCCGGTACAGAGCCCTGCAGTATACGCAAATCTGTGCTCAACAGTCATTTGCTGTTACCTGCGGATGGATTAACCATCTATAAAACCACACATTTTAATATTGTCAAGTTTATGTATGGACCAAACAAAGCAGATGCAGCGTTTTAATTGAGCTTTAGAGAGGCTGGTGGGCATGTTTTTGTAACTTTAGAGAGAGCGGTTTCCCGTCTTTACGCGAGGCTAAGCTAAACGCCTCCCAGCTCCAGCTTTTGTATTTAACTTTTGTATTTAAGACATGATAGCGGTATTGTTCTCATCTCACCCTCAGAGAGAAAGCAAATTAGTGTGTTTCCCTAAAAGTTGAACTATAACTGTAAAGCCTTCATTGAGTTTGGCACTTTGAAAAAGGGAGAAAAGTTTCTAATCTCATTTTATACATAAAAACACTTTTCGGATTATATAGGCGTGTCCAACAAAGATGTTATTAAGGACACTAAATCAAATTACAACAATTATGAATTAAAGACAAAGACCGTCCTCTAATCCTCCTTGTGACCTTTTTTTGTTGTTCGTCCCAGCGGAGTTCCTGTTCCTGCTGTGGGGGGTGTACCTCTGCTACGCAGTCCGCACCGTACCCTCGGCTTTCCACGAGCCACGTTACATGGCTGTAGCCATCTACAACGAGCTCCTCATATCCGCCATTTTCCACATCATCAGGTAGGTGAGGGAAACGGGTGGAACAGGCACCAGTGGGCATGAAGAACAGTATGAATGGCAATAATTATGTCTTTGACAGAAAATCAAAAAGGGAAGAACAATTGTCTCACTTTTCTTGATGAACATCTCTGCGACAGTAATGAGGAATATAGCGTGAACAATGACAAGGGGCTTAAACGACTTTACCCCTTCTTGCAGCCGCTGTTTAATCATAATCATAGAGATATTTGCGTGTTAGAGCAGGGCATTACAAGTGCTGAACATGTCAGATAAAAAAGGCAGAGAGTTCACCCGCCCCCTTCATCAGGGAAATGAACAGCGTCAGCAGAGCAAGTTGAAGGGAGGTGAATAAAAAATGTTCTTCCCCAGGCAGAGACACAGCATTTAGATCTACTGTGCCAAAATAAACCCTCTGTGGCCCTAAATGGATTCTCTGTCTTACTGTCACAGGTAACGAAATGTACTCTTTGTAACATGTATTTTGAACGTCTTTTCATTTAAGTAATCGTCATATATTTGCTTGAAAATACCATGAATAAGCTAAATGTTCCCCAAAACCTGACGTGATAATAGGTCATGGAATTATTTCTTGAATTCCTCATGGGCAAGAAGAATCAATAGTTCTGGCTTTAAAGCGGCACTAATCAAAAATCTATATTATTCGATATTAACAATGGAATGAATACTGTAACTATGCATAGGCTAATGTGAAAGGGGTTCAGTTTCAGGGCCCACAACATTTTTTTATTCAGTCTGACTCGGTCTCTCTCATTCAGTCTCTAGCTAGTGAACATAATGGAGCATTTAGCAGCTAAAGCCCTAGATATTTAGGACAGTAGTGGTGGTGGAGACCAAAACAGAGCTAAAAGGAGAGAGAGTATTGGACTTACATTCATCAGGTGGACAAAAACACAACTCCAAATGAATGCTAATGTTGCTCCATGTCTGCTAGAAGTGTAATAAAGCAACTGTTGGCTAAAAAAATTGCATCTTTTGCCAATGTTTGTTTTTAGTTCCCTCTGTGTCATTCCTCACACAAAACAATGCAGCAACACATTAGACTACAAAGTTTTACAAACCTAGTTTTTGTCTGAAGCCTAAGCTAAACGTCTCAACATTCCCTGCTTTGGATGCAAATATAATCACGCATTTGAAGACAAACTGTGTCAAATGCTTTGCACAACAGACTGGAGGCTGGTTTGATGAATGCTATTTCCCTACCTTTAGGCAGCCTTTTTCATGTTTGTGTTGCATGAAAATCAGATGCAGAGACTTGAAACTTGAATGAGATAAATGTTTTCATCTTACAATACAAGTACACCTCACAATGTGACACAGCTGAGGGTAAGGGACTGCTTGGAAAAAGAAAAACTCTTCTTTTGTTATCATTAAATGCATGTGGAAGCGTTACTTGCCCACCCGCAAATTGTATTGTAAATGATTTGAACTGAAGAATCGGACTAGACTGTATATAGGAAGTGGATGTAGTCAGCGTGCCGTCATCCACTGGTTTGTGGACTGCCGTTTTGAAGCCTTGAGTTTGTCCGTTGCCATCTTGACGTTTTGGCAGAAGTGACAGGAGAGGGTGACGTTAAGTGAAACTGAACGCTGAATAAGGCATTTTTAAAATTATGGACAACTCCCAGACCGGACAGCGCCGTGATAGTGACATCATGCTTTATTGAAGACTTGAAACTAGCAATTGAGACCATAAACTCATGTTTACAGTGTTTACTGAGGTAGTAAATAAAGTTAGAAATAGAGTCCTTTTCTCATAGACTTCTATACAATCAGACTTTTTTTTGTCCCTTAGGTCTATCAGAGAGAATGTAAGTTTAAGCGCTGCAGGTTTGACGCCTGATCCTGACTCACCTACAACTATTTCACCTACAACTATTCCTGACACTTCCTGTGTGGCTCTCAGGAGCTTATTTACAGACAAGCTGTTCTTTATGTGTCTCTGTCTGAATATCAGTTTTGATTGTTCAAGGAATGGTGGAAGTAGTAGTACCTACATTTTTAAAAGACTCCTAAAGCAAAGAATACTTTGTCAATCCTGTTGCAGTGGGAATAAAACCTGTCAGGTGTTTTTTTTTTTTTTTTTTTACATTACGTCTGCAAGGAGCCTGGGGCAAAAAATTCCATTTGTCACACTTTCTCTGATAAAACTGTTGGTGATTGAATATTCTTTCATTTATGGAGCGCCCTATTGTGCTCAGTTGGACAAAAAGAAAAAGATCACATTCTTTTAATCTGTTGAGAAACTGAAAAGTCAAATGGGTACACCTTCATCAGTGGTGTGAAACTGTTATAAATCAAGCTGTTCTCGCTTTTCCGCTTGCTGGGGAATAGAACAAAAGTGTTTTTTTCTTCTTCTTTTTTCTGCTGCGTCCCAGAGATAAGGCTGGACTTGAGCGACGTGTGTGTGTGTGTGTGTGTGTGTGTGTGTGTGTGTGTGTGTGTGTGTGTGTGTGTGTGTGTTGTGTGCAATGGGGTAGGGTTGATGAAAACACATGCACACAATGCTTTTGGATATCTAATTTGAATTATGAATGTGAATGTGATTTCTGGGCGTGATGACAAAGGACCAACAACCTCTGAGCCACCTTGGTGGATCTCTGACAAACTTTGAGGAAACAACTTTGTCTCACGCACGTGTACACACACACACACACACACACACACACACACACACACACACACACACACACACACACACACACACACACACACACACACACACACACACACACAGAAGCGCAGAGGAATCTTTTCACAGACCTTGGACAAAATACACTTAACTCACACTGCCCAATAACTGCATTGATGTATCTGTCATGGAGTCTGGAGTTGATTGGTTGTGTAAAATTGGTGCCAAAGTGCCGCCCATTGTTAGAGCCTATTTAGGCTTTTGTGTTCTTTTCATATTTTCCAGCAATAATTGGAGCGATAACCTGTGCTGGTACTTGTGAATACAATAGAAACTATGAATTAAAACTGCCACAATAATGGAAATTATGTCATGTTGGAAAGAAGAAACCACAAGCTACCAACGTTGCTGCTGTGAGCTTTGACATGAAGAGCTGCACATGTCTGGATTGAGTCAGTACTGACAGAAATGGGACACAACTCCTTTGAAAAAAAAAAATTACTTGTTTTGTGTTTTTCAGACGGTGGCAGAAAACAAACGTCTATGTTCAGCTCTATACATTTCTTTTATGTGAAGCACTTTTTAAAACGTGACAAATTGCTTCTGTATAAAAATACCAGCAACAGATTCAAATTAAATGAGATAATTAATAAGGTGAAACACCGAACGGACGATTAATAATGATTGGAGGAATTTCATCGATTTAATAAAAAAAAAATTTTAATAGGGGACTTATACTTTATCCTCTGCCTACCAGAGGATTTCAATCAGACTACAAATATAAGCAGCCATGCCAAGCTTTAAAATACGAGCAGTAAAATCAATTTAAAAGTCATCAGTCAGCCAGTGAAGGGCAGCAAGGATGTACAAAATCACATCAGTCTAGATTCTACATGAAGTCTGTGTTCCGGTGTAGGCCATTATCTTGGATACTATATTTGAGGAGATGCACAAGGCTATGTTAGGTTACGATCCTTACCATAGTTTCTCTGTGTAGTGTCCAGGTAGTAGTCCAGGTCATGCCCCCCATCACACAGCCAGAGACCAGATATTTGTAGCCTAAGCAGAAGACAAAAGCCAAACATAAGAAATATTTTACGTACGATACATTTGACTACCAAGTCAGATAGTATAATTTCATATGTTGTGACCAGCTGTGGATCACTGTAAATCTATGGGGAAATGTTACGGCCTCCGTTACATATGACGCTAAAAACAACCAGAAAGAACAGTTTCTTCCTGCAGACGAAAGAAATCAAAAAAGTAATGCACTGTTAGTAACCCTCTAACACCAAGATATTTACTGCTGCCGTACAGCAGCAGTAAATAACAATGCATGTGTTTTTTACTATGTATGTCACTGTCAATATAAATCCTACAAACATGACTCCTTCATGTGTGCATACCGTACACTATTTGTGTCGTTTACAATATACAGAACACTTGACTAGAATAAAGACATTTCTTTCTTATTTTATTGTTGGTCACTTGTGCGTATTATATATATATATATATATATATATATATATATATATATATATAGAAGGAAAAGCACAGACAGGACTGTTATCTACACAAGTAAAAATAGGTATGAATATATATATTCATACCTATTTTTACTTGTGTAGATAACAGTCCTGTCTGTGCTTTTCCTTCATCTGTCCAGCTTTGTTGTCCTTGTCCCACATTGAGTTTAGCACATAGCAAATGACATGTCTAGCTAACAAGTCACTGCTGATAACAACAAAGACTTTAGAGAAGACGATAGAGGACCTGTGCGCTAACCTTTGGGCGTAGTTGGAAAGGTATCGTTCATAATGTTTAATGGGACGACCTAAAATAGTTGTGTACACAGTCCTTGTACCTTTGCCTCATTTCCATTGTTACATTTTCTCTTTTTTATTCAAAAACAAATGTTTTATGGTTGCTATTCATCTCATGTTGGTTGGCTTAGTTCCAGGTTAAAAACGCTTCACAAAAGGATTTTTTTTTTTAAACGACGATGGAGTGAATGAAGTTTAATTCCCTTCCAGAACGGAGACGTTCAAAAAGTTGGGGATCACCGTTGAGCTCTATTTACTGCTACTTTTATCATTTCCCCTCCGTTTTGCTGTTATGTCTCTGTACAGTTTTTGAAGTGGGGATTGCCTCGGGGTAGCAGCAGCCTTCATTTTGTTCTCAAGAATCACTAACGGCTGCTTTTAATGTCTGTGCCTGTATGTGTCGGAACATATTTCACCGAGTCGATTCAACTGGCTTTCATAAAGTGCCGGGGAATGAACAGAACCTCTCCTGTATATGTTTTTATTCTGCAGGTTCAATCTGGTGCCGGGGCTTCACCCTGACTGGATGCTCATGTTGTTCTTTGCTCACACTCATCTGACTGTGACTGTGACTCTGGGCCTGCTGCTCATTCCAAAGGTAACACCCCTTGAACCACGGCAGGTATTAGTTTGATGGGTTGTGGGTCAGTGGTTGGAAGTAACTGTGTAGGCAGCAAAAGTTTGAGGTACTACACCATACCGTATATCTATTGTATGTGTACTTCTACTCCTTTACCTTTCAGAGCAGTACATTGAACTTTCTCCACTACATTTATCTGACATATAGTTATTAGTTACTTTATATATTGACATTTTACAAACAAAAACACATGATAAGCCTATAAAACACACAAAGCTAAGATTTAATCATTGCTTCTCAATTTGATTTGTGATTTTGTGACAAAACTACAGACTGTTTCTAAAGTAGATAATCTAGCTCCACCTCAACCAGCTGCAACAGTAATCTAATTGGGTATAATGTATTAGTCACAAAGGCCATCTTACTGCAGAATGAGTACTTTTACTTTAAATATTGTAAACATATTTTGCTGATAATACTTTTACCTAAGATCTTGAATGCAGGACTTTCACCTGCAATGAGGTATCTTTACATTGTTGAAGGGGTACTTAAGTAAAGGATCTGAATACTGTAATCTACTCTAATACTAATACGGCAATTTAAGCACTTACATAACATTTCTCTGCTCAAAATGTGTCATTGCTTGCTCAGAATATTGGCACATATTTAATCGCGTAGAGTTTCGATTAATTGAATGGGGAAACTAATCCGTAGAGGAGAAGCAGCTCTTACAGAAAGTGCTGCATCAATAAGATCAGTGCAGAAGTCGTATACTTGTTTTTGTTACAAGACGGGTTTTTTTGGAAAATGCAATTGTCATGGAGGTTTCATTGAGAACAGAGAGATTTCCTTAATGGCTTCCGCTTTACTGTAGCTTGTGTATTCAATAGTCCATTAATCATCGTAAGATAATTTGATATTAGCGATCTACAACACACACACACACACACACACACACACACACACACACACACACACACACACACACACACACACACACACACACACACACACACACACACACACACACGCTGCCATTAAACTCATTCAAATTGCATTAGTAGTTACTGTAATTTAGCTAAGCACTCCCGTGGGTGTCTTTATGTGCAATCTCTCAAGTCTGATGGAAAACATTTAATTATCCTGCTGTGTAAGAAATGCAATACACCTTCAGCGCTTTCTGTTCCTTCATTGTTTCTTAATTAGGCCCCTCAGAAGTATAAGTCAGTTGAGTACACAAGGATAATCAAGCACAATGGGAGGATGTTATTCTTACGCTGCTTCTGTCCCCGAACCTCGGCAAAATATTTGGTTTCTCTGAAGCAAAGATGAATAAGTTGGCTATGAAAAGTCAAAATCAAACAGATTAGAGATCATTCTCTCTTCTCAATTAAATGTGTTATTTTAATCAAGGAGGAAGTAAGTGCCAGCAAAACCAGAGATACATACATTTGAAAAATAGAAATAATCAACCTGTTGATATTGCTGTGTTTACTCCAGCAGTCAACAGAAGGAGGATCAACTTGCATTAAGAAAACTTGGAGTTAAACATCAATCAATCAAGAACACATTAAATACACAATCTAGAAAAACACAAATCCCATATATTGTTCATTGTTCTGTATTCTGCAGTTCATATTTTTTTGGCTGTCATTTCTTTAAGTTTAGGAAGGTAACTTTTTCATTATATCAGATCTATATGAGTGAATAGTTTTACCTCCAATGACCCCTTTAGCCAACACATTTATTCTGTCGTACAATGAATCTAATCATCCTATAGGCCTGAGTAATATTGTTGGAGAAACTACATTTCTTTTTCTCACCCTTCCAGCAGACTCAGTGATGCCATTCTTTAACCTTGCTCTCCATCTGTCTTAGTTCCTGTCCAAAGGGACTCAGGCCAGGGATGATATTGCCACCGAGGCCTATGAGGAGGAGCTGGACATGGGACGGTCTGGCTCTTACCTCAACAACAGCATTACCTCGGCCTGGAGTGAGCACAGCTTGGACCCTGAGGATATACGGGTAAAGTAGCATTTAGAATCATAGCAAGATTATTCTAAATGTGTGTTAACCACACCTGGAAGCTGATCATGACAATATAAATCAAACAGTAGCAATGTAATTATTCAAAAGAGGCCCAGCAGTTACAGTGTCACTCCTGTTTTCAGGACGAGTTGAAAAAGCTGTATGCCCAGCTGGAAGTCTACAAACATAAGAAGATGCTAGCCAACAACCCTCACCTCCAAAAGAAACGCAACTCCAAGAAAGGTCTGGGTCGCTCCCTGATGAAACGGATAACGGAGATCCCAGAGAGCATGCACATACACCGGCAGTGCAGTCGCGAGGACGGCAGCGAACACGGCAGCAACCGCAGCACCTTGAGGAGAAACCCCTTTGAACCGAGTCATCACGGTGAGATCACGGCTCCACCTGTTCAATCTGGACCCTGAAACTGAAGCAGCTGAATGGAATTCAGCCATCTTTGATGCATCTTGGTTTAGCGTGTTAGCACATGAACACTTGCTAATTCATAGGTATTTGTCCCCAAAAAAGACAACCCCATCCATAGAAACAGCGTTATTTTGAATCCCACTGCTTTTTTTGGCAAGACACACCCTGCATAGAAACCAAGCGCTAGGATTTGCCAGGCATCCATGCTTGCTTGAGTTACCGGTAACCCAACTTATTCATGTCCTATGCCCTGACCCGAACCACTCCAGGCCAATGCCCAACATGTCTGAAAGTTAGCTGTGTGGTTGCGAACAACACTTAAAAATGATAGTCATATCAGTAAATTTATCCCGCTTTGATGCCATTTTATTGTTTTAATCTTTCCTCAGGCAAACCTCGGGATGAGTCCCTGAAGAACAAAGTCATAGGCTTGAAGAAGTCGCTCAGCTATGACCATGTTTGTGACCAGGATGAAGAAACTGCGAGTCAAACTGGCTCGACCGCAGGAGACAATATGACTCCCGTCGGAGGCGGTGGGGAAGGATCTCTTCTGGGTTCTCTGATTGGCCGGAAACACACCAAGAAGCAGCTGGAACCATCTGCTACCCCACCAAGACTGGAACCAGCCGAGTCCACCGAGTCTGTTCCACTGTTCTGGAAATCAGCCAGCGCTCACAACTTGACCCACGAGAAGAAACCAGTCCACCTGCGGACCTCCATCATGCAGAAGTCTCTGAGTGTGATTGCGAGTGCCAAGGAGAAGATGCCGGGGCTGACCAACAAGACCCAAAGCGTGGAGGACGCCAGTAAGAAGGGTCCGAAGGGACAGGAGGAGAGGATGCTGTCTGAGGTGGATGAGACCCCCGAGCATTACCCCAAGATGATCATTAGTCAGTCAGTGGAGTACTCCAAGACACCCATGAAGATGGGAATCATGAAACAACAGGTACTGTTAACATTTACAATCCAAATCGATTGATGCATTACCATGTTTTTTAGCTCTAATGAAATGTTTACTCAAGTTATCAATTAGTCCATCAACAGAACATTGGGTAATGGGTAACGATTAACCTTCTAATTTATCACCAGGCCTTGGGCCTTCCTTTACCCAGATTGAACCACCTGGATTGAAAAAGTCTTTTGTGAAAATAATACTAAACATTCCGTTTTAACAGCTCCTCAAATCTGAGGTTGTTTTTTTTAATAAAATACCTTTTGATCAAAAATGTATTCTTTACCTTGGAAATAGTAGCTCATAACTCAAAAGCTTAACTCAACCTCCACTTACCAGCTTTTTCCAGAAATTGTAATACCATCTTAGAGGATGGAGACCTTTATACACAGATCAGGACATTAGAGAGGAGGAGGAGGAGGAGGAGGAGGATAGAGGGATTGAGTTGGGGCTTGTTTCTTATATGTGTTTCTCTGGCCAACAAAGACAAGTGGATAATGAGAAAACTGGCTAGACGTTAGACCAGGTTTAAACCAAGCTGTAAACACAACATTCTTATATTATCACTTTTTTAGCTCATATGTCAAAGCCATTTTGTTAGCCAACAGATGCCTATTTACACAAAACAGACACAGAGCATTATTGGGTTAAGTCCAATTCTCACTCCTTTTACCTCTGTTTCGGTCTCCACAAATGTCTGGGGGAAATATATGGACTTTCTTTACTGGAAACAGCTGCCTGCCTGATGAGAGACTACGAGTGACCCATTTCAAATGCACATAGTCATTTGATATTTGATCCATTGTCAATATGAAAATATTGATTATAGCCACTTTAAGTTACAGAACGTCAGCATTTAGAACAAACTGTTTAACACCCAAACATCTCGGCTGGTACACCTTAGAAGGCAGACTCCTGAGATTGAAGTGGCGCATGACATCACATGCAGCAGCTGTAGTTAACATTAAATTAGTAAAAAATCAAAAATCCTTTGTTTTCATGTGAAAAATGTACATACTTGGTTTGTGTTAATCCAACCAAGACATCTCCATGACAACTGAGCAAATGTATGCTCTGACGAAGGCCTTGAAATGCATTTGAAAGCTCTGGAAAAAGTGAGCAAATAGACAAATACATTTTCTTTTGTCTCTATAGTTTTTGCCTATTGGTCTGTCAAAACAAGCTATTTGAAGACATAAGCTAAAGGTCTTATGGACATTCTAGTTCTCTAATGATTTGATTAACAGAGCATACAGTTGACTTATTGGGTGGATATTTTTATCGTTTGACTTTAACAGGTGAGTGGCAGCCAGCCATCCATTTGCTCTGAGACGGGTAGGAACCTCTACGACGTGTCCGAGGTTTGTCCCTGGGAGCTGGAAGAACCACAGACTCCCTCTGAAGCAAAGACCCAGAAACATGTTTCCATTGCTCCTGAAGAAACCACCACAGACCGGCGAGGCAGCAGCAGCTCTGGAATCAGCAAAGGTAGCCGATCCCAGCAGAGGCAGAAAGCCGGGCAGTCCCCTTCCAACAGACGCCGCTCCAAAGATAAAGGAAGCGAAAGGGAGGAAGGCAGGGAAACACGGAAACCTCGACCTCCCAGGTCACCGCTCCCTCTTAAGCCAGACGTCTGTCCCTGGGACTTCGATGAGCAGCCCATGCTGGGAGGAGATTCAGATTCCATCTCCCCAGACAGGATCAGGCGTAAGAAAAGTGTCACGCCCACTGATGGGAAACCCAAGGGTCTCCACTCAGACCACTCCAAGTCCACAGGGAGCCTTTTGCAGCCTCCCTCCCTGATGGTAGAGATCTGCCCGTGGGATTACAACAGCCCACCTTCGCCTAAGCAGGAGAAGTCCTGCAACAGCCCCACCACGCACAAGAAGAAACGGAAAGGCTCCTGCTCGTCCAACCACAAAGCCGAGAAGGAGAAAGCGAGGGAGAAGAGCAGAGAGAGACGGAGCTCATCTAGCAAGCCGGTATCGGAGAGGAGGCGCGTTAGCCAGTCGTCAGAGTGCGGCGGGTCGGTTTCTGAGCGCCGGAGGAGCTCGACCAGAGACCCAGAAGTGATGGAGATCAGGAGGGCGGAGGTTTTCTCCCGGGACACCGAGGCCTCACACACCAGCTTTGCTCAGACTAAAAAATCCACAGAGAAGAAGAAAGAGAGCTCTTTGAGTACTAGTTACACACCTGCAGTCATCAGCGGGGCAAAGGTGGCTGATGTTTGCCCCTGGGACTTTCAGGAGCAAGACTCTGGGGAGAGGGCATGATGACTGATGTGATGATTGTATTTTTTTTTTTGTATTCACAGACTGACAGCACAGAGAGCAGAGCTACCGAACGACAGAGATGTTACATTGCATTTGACAGGAATGTTTTTCTCTGGATGACCTAAGTGGAAAAAAAAAAATGATTTTGCGAGGAGAAGAACATTCATTTCGTCGTCCATCGATGCAATCCAAACATAACTGTTCGCTAAATAGCCAACATCTCGTCGTTACATTGCAGTGAATGCAACTTTGAAGTCACTTTAGTCGACACTTTTGCTTGCACATTCTTCAGACTTACATTGTATGTACGTTTTATCACAATGAGTACATCAAAGGTCATTTGAAAATGAATCATATCTGTATTTTACCAGCAGGTGAGACAATCATTAGTCACAAACACAGTAAATGCTTCGTCTAATGAGCTTATCGTCTCCCGTTACGCTGATGATATTCTACGTTACGCAATAAGCCAGTGGAGATTGATGCGTCAGATGTTGATGATGAATACAAGCAGGCGGCAGTGGGGGGAAAAACAAGACCTAAAGATCAAATAGGATATGAGCTCTGAGAAGCAGGACCAAAGCCCCAGACACAGCTATGATGCCTTAGCTTCAGGCCAAATGTATAATTCATGGCATGAAAATGATCTGTTTGATTAGTGAAACATGGGAAGAACAAAAGGATTGTAGTACAGCTTGATTTAAAAAAAAAAAAGGAATATACAGTTTTTTTTCTAGAAAAGCCATTGCATGTGGCAAACTATCAAGCATCCAATAACTAAATGTTCATTGGTTAACTTATACTCAACTGTGACAGGGTCATTTTTGACGTTGTTGCTTATGGTACGCGTCTCGTACCACACAAGGCTTTTGAAATGATGTGCATTGCTATCAATAATGTACGTACATATATTTCAAATGGCTTGCAGTTACAGTTGCACAGTACTAAAATATCCATGAGGCTCTCCCCTCTGTTGATATTTATTTACTGTTTACTCGCTACTCATGCCCTGGACGTCCCTTCTCAAAAGAGGCTGTAGTATTTCCACATGTCTAAAATAATGCGATGAAGTCTTTCAGGGACCGAAACCAAGACTGACGAGGGAGGAAGATGTGAATAATGCATTTCTTTCGCTGTCACTTAGTTGCCCATTTTACATCCGCTTGAAAGCACCTTCCTTCAAAGCATTCCACATATTCAAAATCGCTAAAACCACAACTATGCATGACCAAAGCTTCTTTTTTTTTTGCCACTTTATCGCGAACAGAAGATGAGTCATTTAACATTTTAACGCCATCTCCGACAACAACAGACCACCTTTCTGTCCTGTAATAATCCACCCACCAAATTGCACCCTACTGAAATGCAGTCACACACGGTAGTCGGTTCAGCTTCATTATGTGTGCATGACAGTGAAAATACCAGAGTAATGATACACTCAAAGTCACCAGAAAGCATAACAATCATTGCATATATTATGAAATACTTAAAGAGGAATTAGGAGCACATGGGGTTTTCAGATATAGATGTCAGACGTCATCATGTATTTATCAAGAACTTCCTGTGTAAGATGACCTCATCAAGCGTCCATAAAGTAATAAACATGAATAATCACAACTCTCTAACTTTCACAAGGTTTTTTTTTCTTCTGTCGGATGGTTTTAGGCTGTATGAAATGGAATGTTGCAACTTGCCCACTAAATGTATTTTATGCTAGTTATGCTGTAATGTGTTGCTCCAAAAAAGTTACAAAATGTTGTAGCGTCCACATGGGAGTATTTATATTGTACATTCATATTGTGTTGCATGTACATTCGGTAAATACCCCGTTCTCAATTCTGGATTAAATCTTTCTATAAAACCCCAGTTTGCTTTTCATATCTTTGGTCTTTTCAATATTGTTTGTGAAAGGTTTATTATAATAATATCTTGACCTCCTGCCAGTGTCTGTCAAAATTAAAACACGTTGTCCAACTCCTCTCTTGTACACCGTGGTTGAATCGCCTCAAGAAAACATTTTATCTTAACGTCATCAGGGTGGTGATTTAAGCAGTTTGTGGTTTCCATACATGCAATCCATCAATCACCATAGATACCAAGTACTGTATATTAATGTTATCATATGTTTTAAATACTTCTTTCAAAATACCATATTTACTCGCTGTAGATACTGAAATTTACAAGAGGAATGTACATTTTCCATAAAACCAAAAACAATCCACATCACAACCAACTTTTCTAAATATTCCGATAATATCAATAGGTATCAAAGGTTGAATATCTGTTCTTCAATACGAAGCAACACATCTTCTATTCTTTCAACCTTAAAATACGTGCTTGTGTCCACAACATCTCAGATGCAACTGAACGAGTTCTAGTTCTGTTAACTGTAGCAGCCTGTGCAACACTGCCACCATGAGGAAAGTGACTCTTCATGTCCAGATTAGTCAGTGGAAGACAACTATTTACTCAAGTAGTGTAAGTGAAGTACTTGTACTTATGCAGCATAATTTAATCTTTTGTACATTTTGCTGACAATGATTTTACTTGAGTAACACTTTTGAATGCTACCTCTTAAATTAGAAGCATGATAATTATCTAATAACAGGTGATCATGCAGCCTTCCTAAGACTGGGAGTCAACCATTGTGTGAATTACTTTGGAATAATCATAATTTAGTGTAGATTTGAGAATCAATGGAGGGTCATAGTTTAGAAACTTCGATATCTTACTTTTAAAAATATCTCATTACAAGGCATGCTTTCACAATTCTACGTATTTAATGAAAACTATTAGTAATAATAGTCGGTTCAAAAGTAACGTCTAAAAAGTAGTAGAGTAAAGGTTTGAAGTAGCATTGCATGTAATTAACGATCACATTTTGAAAACTTTACCAGAACTGTAATCATGACACCAGCTAGTCGTCATCTGACGTCATGCATTCTGCTTTGTTTGTTCTTGTTTATGCACTTTTAACGAGAACTTAAACCGTCAATGCCCATCAAGGGACTGGTGTGATTGTATATGGACCCAATTGCAGCACACAAGATTCCAGGAACCGTTGGTTTTTATTATAAAACTTAACAGGTACAGACTGATACATCATCGAAGTCTCTGGCAGAGCAGCAGAGACGGCAGGCAGAATTAATCCAGGTCAGGAACAGAAGGCTGGTGAGTTTACCGGGAGTCAGGCGGGACGGGTAGATCAGGGGCAAGAAGGGTCGACAACAGGAATCCGGTCCAGGATAAAGCGCTGCAAAGTCTGGCATGGAACAGCAAGTAGAACAATCTGTCAACGAGAGGCAGGAGTCTATATAGTGGCTTGATTAGTGATCAGACTCAGGTGAGTGAACAGGTGAAGGGAGTTAAGACTGATGAGGAGGGAGTGGAGCTGACCGTGACTACTGGTGAATTAGCTTTAGCTATAGGCAAGCAAATAAACCTTAAAAATAAACATAAATAGATCAAGTATCAATAGGCATACCCAATTAGGCTACTTGAGGACAAGCACATGAGTACTAGTAAAAAAAATAATTAAAATATAGTTCAATAGAACCAGTCCATCAACTAGTTGATGTTTACCATAGCGAGTCCATTCTATTATAGTAAACCCCCCCTCCCCCCTCCTCCCCTCTCTCCCTACCAAATGAATAAACGGCAGTGACGTCACCGCCGCCGCACCGGACAGGGCTGAGTCCTTTCAGGAAAAGCCGACCCGAGTTGACACGCATCACATCAACTCCAGAGCAGCACAACACATCAGGACGCCACGCAGCTCCCGTTTGTCACTTTACTACAGGACAGAGTGGTCTGGAACAACATGGGCAACGTGCAGGTAGGACAGCTGGATTTCCTCCAGCTTTGTAACTTCCAAAAATGAGCTCTAGAATCAGTGCAATGCAACTGCAATGGGTGACTTCACGCATCAGCTACTTTTACAGCGCTGAAAGATCGGGTTTGATACATATAAGTCATACAGTCATGATTTAAAAAGACCACTGAAGTATCTTTTTTTGTACCACAGACAGCCTTCAGAAGACTGCGTGTATTATTTGTCTTCGGGACACGAAAAAAGGACTTTTCGCTTGTAAACAGTCAGCACTGAGAAGCAGAACTTGCGCAGTTAATTTGAGCAGAGGGAGTGAAGCCAGCGAGCTGCAGCACCAGGGAGGAATTTCCCAGAAACGCTGATCAATATAAGGCCGCATTGTATGAAACGGAGGGTGGGCGAGGAGGAGAGGAGAGGAGAGGAGAGGAGAGGAGAGGAGACTGCATACTGCTGCTGCCCCATGACTCAGCGATCACACGCAGGCTGCACCCTTTTCCTGCGGCCTGGATGCGCTGTGATGTAATGGAGTCTCCACAACCTCCCTTTAATCTGTTTGAGTGGAGGGCGTTCACTTTACATAGCAGGTTTATTCATGTATAAAAACACATGTGTATATATGTTTACTATCTCAGATTTTACAGGCTGCTGTTGTGTATGTATATGTGTGTTGAGCTCATGATTAGATTTATTTACTTTTACATATAAGTATGCATTTTTATAAATAATTTTTATATTTCCAATGATTCAAACTCTAGCCTACCATCGTCCCATGTGAGGACTTCGATGTCACAGCTGATATCAAGGCTATCAGAAAAGCATGCAAAGGTTGCGGTAAGTGAACAGAGCTCGTGTTCAGTCCTCTACGAGTTGTGTAGTTGGTTCTGTTTGTTCTTGTTTAGTCATGCAGTGTCTCTATTTGTGTGTCTGTCCTAAATCAGAATAACAACAACAACAACAACAAAAATCCTTTATTTTCAAGGTAATTGAAGATAAAAGTTTGCAGACTGATACCAGAGAACATGCAGCACATTTTAAGGCAATCTGTCAAAGGCAGCCACCCAGCCAATCACATAAAATAAAATGTCACAGTGTTATAGTATTTTGAATATTTTATGTAATTTTCAACACACAAAAACAGCAATTTCACCCCATTTTTAACACACATGTCCGCCTAACGACAGCCATTTTAATAAAAGGCCTGTCTTATGTCTTCAAAATGTTTAATGTGTCTAGTAATAGTGAAATATAATGGTTAAGCAGCCTGATGTCAACCCGTGTGTGTGTGTGTGTGTGTGTGTGTGTGTGTGTGTGTGTGTGTGTGTGTGTGTGTGTGTGTGTGTGTGTGTGTGTGTGTGTGTGTTGCTGTATATTCTCCAGGCACAGATGAAGAGGCCATTATTCAGATCTTGGCCAATCGCTCTGCAGCTCAGCGTGTGGAGATCAAACAGGCCTACTTTGAGAAGTATGATGACGTAAGTACCCGCCCACACGTCTTCTCCCTCTTTCTTAGATACACTCGCACACATACATGCAGTTAATTCTGTCTTTGTTCAGGAGTTGGAGGAGGTCCTGAAGAAGGAGCTGACGGGTAGTTTTGAGAATGCCGTCGTGGCCATGTTGGAGTCTCCTCATATTTTCTTCGCCAAGGAGCTGAGGAAGGCCATGAAGGGGGCGGGCACGGACGAAGACGTACTGGTAGAGATCCTGTGCACGGCCACCAATGAGGTCCGTCAATATGGGATGCTATGTTTCTATTTTCATGCCTTGGTTTCTACGCAGTCACTGCCAGTTGAGTTTCTGTTCAAAGGAAACATTATGATAAAACATTTTGGCTACCACATTCTCATAAGGCGTTCTTATAACGGCTTTGTAGAAGGTTCAATATAATAATACATCAGGTTATTATAGTTACAATTTATAATTTGTATTTCCTGATGCTCTGCAGCACTTTCCCAGAAGGTAAGTTGTCAACAAAACAATTTTATCGTTTAGGTTTGTTGGTTCGTCAGCAGGAAAGAGTTATGGAAAAAAAACTACTGGCCCTATTTTCATGAAACTTAATTTAAGCTTGTAACATGAGCCAAGAAAGAACCCGTTAAATGTAGTGGTGGATCTGAATCACGGGGCGGATACTCACTACTTTTTTTTCCACTGTTAACAGTGTCATCTTTCTTTTACTTCCAACAGGACATCTTGTGCTTCAAGGACACTTATGCAAAGGGTGAGTTTTCGTCCATAATGAGTCGTGTAGCTTACAAACAGTTACTAATAGGGTGTTCCTCTCACTCTGAAACGACTCGTAACTCAACCAGCATGTGGAACGGATACATACCAAGTTTTATATTTGTCACAATGTTGTGGGCGTTTCAGTTTTAGGAGTGAATCATGGAGGAATGAGCCACGCTCATTGCGGGGCTGCAAATACAGTCTGATTGTATCCTCGTCAGGGTCAAAACTTCACTTAACGCAAAATCTGTTGTAGCGCTCTGCTTTTAGGACTTGAATACAGATATTGTACATATGCTGATGGTGTAAAGAATAGCACTGTATTTGCCTTACAGTGCATGAGCGTGATCTAGAGGCAGACATTGAGGGTGACACCAGTGGAGACGTGAGGAACCTGCTGACGTCACTGCTGCAGGTAAAGACTCTTTTACTTTTAGCTTTATTTGCACGACACAAAGAAAAAGAGGTTCCACATTTTACAAGCACAATTAGGTGGAAGTCTTGAATCTGGATGGAAGCCACGAAGAGAAGAAGAGTGCTACTTCTCTTCCTTTTTGATAACAATTGGTTCTCACAATTGTTGTCCATGCGGTGGTTTCGCCCACTGAGACGTCCGTCACTCGTCACATCATTGGCATGCTTCGGCCTTCCATGCCAACTTCTTCAGCGCTCCCAGGCCGTTTCTGCTTCCCCTCTCTCTTCCTTCCCCCAGAAGAAAAAGACAAACGCAGTGTGACTCATGTTCTACCGCGACGTCTATCCAAACAGGCCTTCAAATATTTCCGATTGATGTGGAGCAGATGATTGTTATCCCCTTAAATGCCTGAGATTATTTTGCAATCCATCTTTTTGACCTTTCTTCCACTCGCTAAATATTGGCCCTCACTCTCTATACATGCGTCGCCTCCCTTATCCATCCACTTAAACCTTTCTTCCCCTCCATATCTCTGTGTCCCCCCCCCCCCCCCCCTCTTCTCATATCTGCAGGCGAGCAGAGACGAGGGCTATGAAGTGGATGAGGCTTTAGCCGAACAGGATGCCGCGTCTTTGTTTGAGGTACGTTCCCAGGTGCTGCATGATTCCTTCAAATTAGAGTTTGCCGTTTTAAATAATACCAGTATTTTGGAAGGGTAATGTGATCCTAGATTTAGATGTTTGAGCATGTGAGCCCAGGATGACTGGGCAAATCTCACAAGTACAGATCTTATTAAATCAAAGCTTGTTTTTGTGGTTATGCTGTCGTGTGGTTTTTATTACGGGACAGGATTGTGGGATCTTTGTGGAAATTCACAACTAAGGTGTGAAGCTTCATCTCAAATTTCACGCTCATAACACTGTACAAATATAAATGTGTGCAGAGACAGTGATGTGGCAAAGTCAGCGAGAATATCAAGCGCTTCCTCACATCTCACACGTTGCATAGAGGCGCTGTGGCGCTTCTCATACAACTCCTTATGTAAGAATGATCCCGAGTCCGTTCTTAAAGGGATGGCAATGTTTGTTGGTTAGTCCACCGCTTTGTGTCCACACTGAATTATCTCAACAACTCAATGGGTTGACATGACATCGACATTCATGGTCCCCAGAGGGTGACTCTCTCTGACTTTGGTGATCTGCTGACTTTTCATCTAGCACCATCATATCAAAATGTTGATTTGTCCACTACTTTGTTTGTTTGGTTTGTGACCAACTCGAGTGCTACAGCAATGAGTCATAAAACCCGGAAATGTGTCAGCATTTCTGCACTTCCGGTTCCCTTGTCCCAAAGTTAATGGTTTTTTTTGGTAAGATGCTGTAATGGTAAAAATATGCATAAACAACTGTGTGTCCTTGCTGTGAACCCGGAACTTAGGCGTTAAGCTATTAAGGAAAAAGGCTTCTGGAAAAGTAGTAGAAACAAATGTCTGGGAATAACAGCCTACACTCATGATCTTTTTTTTGTTACCTTGTGTATCGAAAACTATGGAAAGTCAGCAAAATATGACATAAGCCCTTGTGGGGGTGACCCTTGAGAGATAACGACTGTATAAAGGTTATTGAATATTGTATTTCGTTGAAGGCTTTTTCAACAGACTGCTGTGATACATGCTCTGTTGTATTATCTTCCCACCAATGCCTGAAATAAGGAGTGTGGTTTAACACAAGCTCAATATGTCAGTAAATATCCTTCTTTGAAATTTTGTATGCATCTTAAAAAAAGGGTTAAATGAGACTAGTCCGCCTTTACAGCCTTATGTGAACTCACTCGTGTAATGGTGGTATAGTTCCATCCTTTTTTTTTTTTTTCTTCTGCCAGTGGCATCCACACTTCAAGAATCATAAAGCTGGTGTTTATTTGTGAAGATTATCTTGCTGAACAAAATGTGTAAGTTTTATAAACTTGTGTTTTCCACAGAGTTCATTTTCTGCAATAATCATAAATCCAATTTGAAAAATCTTGTTTGCTATTTGTTGAGGGAACCAGTGCGACGCTAAGGTCTGCGGTTGGCATACAAAAGTTTGTAATAAAACAGGAATTATCTTTAACGCTCTACAATGTTGCTGCATTATTTCCTCCTCTGCGACTGTCAGGCAGGAGAAGGCAGATTTGGCACAGATGAGTCCACCTTCACCTTCATCCTGACGCACAGAAACTACCTGCAGCTTCAGGCCACCTTTAAGATCTATGAGTCGGTAAGGGGAAAAAAAGCTTCTAATGGGCTTTTCATCATTGTCAATATCATAAGTTATCATGTTAACTTATATAAAAAAAAATGTGCAGCTTTCAGGAACAGACATTTTGGACACCATTAACTCTGAAGCAACAGGAACTCTTAAGGAGTGCTACATAACTCTGGGTAGGTTATTCAGTAATTCTTCAACAGCCATGAAATATCAAATCAAATATCAGGTCTTGTAATAACACCTCCTGCTTTTGTGTGTGTTTTTAAAGTCAGGTGTGCTAAGAACCCGCAGCTGTATTTTGCCCGACGCCTTAATGCCGCCATGAAGGGACTGGGCACCGATGAAGACACACTCATTCGGATGATCGTTGGCCGCTCTGAGGCTAGTCAAACGTCCAATTTATTTCCAGATTTCCCAAACTAAACTTTGGTCTTAAATGTGCTCTTGGGCCATGTTAATGTTCAATCCCATTAAATAAAAAAAAAAAGCAGCTGTTAAAAAGAGGGATTTTGTTGTGACGGCAGTGTTCTCTTGTTAACCCACAGATCGACCTGGAGACAGTGAAGGACATGTACCTGGAGAAATACGATGTCACCCTGAAAGACGCTCTGGATTCAGAGTGTGGTGGAGACTTCAAACGCCTCCTCATCGAGATCCTGCACTAAAACGTCTCACCTTCTTCCTGCAGGCCTTATTTAACCATCGTGACACAGTCTTTTCCTCTCTTCCTTCCTCCTCTTCTTTATACTCCTTTTTTTTTCCATTCGTACTCATTCCCTTCGTGTCGTCTTTATGACAGTCAGTTCTCATTACAGCGTGGACCAAAAACCAACTCATTAGTATGTTATACAGTGTTTTACAAATGGTAAACTTACATTCATAGTCTTTGGATACACTTCTCTAACCGTTTTTACTCCAACATACAATGAATGTTATTCCTTTTACCAATATTGCGGCGGCATTGTTGAACGTATGTGGACCTTGTGCAGATGAGCATCGTGTTAATGTATTGATCCAAATGAATAGTGTTAGTCCAGTTCTTTATTCCCAATTAAATTAACAGCTTCAGTCTTTTTTTTTTTTGATGTTTCAGCTCTAGTCCACCATTTCAAGCGTATCCCAAGACTTTAAACATTAAGCTGCTGCTCAACATAAATTATGTGGTCGCTTATATTTGACGCCTTACTCATTTCTCTCATCATCATCATCCATTAACCGTTTGCCTCAAAGATGCCTTTCATAAGATGATAGCGATGCAATTTACGTTTTGCTGCAACACTTAAGTGCCGAATTCTCACGTTTGACCTCTGATATCTGTGTACACTAGAGAAGTAATTGTACATGAATATATTACTACCCTGATATCAAACGCTCACACTCTTTTTAAGTATGCAGTATCTGGGTTTTTGTAACCACGTCCCAAAATGTCATGTGGGATTTTTAACTGTTTGTAGTCCTTTTTTTTTTTTTAGTCACAGCTAACATGCTGCCTCTCACATTTACACACTTTATTAGACAGTTTACTCCATTTAGATTTACTACAGTTATAGTTCTACGTAACAATTGTGTAAACCTTGGACATATTTAACATCATTAGACCATGATAATAACATTAAAAAAAAGAGATGTGTTTTGCTGTGTAACCCCTGTAGGACACAGTCTGCATCCATGTATGGAATTATAGCATAACTTATATTTAAACCCAAGATTACAGTAATGTATATGACCGATATCTACAGTTGTATTGTCTTATAGCAAATGAAAACAGTAAATTCTGAAAGAAGTTATTGTTAACCTGTTGTAATGGCATTAAAAAAAATGTGGCATACATATGCAGTAATATTTTTTTTTCCATTAAAAAAAAAGATTATTTTTATATCCTGTAGGGGGCAGTATTTCACCACAAGCAGTATTGTATAGTGTGCATTTCAGGAAGAAATGACAGTTGATGAAATCATAGGGAAATCAACTGTATAATCTTTATAATTGCACAAGCTATTGTATGCTACTGTTTAATGCACATTTTGGCATTATTCTAAACCTTCTGCTCTGATGTCAGAGATGAAGACTTGTTGTTTTGCCTATCGCTTCATAATGTTTAGTTGTGGTGGCCTCATAACCCAAGCCATATAAAAGTGTTTCGTTTTTTTTTACAACATCTAGAGCAAAACATTTAGACTTTGTACAGAGCATAGACATAGTGGGACGCCTTTGGGCGCCTTAAAAGCGTATAAAGGGGGAAAAAAGTTCAAAACAAGTGAGAACTGCTTCCAGATGCAGATTTCTCACTTTCTCCCCCCCCCCCCCACCCGCTTTCTACTTCTCGTTCTCCCACTCCTCTGTATCTTTCTTTCCCTTTATATTCCTTGATGTAATGGTTGTTTCAGTATGAAGGGCATCGTTTGAAGAAAAACTTGCTTTATGCACATTCTTGCTACCTGTATATCCACAGTCTGTGCACCATATGCAGCCCTGCAGCCCCTACAGCCGCCTCCTGCTGCCCCACCTCTCTGTGCATCACACATCCCTGTTAATACAACACAAAGGTGGGGAGTGTAAAAAATAAATACCCTACCCCTTAAAAAAACTGCAATATTCTCCACCTAATAAGAAAATAAACTGCAATACCATTCACCTCATATCTCAATATGAAATACTAGTATTAAATAGTAGCCTACAACTCTATTCAAATTGAATAACCCAAAGAGGTAAAGCGTTAAGCATCTTTTGTTTGCAATTAATCTAAAAAAAGGAAAACTTCAAATGAAATATATATATATATATATATATATATATATATATATATATCGGGACACTTTAAATGACAATTTCTTGCACTCTTAAAAATGGCAGACTTTTCACAACATTCCCCCTTTCCTGACCCTCCTCATTCCCCAACAATCCCCATATAACATGATGCAAGACTTCACAGATTAATGGACTAAATCGTCATGCTTCCTTTAAGTAAATCACGTTAGCTGTTATAATTTAGTGTTATGGCATTAAATTTGATTTCTTTTGCATATGGAAGCCGTGAAAAATTGGCAGAGAATCCCCCCAAAAAAATTCTCAAAGCCATGTTTCTAGGTAGGACCTAATCATTAACATCTGTGTTTCCATCATGCATGCATACAAAAGAACCTATGCCCTTCCTAAAGACACACCCATACCAAGTCGACACACTCGTACGCTTGTCTTTCCCTCCATCTGTGCTCTATTACCCAGAGTGCTAATGTGTAAGGGCAACTAGCCCCGCCAGACAGAGCCCCACTCTTTATCCTGTGGGGCTCTGACCTTTTTCCTTCAGCGTTTATCATCGTCAGACCACCATAACTCACCCAGCAAGTCATCCATCAGCCCGGAGGTGGTTTTAATTTGTCTCGTGATTCGCTTTCTTTCTCTTTTGTGACTCGACTCAGGTATGCCTATTGTCTTCCGTCTAGTTTCTGACAAAGGTTTTTCCACAAGATTCAGGCTTAGTTTATAAACTGTGCTGCTCATGCTTTATTCATATAAAATCCGGTCAAGCAACCTTGAACTAGAGAGAGAATTAGACGACTGGAGCGGGAAATGGTCTTTTAATCCCAGAGACTCAAGCACTTTCAAGACACAAACCTGCAAAAATAATGGCACTAATTCCCTAAAAGTCATGATTTATTGAATAATCTATAACACACACTAACCTGGGGGTCATAGCTTCAAAGGCTGAAACAATAACATCAACTGGTCTACTGGTTTTCATAGAACATATGCCCAGGGTCGTAATACGCTTTTTGATCTCGTGCCAAAGCAGAGCAGCAGCACATTACGAATGAGAGGGGATGTCGGTGGACGGGCGTAGGAAGGCCATTAGAAGGTTAACTACCCGGCTAATATAATTTCAACTGTTTGAATTCATGATAGAGAACCTCTGTTCTTTGATGTGTAATAGGAAACACCTGGCAGCTTCTGCCTAGAGCAAACATGTTCAATTCAGTCTCCACGTCTTTGTCCTCCGGCGCATGGGGAAAATCTCATGATGGGATTAGTACATGTAAGATTATGGCTCCGTTCGAAAGCACAAACCAATACGCTAATCATACTTCGTGTGGCAAAAGAGGACGTAGTCACCATGACGACGGTTTGTGGTCTGCTGCCATTTTGAAGCCTTCGAGTTCGGGATTTTGGCCGTGGCCATCTTGGTTCTTGCAATCAGAAGTGACAGAGGGTGAAGCTAAGTCCTTTCAAACGCTGAATAAGACATGAAACACGTTTAATGAACTGAAAACACACTGTGAAAGGGTTAAAGTTGTAAGACAAAGACGCCTTTGTATTTATCTATGTTCCTTTAAATGGGACCATCATTTACTAAATGGACATCATACTGTATTGAAGACTTGAAACTAGCGATTGAGACCATAAACTCATGTTTGCTGAGGTCATAAATCAAGAAGTCCGGTCATTTTCTTAGAGACTTCTTTACAATCACACTTCTTTTTGCAACTAGAGGAGTCGCCCCCTGATGGTCGAGTATATAGTGCGCTGTATGTCAGTATGCAATTTCAAGCACAACCTATCAGTCTCTTTTTGGGATGAGACGAGTGTAGCAGCAAAAAAAATCCAGCAAAACAATTTTATTTTTATTCGATTTAATATAAAACATCAAATATACACTTAGTTACAGTCAAGTTTGAGTAAACAGTGACTATATCTTAAGGTGTTAATATTTAAGACAGCATGCTGTCTTTCCAGGACACTGTAGTGTCAACGAGGCCCTAGTGAAACACATGACTCGCTTTAAGTCCATGAAATGCAGAAAGTGGTCATTAAACAAGGCATGCACTGCAGTAGATATTCACATTAGAAGAATGGCGGCTAACATGAAACACATGCTCTTAAAAAACACACTCTTGAATGAAACCAGCACCAGTCAACCGCTTATGGTGACAGCAGAAAATGCTGTAGTCACAGTGGGAATAAGCCGGAGGTCCTTTGGCGTCAACAGAGTAACTGAATGACATAAATAAAAGACAGAAGTACAGCACATGAAAAAAAGCAGAAGACAGAAGACTCAAAGCGTGACAAACAGTTTAGAGTCATCATTTACTTCGGTATAAATGAATAGGCCTATCAAATAGTAATATTCGCATATAAATACAATGATTGATGCTTAATGCTACTTTTTAAAATAAAAGTCATATTAGAGCTTTTTTTTTTTTACACAAATTATAAAAAAAAAGTCAAATGAGCCATATAGGCAACTCACTACAAAGCAGCTTAAAGGAATAGTTCAAATGTAGGTACTCAGGGTTGTCCAGGTTACATTGAATACCTTTTAAGACCTTTTTAATACCACTTAGACCACAAAAGCCTTATTGATATATTAATATAGTGCAGTAAAAAGTATGTTAAAAAATGATCCCTGTATGATGTATAAAATAGCAGAAAATATAAATACTCAAGGAAAGTTGAAGTACCTCAAATGTTTATTTGAGTAAAGTACAGTACTTGATTAGTTGTGCTTGAGTAAATGTAATTAGTTACTTTCCATCAGATAATGCTTGCTAGTACAGCTAACTGTACATATCAGGAAGGTGGTTTTAGTTTACAGTCCGTAACTTTTTTTACGTGGCCACTGTGCCGTTACCGGCAAAACTTTATTTGCTCGGGCTGCCGGTGATGAAACTCGACTCGTGGCAAGCTCTCTTTTTTCACACTTTTAAAACCCTGGGGTACCCTGGGAACGTGGTTATTCACTTCCTTTCCAAGAGTTGAGAGAGAAATGAGAATGCTGATAACTTACCGCTCCCATATTTGTTCGTAAAACATGAAGCTACAGCAGGAGACCGTTAGCTTAGCACAAAGGCTTGGGAGCAAGCCTGGCAGAAAACTACAATCTTTTGCGTTTCCACTTTTATTCTTTTTGTATGGATTAAACAAGCAAGAGATAACAGAAACGAGTGAGTTTTACATGTGCTGATAACCTTATTATTTTGTTACATTTGAACAGAGATAGGCCAGGCTAACCTTTTTCCCCTCGTCTCTAATCTATATGCTAAGCTAAACTAACAGGCTGCTAGCTGTAGCTTTATATCCAACAGACAGCTATGAGAGTTTTAAAAGTCTCTTTTAACTCCATGCAAGAGAGCAACAAGCATCTTTCCCAAAATGTTAAACTATTCCTCCAAAATCAAACCAATGAAACTACTCGATCATATAAATTGCTTAACATCTGATTTACTGAACTGGAAACCACATAAAAAAAAAAAACATGGTTGACTTTTGTCTTTATTATGTTATGCTGCCACCCAGAGGATTGACACTCCGCTTCCTGTTTCGTAGCTGATCTGGTTGACTCGTCCGCGTACGCAGTCCATTGTGAAGAACACCGCTGTGCCGTTACGAACCTGGAAAGACGCCCGCAGGCTAACACTGGCCCATTGGCTTCCCTCAGGCATCTGACCACCAACCTGCTGGGCCAGAGTGACAGGTCGCGGACCCTCCGCCTCCCGTCCTCCTCCTGACCCCTCTGGATCACTTCGCCTGAGAAGAGTCACCTTGATGAGGTTGCAGGAGTGAATAAGTTTGAGATCCAGAGCCACACTGGCTGTGCCACTCTCCCTGAAGACAAAATCTCGTCTCTGATCGGTGGATCCCTTCCCTAGCAGCCCCATCTGGGACACCTGAGCGCTGGTCTGGCGGAAGAACAGCGGCTTGTTCCGAACTGCTCCTGAGGGAAGGCCGGTGTGAGACACGGAGGCCGACAGAGAAGAAGAGAGAGAAGCAGGGACCCAAACCAAGCTGAGGATACTGATGCCTGTCTCGTCGCCAAAGAACCGTACGTTGCACTGAGCAGGAGAGAGGATCTCGAAGCCCAGCGTGTCCCCAGGGCCAACGTTTGCCGCTCCCGACAGAGATAAGGATGTGTCTCGATAGTGGACGCCTGGTTTGAAGGTACGGCACAGCTCCATACCCGTTCCGTTATGGTTGAGATACGCCACAATTTGGAAGCCCTCAATCACGCACGCCTGGCCCATTGAGTACAACGCCTGCTGAAACACAAAACGCACAGTGCCACTTTCCGCAAAACGGATCCCACGGCCGTCGTGAGTCAGCCCCACCACGTAAGGGTCAGAGGTGGAGGTGGTGCGGAAGACCGGGCGATAGTTTGTGTGGTAGTGCGCGGCCACGATGGCCTGTGCCGTCATGGCCACAGCCCCGGTGTCATGGGAGAGCCAGAGGAGACTGAGCGGAGCCGCTGAAGAGTCGTACAGCTGCAGACCTTCTCCGCTTTGGTTACAGTGGTGGCTGGCGCTCCGGAGGAGGAGGGAGATCATGTGCCCCGGGGCGACTTCTGCTACCCCGCTGATGCTGACGCTCTGGAGCGACCTTCCCTCCTGCTGCTCCACCCTAATGCCACTGAGGTCACGGCCTTCAGAGCCGTCCGTGCTGTTGATACGCACACACAGCTGGATGAAGCTCCGACAGCCGTGGCTCACAGAGAGATTCTCGTCCAGCCAGATCAGACCGTGCTGCCTGAGCACCAGGCGCCCGTCCTCGGCGGACAGCAGACCTGCATCGCCTCCTTCCTGGATGTGAAGCTGCACGCTAGGGAAGGCGTGAGCCAGGGTGTGGCCTTTAGCGCCGGGCAGCCTCACGTTTCCAGACCAGGACAAAGAAAGGGCGCTGTCACCAGCAGCAGCATGGCCGGAGCAGATGGTGTCTGAGGTGAAGGTGCAAGGTGAAGCCACGGGCTCTCCATCACACTCATTACAGGCCTGACACTCGTCCATGTCCGAGATGTAGAAGTAGCCGTGGCCACACATTCCTGAATTGGCTTCTCGCTCCGTCATGCCCTGGCACCTGAATCCACCTGATGACAGGGAAACAGAGAGCTAACTAAGTTTGTAGTTCAACAAACGCAAGAGAGGCCAAACGAGACATTAAAGTTGAAATCAACTGCAGGCAATATTGACAAAGGTTCTCAGTAATTCATGTTACCTGGTGTATTGAGACACTTCTGTTGGTCTCCACACAGATTACCTATTTCAAGGCATTCGTCTCTGTCCTGTAACAATGAATAAATCAACACTTTGAATCCATTTTAAAGCAGCTGTGATTAATACTTAAAGTCACCCTGCTCTGTGATTCCGTCTTCAGTTCATTATTTTGGTTTTCCGGCCACGACTTTATTTTTTGCTTCCATCTCACCCCGCTCATGAGTTAGCAGGCAGCTTTCTTCCTGCAAAACAACCCTCCACAAACCCAAACTCCCACACTGCACACACACTTATCCTGTTCCCATGTTTCTTTACTTTGCCTTCTGGGTCATGACTAATCTAGATCATTTCTACTCTAGATAGTATTCAGTGGTGAAACAGCGGACACATCTGCTGTAACTCAGGGACCCACCACCACAAGCTTTGCTTCGTCTCTCCCACACTTTGAGCTAAAGCTTTGTCATACCGTATGAGTCCTGTTTATGTCCAACTGTCATAAAGATAGTAGCGCTAACCTGGCAGATTCTGTCCACGTGGACTGAACACTGTGCGACCAGGAAGAAGCCGGCAGGACAGACGGTACATTTCTCACAGCGAGGATGACCGCTGCTGAAGCCACAGTACTCTTCAGGACCGCAGCTCCCACAGGCCATCAGGGTGCGCCCCACCTGGCGGCATCAAACATGTCATCGAACATCACAGTCAGGTCTGTACATCGTATAAAGATGGCTATGCAGTGTAGCTATCCAGATGTCATATATTAAGTTTTGTACATGACTTAAAAGAAACAAATTACTTGGATCACAGTGTCTTTTCTTACAAACTAGTGAAACATCTGGTGTCATATCGACTGTCAGGTTGTTGTTTTTTGGACACTATAATACACTTGATTCCTGATTCACCTCCATCACGCTGGCCTCCATGTCCACCTTGTGCAGCGAGAGAGCCTGCTGTGCTGAGTGACCTCGAACCTGCCCGCTCATGGATTCCATGTGACTGTCTAGCTCCCCCTGGAGGTTCTGGAGAGATGTTTGCTTGATGTTGTCCATCATTGTGTTGTACTGGGCTTTAACCTGGAAGCAGAAAAAATAAAAAAATAAAGTGCAAACCTTTTTTTTTTTGTATGACCCTTATAATAATCACGATCACTTATGTTATGAGGACACAAATTCAAATGCATGTATGATTATTCCGTGCAGCCCCTATCAGGCTGCTCTGTGTATCATTATTATGGGAGGGTCAGGGAGGTCAGCGGTCCCTATCATCTAACACATAAGACTTCTGTAGGTCAGGTGTTTTCCATCTACCTTATCAAAATAAATGTTTAATGCTTCTCTACTGTCCCGTAACAAACAACTTCCAACATGATCCAACATCATCAATCACAGCAGCCTTACTTGCTCCATCTGGTCATACATCTTCCTCTGTTGTTCCAGTATTTCTCTCTGCTGGTTGACCAGCGTCCCCTGCTGCTCACTGAGGAGCCTCTGCAGCTCCTGGACCTCGTCCTGCTGGCCCCTGAGGGCCTCAACCAGCTTCTCCTGGCTCTTAGACAGCTGCAGCTGCAGCACAAGAGCGTCCTCTGCGGGAAGCTCATTGGTCCCTGAGGCAAAGAAAGAAAACTATTACAATTTAAGTGGTTATTTTGTTTCTACAAATTCGTTCATATATCTTTCCATGTTGTGGCTAATCACTCACAGGCTTATACTGACCTGGTTTCATGTCACATGTCAACTGTATCCATGCACCACGTTCCGACCCGAAGTCTGGAAGCTCATCCAGAAATTGCGCCGCTCTGTCTGTCACATGAACCGGTGAAGAGTGTCCTCTCCCGTCGTCTCCTCCATGCGTACCGCAACCGTCTCCGACGCAAGGCTTGGGCTTCTGGCGCATCCGAAGAGGAAGTTTACATCCAATCCCTTTGCACTCCCATGTTGGGCTGTCATCAGTCGTCGGGCGGTGAGCGACAGTGGTCGGACAGGTCCCACCGGCGCAGCCAGGATGGAACACCTCCGCCGTGATGGTTCTCGGGTTCGTCCTCCTGGTGCCATCCGTTCCCGCTGGTTGCGCAAAGCCTTGCTGCTGAGGTTGGATGATGGTGTACGGTGCTAACGGTGCGCTCTGAGCTTGGTGGTGACTGAAATGAGCATCCTGTTGGTAACTCGGGTAGGCTTGTCCTTGCCTGGATTGTGCAGAGCTGTGAAGGTATCGTCGGGACGCCGCTGCCTCCGTGCGCCCCTGGCAGTGCACTCCGACGCACGGTCTCCAATCCTGGCCAGAGAAGCAACGCGTCCCCCGGCACATCTCAGATACGCTCTTTGCCCCACTGAGTAGAGAGGCTACACAGAGTAAAAATATGATAGAGATACGTGCCATGTTGCAATGCTGAAAGGTAAAAACGAAATCAGGCCACGAGTGAATAGTGGACCCCTTTTGCGCATCAATCCTTCAGTCCTGTAGATGTTGTTTGATCATGTCTTTAAGAGAGAAAAAAAAAATCGCCCAAATTAGTAATTGTCCATACATGTAAGTGTCAATTGATCATGAACAAGTAGCTGCACCGACATTTAGCTTGTCTCCATCGCGCACACCGCGGTTTCTGCCCCCTTTGCCCCTTCTGGAGATAGCTACGTCTAGCCCACATGTGGCGCTCACTGCTCCTAATTGGCAACAGGCTTTGCTCCTAGTCTTAAATTAACCCGTAGCTTTCCCGGACATACCACTCTGCAGAGTCACCCCATTCCTATGGAAGCTGTGCATGTGGTAGATATTTGGACTATAATGTTATTTTTTGTTCTCACACTGATTTCACACCGATTTGTATGTACAGTGACCCGAACTATAGTGGGAAGCTCCAAATAGCCCAGTGGACTTTCAGATATTTACTTGATGGAGTTATTCACATACATTATTCAAAGGGAAAATAGTTATTTCTTTCTACATTTTTTTCCATTTATTTTGATGACCGGAACAGCCCTGTGGGTTTTTTAACAAGCCCTGTCAGAATTAAAGTCTCTGCTTTATATGGCGCCAAGGCTTTCATCTATTCTGTAGAACTAGATTAGGGTGCAGTAGTAGGACTCTGTGATATTTCGAAGCCAAAACTGCCTCTCCTGTAAAATGTAAACTTTATTACAGTTTATTGCTACTCTCATTTCCCTCCCCTGACCCCACATGGCTTCGATTAAAGCTTTAACCCACATTAGAAACATTTAAATGTTTCCCACTCTTCTCATGTTCTTGGCAAAAATGGATCTTTCTCTCTCTCTCTCTCACACACACACACACACACACACACACACACACACACACACACACACACACACACTGACTATATGCACGTCAGTAGGTAAACCCTCCACCTATACTTTGTTATAAATCTTCTGCTTATAAACAGTCACATGCTAAATATACTGAGTCTGTACATTTTTCTTAAAGGACTGTTGAAAGACGGATGTTCACTCTGGACGTATACACAGCAGAGTTGCACTTAGACATAGTTACTAATGCACTCACTTTAACTAAAGTGGGACCACACATGATTCTGATACTGACCGCAACTCTGTTTTAAAAAAAGACACAGAAGAAACCGTTGTGAAACGGTCAAAACTTCGGAGGCTTTTAATGTCTGCGCTGTTTATAGTGATGCTGTTATCATCAGTGACGTGCTAAATCCGCAGCCACTTCAACTGTGTTATGATAGTCTACACTCAGTTGCAGGTTTATTATGTACACCAACCGAAAACGAACGCAGTAACATCCCACAATGCATCCTACCTCATGAAGGTTTTTGTTGAAGCTGTTTTTCGTGAGGAGCTGAGTCAACTTCATGATCGTTGTGGTGGCTGCGGTTAGAGCTGTTTCTGTTATTCAGCTTGCCCTTATTGATATAAATGGGGTGGACAAAAATAATTGAAAGACCAGTCAGTATAATTCAAACTGCAGCCTCCAAAATGATCACACAGTTGAATCAATTTCCCTGCAGAGTATGTGAACAAAGGTTGTCTTATTATAAAACAATAGACGCTTCAATCTTGCTTATTTCATCAAACCCTCCAAGTCGTTACTTACATGCTGCATTACCACAAGTCACACAGGTGCTTCCAGTTAGGCTTTTTTTTAATTTTCTCTTGCTAAGACAAGGTTGTTTATTTGTAAAGCAACTTTCAACAACATGGCGTTTTTACATGAGACATAAAAACGCATAGATGCAAAAGGAACACAAGGCAAAATGAAAAGACACACAAAATAGGATTTAATAAGAGACAAATAAAGTAGTAGTGAAATGTATCAAAACACATGAAAAAAACAGGGGAATTACACTGCAGTTACAATGCAGGGGAAGATATGAATGCATATTTTTAAATGATCCTTTCAAAGCACTGGCAAAGAGAACATTTTATAAGAACTGGACTTCAAGAGTCATGCAGGAAGTTTGCTGATGTCAGCAAACTCTTCATACTTCACAACGCGATATAATACATCCCCTCCTGACACGTGCAACAAAACTAACAGATGAGTAAGAGAGATGTTAATCAATTATGCTTCATAATCAGGCAAAATTGGTGGTGACACCTGCGCGGCTCTGCCACGAGTGTGTAGGAGTGTGAGAAATGAAGAGAAGGTGGAAGAACGTCATGGTCAGTAGCTGTGGCACATAATTAGAAAAGTAAACCTCACTCTGCTTTAGTAGAAACGCAGTTTAATCTACTTCCTGATAACACAGGAAGTTCAGCTAATATCTGCAGAGGCAGTGCAGGCAAAGTCACGCGTTCAAGTGGCTTCTTATAGACTGACCTTTGAGCGTTTTAGCACCCACACACACACACACACACTCACACACACACACACACACACTCTGTGATGCTCCCATGTGTGAAAGAGACAGAGAAGGTAAGAACTTGAAATAATAGTCAATGTTTTTCTTAAGGACTTTTATGAATGATAGATATGTATTATGGAAACTGTATACTAAATCGATATACTAACAGTATCTATTATGTAATATTTAGATATGTACATATATGTATATATATATATATATATATATATATATACATACATATACTGTATATAATATCCTTTCTGTTGGTCCCTTTAAGAGTTAAATACTTGAGCAGCCACATCAGCTTTGTTTAGGACAAACACATGTCCTCTCACAGCCGCCAATGGATGGTTGTGCAACTAATTAGAAAACAGTAAGAAGCTCTCGACCGCAAGAGAAGAGAAAACATGGTGGTTTACTGTCAACAGGCAATGCTTTGTGATTCCTTTCATGCATATAAGTCTCCATAAATCGCTTTTTTGCCTTTTTTTGGCCCGTCCGCATGTCGCCCGTCCGTCCGTCTGTCTCCTGGCCGTTCCTTGTTTTCTTGATGCGTGAGACCACAGTGGGAGACGGCAGCAACAATCTGACATGCCTGATGAGAGCATGGCACATATAAACAAATGGTGGTTTTTGTAATGCAGGCTTTTGATGAGCACATGCCAGGGATCACTGTCGAGTGCCAGGAATTGAACAGACATACCGTATAATAACGAAGTTACAGAAACAGAAGTTAGGGTTGACTTTCACACATGTGAGGCAGAAGTCCTGAGAGACCACAAAGGTAAAGTTCGCTTTCTTGATTAACAAAATGCATTTTCATATGGAAGCAGTACTTAGGCCACTACCGTCCTCTCAACTTCCCCCTCCACCTCATTACAGTTTAATGGATGTTCTGTTTACTGCTCAGCATAAACACAGCCTGAGACTGAACAGCACAGGCAGGACTTTATACTGAATGTACTTCAGTATGCACATTAGGCTGCATGCGTGTGTGTGTGTGTGTGTGTGTGTGTGTGTGTGTGTGTATACTTATATAACTGTGCATGAAGAAGAACAAGTGGTACATGAAGAGACAGACAGCAGGACAGAGGCTCTGAATTAATGAATGTCTCAAACACTACAGATGAGTTTCCGTGTACAGGTCAGAATATGCACTTTGCACACTTCCAGCTGCAGCTTTAATGTGTAAAACGTATCAGAGTAAAGAAGCTAAACAAAGCCAAACAGATGGTTGCTGTAGCTCGTCGCATATTTAGAGTCACCCGGATTTTTACTTCTGAGAATTCACTCTTTCTGATACACTCACCTATATCACAATGTGATCCAACTGTCTGAGCAAGTACTGAGAAAACTAAATAAACTGAAGAAACGTATAGTATTAAAGAATCTATAACCTCGTCACGTACTGAAGCTTGGTCAGGACCCTTGGAGTCACTTTCTAAGGCACTGGGTGGTCCAGCACGTCAAACTATGCTGCCAATCCTGTAAATCCTACCACCAATACTGCCTCTACATTTGCTGTTTCCAGCTTTACAGTATATTATTATTGATAACCACACATAGCAACGGTCTCAAATAGTTGGCAAGATGAACGGAGCTCATTCTTCAGTTTGCTTTTTAAGCCACTCCACATGCGAGATGTATTATTGACAGTAAAGCTGGCACGGTACGGCCTCCATATGGTCAAACCAAGACTTCCATCAAGTTTTTCCTGATAAAAATCTTTGATCTCAATGAAGCCCTTTGTTTTCCCAAACAGAAATTATCAAAATCAAATACAAAGAATGTGATGTACTTCGGTTTGAGCGATCATCCATAAGTCACAGATTATTAGTGATGATGTGGACCCAAATGATGCAGATGAGGTGAGGTGTGTTTGCTTTCTTTACACACTCAGCAGAGTTGTTCTCAAACCACCTCGCTCCACAGTTTACTGAAGATAAAGGTCATTGGTTAACTGGTGAAAAAAACAATGTGTGCAACTTCACCGCCAGAGCAACATGGAAACTATTGATACCTGCCACACACGCTGCTTTGTCACTTTGTGGAGAAATGGCAATGACATTGCATTGCATGTCTAGGAATAGAGATCACATTTCTGGGGGTTTTTTTCTGTGTGGAGTGATTAAGCTCTTTCTGCGTATTGTTTATCTGTTTTTTTACAACTATGACAGACATATCCAAACTGTATATGTGCATGGGCATGCATGAGTCCAAGAGTGTTTTTATTTCTATACCACAAAAATGTTGTTATAGAGTTTATTTCCTAACTGTTCTGTTTGCTGAATGACAAGCTATTCAACAGCTGGTGCCGGTAGAAACTGAAATTAAACTGAACTGAAATTATTCAAGGTTTTTCAGTTCCTAATGCTACTGATGTAGTCACTTCCTACACTGTGTTTGATCCCTGTACTGCAGCTCACATCTAAAATGTTTTTGCTGTGACATTCTCAGATGGACGACATAGATGCCATGTTCAGCAGCCTGCTTGGAGAGATAGATCATCTCTCTAAGGTGAGTCGTACAGCAGCTGCTGTTGTGAGCTAAATGCTAACATCAACAGAACATGCTCACAGTGACAACTCTATCATGTTGATGTTTAGCAGGTATGATGTTTACCAGATTAATTTGCCGAACAATTAAAAGACATTTAAAGGGGCCAACAAATGTTTTTTTGAGTTTGTTTTGTAGGTATTTAGTCAGAAACCTGATGATGGCGCATTGAAAAGTAAAAGGGTGACAAAAATAATACAGTTTATCCTAATGAATGTCCATAGAAGAGACCTCGTGGTGGTGCTAGAGGAGTCAAGGGATCATCAGAGTCATGGTGATTCATCCTCTGAGAACCATGAATGGCTCCAGTAAATTTCATTGCAATCCAGTCATCGAACAGTAGTTGAGGTATTTCAATCTGGGCCAAACTGGTGGACCGTCCGACCCAAACTGCCGTGCTTTTTGTACAACACATCCCATAATGCATTAGTAAAATGAATCTGGAATTGTGAGAAACAACAGATCAAACATCTTTGAGTTGAGACTCTTTGGCCGACTATTCCCATGAGTGCTTTTGAAGCAGGAACAGGTTACAAGAAGTGAATCAGAAAAATCACTCAATGTTTACCTCACTAATCTGGACATTATCTGATTACACATGGCAGTCTTTGTTTTGAAACTGAAGCATCAGACGGAGAAATGTGAGGCGACGCTGAAGAGTGAAGTCATCGCATCTGGATTGGACCGTAGGCGATCGTTGCAGATTCCCTTAAGCACACATAAGCTGCTCATCATACGACTGCGGCTCGCCAAGAAAAACATTACACTCTTCCGACTGATGCAACCCTGAGGCGCAATTCATTATTGTCCATTTCAAATCTCTTTATGCAAGCTTAATGAGTGCAGCCCCGAGAACGGGATCAGTCTAGAACATTACATCAGCCGTACTAGAAAAAAAAAAAAAGGCTCTATATGTCATTTTGGCGTGCGCCCTCTCAGTGACAAACACCACTCCACAGATTATCAACAGAGTTAGCAGGAAGAGCATTTTGATTGAAACATAGATCCTCTCAGAGTCTGAGAAACAAAAGGATTTAAAGTGAGTCCACTCATCGCCTTGATTGGGTTCATTCTCTGCTTTACTGCCTTGGAGCAAGAAGACAAAAAGGAGTGTTTTTTTGTTGTTTTTTTTACCCGTGACTTTAAGAACTTTGGAGGTGTCATTTAAGCAGCAGCCCCAGCATGATCAACCTCCCAGTTTAGAAAAATCAGTACTTAATGGTCTGGTGTATGATTTATTCTCTGTGCAGGAGCTGAGTGCAATATGTTCTCTATTAAAGGAACAGCTTGAAAACAGAGCATAATAAAAGAGCGGGAAACAATCACTGATAAATAACAGGCTCATCATGTAACGTATTTAAACAGTTCAGAGCAGTTCAAGGACACATATGGCCCACATGACTTCTGTGTAATGCAATTTAAAACAACCAAAGGAATTACATTTTTCAAAACATACATTCACCATGGGTGCTGTGAGGTGTTGTTAATTTACCATCTCATTTCTTACGTTGCAGAGTTTAATGCCTGCAGAAGTGGACCCTGACCCACAGACAGACAGCTCCTTCTCCATTGGCTTCACAGACCTAAACGGTACAGTAAGTGCTCGTTCAGATAATGACGCTCTCATCAAAAGCAAGAATGGCAGATAACGCTTCAATCTCCAGATCAGCAACGTTACAGAGCGAAGAGTCACGCTGCCCTGGCTGAACGTGTGAAGTAGAAGTGTGGGAGGAAGTCTTTCAAGAGATACGGTTTCAGTTGAGAGACGGGGAGTGACGTTTGTTCATGTGCCAGAAGGTCACGCCAACCAGAAGGGATAGAAGTGGAGAAATATCAGTTTGGGAAACACCATAATGTTTTGGGGATTTAGATATACAAAAAAAAAATTAAATCAAGTTAAAATTACGAGGAGAAAAAAATGAAGTTTGGTCAAAAATCAAGCTAGTCTCTTGCTTCAACAAAAGTGAATGAGCAATGAATATTTACCTTTGATTCAATGCAAAAGTGAGAGAGTTGTGTCAACACAAATGACTTGACATTTTAGGAAATAAACTTTGCTTTCTTTCGAAGAGTTAGATGACAAAATTGTCTGTACGTTAAATGTGAGGCTACGGCCAAGAGACAGTTAGCTTAGCTTAGCATAAAGACTGGAAACAGGGGGAAACAGCTAGCCTGGCTCTGAGGATCTTGTCATCAGTGTGATGTTGAGGGACCTGGACTGGTACCTTTATAAGGCCTCTTCTCTAACATTTCGGGCCACAACTGTGTCCTGATCTCTGTGCAGAGTCTCTTAATGAACTGGAGGACCACGACCTGGATGCTCTGGTGACTGACCTCGGATCAAAATCAACCACCTCAGATGGGCAACTCCCCGCAGATCAACAGACCAGCAGCTCAGCAATGGCTCTGGAACCTGAGCCAGCAGCTGCCCTTCCTCCACCATCGAACTCTACCGAATCCTCTGAAGGGCTGCAGATGGTAAACTAGAATACGTCGCTAATCATAAAAAAGAAAGTTGTAATGTCATGAAAATAATAACCGATTACCTCTTCTTATTATTTTTCCAGAGCAAACCCCAGACAAAGGCAGATAAAATTAAACTGGCTCTGGAGAAGCTGAAGGAAGCCAAAGTTAGGAAGGTAAGTCAGCAGCTTTGTGTGAGTTTCTCTTAACTAAGCAGTCCTAGATAAAGTTAAACCCAGCGTTAAACCCATCTGGCTGCCTCTCCTAGTTGATAGTCAAGGTGCTGATGAGTGACGGCAGCTCCAAGACACTGATGGTGGATGAGAGACAGACTGTCCGAGAGGTTTTGGACAAGCTGTTTGAGAAGACACACTGTGACTGCAGCATCGACTGGAGCCTGTGTGAGACCAACCCTGAGCTGCAGATTGGTGAGATGAACATATGCTGTACATACGCACTCAGATCACATGCAGAAAACATAGGTCTGCCAAAAAAAATCACCCACAGAGGCAGGAGACACTGTTTTCAGCCCACATGCTTTCCCATCATTTCAGAAAGAGGATTTGAGGACCATGAGCACTTAGTGGAGCCCCTGTCTGCGTGGACACGCGTCAGTGAAAACAAAATCTATTTTGCTTCAAAACCTCAGAAGTATGTGATGTTCACTGACCCTCAAGTGAGTACGAGTTTTCTTCTTGCAAACGTTGTATTGCTCTGTTTAATGCTTAGTCAGTAAATTGAACTATGCTTTTCTCACTTTGCAGTTATTTTACATGTGGAAGAAGAAGAAAGCATGTTTGAGTGGGATTAACGAGCAAGCCAAACAGCTCTTACTCAAGGTCAGTTACATTGCCATACCATATCACTGGAACTATGTATTCCAACGTTGTGGAAATAGTCTTTTTTATCTCAACTCATCTCCTTCTTGGACAAATTTCAGTCAGGTTTTAGGATCCACCATAGCACAGAGTCTGCTCTCCTGAGGGTGACAAAGTCAATCACTCCATCCTCTTGGAGCGCCTTGAGCATGTTGTTGGCAGTCAGGGACAGGCTCTTCACTGGTTTGCCTCTTACCTCCAAGAGAGATCAGCCTTTATTAGAATTTATAGTGTGTCCTCTTCCTCTGTACCCATCTGCTGTGGAGTAAACACAAGGCTCCATATTAGGCCCCATTTTATTTTCCTTTTATGTGCATGCTATAGGGTCCATATTTAAGAAAATATAATATCCCCTACCAGTGGTATGCAGACGAGAACCAGCTGTACCTCCCGCTGACACCTGCAATCTTGTTTCAACCCCTGAACTGCATTAAAAAATGTAAAATCATGGATGGCAAAAAGCTTCCTAGCCGAACCAGAATAAAACTAATCGTTTACCTTGTAGACCCTGCAGACTACTCAGACACCACAATCAATGACTTAATCAATTGACTTGACTTGACTAATAGTAGATTGTTTTACAAATTGAAAGGTATCTTATTTTTTTAAGTTTTGCATGTAATCTTTGACCCTGTAGGAGCATTTTGGAGGCTCCACTCTGATTATTCCTGATCTTGAGGGCAAGCTGTACCTGAAGGAAGATGGGAAAAAGCTTTGGAAACCTCTCTACTTCGTGCTCAGGGCCTCGGGCATTTACTATGTACCAAAGGGAAAGACAAAGGTATGGCAGATCAAATCCGTTTTTCAATTAAAAAATCCACATCATATTCAAGACAACCAAGGTGGGAGATTACAGTTAGTAATATAGCAAGTTGTGTGGTGAAACCACCTCCTGACACAAAGCCTAGCGAACATTGTCATTAAAGTGAAACTGGTAAATACTCAGTTATAGTATAAAGAATAAAGAATAAAGATTTTATTTGCATATTATTCACTTTCTTACTAATCTTAGATAGCTGTAAGTGAGTGTCTACTTGTGTCTAAAATTACAACCTGAACTTTATAACGTTATTTTAGGTGTGACACAATCAGAGAGGTGCGTAAACTAACTACATTCCTTGCGATACGCTTTAAGAAATAGTTTGCCATTTTGGTAAACGCCTCACAGGCCACAGCTAGCAGTCGATTAGTTTATTTTAGCATAAAGGCTTTCTCCAAGGGTTGAAAAAAACCCAACTAAATCTCATTAATTAACGGGTTACAATTGTTTGTATATACCTTTAAAAAACGAAATGTCTGAATAACAAGTTGTGGTTTTACACTAAGCTAGTTGTTTCTCCATGCTTAGCTAACGTTAGCTAAACTAACAGACACACATAATCCCCTATAAAACCACAACCTGTCTATCAAACACTTCTAAAGGTAGAAAACTAACAAACATAACATGTTAATGATTATCTTTAAATGTAGCAGTGGGAATATTGTTTGGGTTTATTTATTTTTTTACATTTAGAAAGAGTTAGGCTAGCTTATTTCCCCTGTTTACAGTCTTTGTGCTAAGCTAACCAGCTGCTAACTCTAGCCATAGCGTTGTATTGGACGTGCAGACATGAGTGCGGTATTGATATTCTCAACTATGACTCATGACAAAGTGCTTTTAAGATGCATCAGTGCATCTATTCATTTGCAATGTTGACAAATGGTATCCGCTTTTTCATGCAGTCTGTTAACAACTGTACAGCTGCGAAAATTAGAAGAGAAAAACTTGTCAGGGCAAGTATGGTAACAGTACTTATACAGAGAGACAAGAGATTTTTTCCCCCTGTGAATTCTATGATTGCTCACATCTGAGCTCCAACGTGTAGCAGAGGCAGAAAGGCAAGAGAGAGCGACAGAGAAATGAAGATGGACAGTGTGAATTGGGGCCTTGCCATTGTTAAAGAGCAGCTAGTCATTCAGTCACTGAGACAGAAAGGAAAAACGCCGTCCATGCAGACTCTAAAAAAAAAAAATCATCCAAGAGGAAGAAATAGATGGAGGGCAAACTGTGCGAAGCAGATGTGCAAATCGCAAACATAAGAGAGCTGCAGGAATCTTCTGAGGTCAGAACACAAGAACGAAGCAGCAGACGATCTAGAGAGGATAGTTCAGTAGGCAGGGGAAAGACAAAAAACACAACAGCTACTATCATAAATGAAGTAGAGAGAATAATGGAGCTGTGATCCTCAAGCAGGCCGAGTTAGAGATAAGGTAAGAGATGGAAGAAGAAAAGGGGTCAAAGGTGGGAGATCAGAAGAAGTCAAAAGCAACAGTCATCCTCTTAGGGTCCCCTCCACTTCCAGCAAGCTTCACTCTGTAGTTTCCAGTAAACCACAGGATCGATGTCTGTGTGGTTTCATGTGTGAACACGATGTGTTTCAAATCAAAAATGTAAGAAATGTTGAATTGCTTTAGAAAGAAAAACAAAATATTTCCCTTGACGTGGAGCTTCATTGTGGACTTTCTTTGAATATTAATTAAAGACAAATGACCTCGCGCTGACTTGTTTTCTTTGAAGTGTCTTCATTTTTAAATACCTACCATGCAATGAGATGGAGAACATGTATTTCATCTCCACAACATGATGATGAAATAGAGGAACAGTATTTAGACCACTCTAATTTATGCTACATTTTAAATATCACTGTGGAGCTATTCTGGATTGGCAGGTTGCTAGAAACGCTAGAAAGTTGATTACCGTTTCTATGTTTGTGTGTAAATTAAATATAATTTTCCACTATTCCCTCCAGACACTTAAGAGGATCTCTGCTGTGCTCAACACATTTGCAGGATAACCAGAGACTAATTTATCATATGCATAAACACCTACATTTGTATATTATACACTTTGTTATAGTGTATAATATTTTCCACATAATAATATTTCTACGATGGTGATTGGCTTTTTTTTTTCTCTGCCCGGCAGGCTATCAGTGACCTCGTCTGCTTTGTTCATTTTGAAAAAGTCAACATCTACACCACCAACAACTACAAACAGAAATACAGAGCTCCCACCAACTTCTGCTTCATGCTAAAGGTAAGCTCAAAAAAAATGTGATCACTAAAAGTTTAATGAGGTAAAGGCATTACAGAGCTCATTTGTGTAATCTACCGAGTGGATCATTTTTAATCTGTGTCATTGAGGGGAAAAAAAAGGTCCTGGTTTGACAAGAGAAGAGAGAAAAATGTACGCTGGCTGACATCTTAAACTATAAATAACAAGCAGCACCTATTTCCGGTATTTTTTTCTTCAAAATCCTTCTTCAAAATCCTACCTATCATCTGTGGTTTTTACTGTTTTAAGAATCAAACCATGTCATATTCATGACTTGATGTTGAAATTGAGCTTGTGCGCTTTCATGTGATTTACTGGTAGACACATTTACATTTGTTTTCTGTTAAACAGCTCCCCAAAACACAAACACAGACAACCTTTATAGAGCTGTAAAGGTTTCTGGTTCTTCATCATCATCACCCTGCACTCAAACCTTTCTGTGTCACATGGTCAGAGGTTTGTCAGTTCATGTGTATGACTAAATGAAGCCGTGTTGGGCTCTCGTTGGCCATGCAGTTTAGATTAACAAAGTATTTGAGACAGAAGAGATAAAAAATGTGATGGAGGAGAGAAGTGAAAAAAGCAGAGAAGTTGTCAGTTGGGCAGAGGTTTAACATCTTGGTGGTCAATATAGAATTTGCAGCCCTTTGTGGTGTTTTGTCATGTAACAGAATTTGTCTCACAGTAGACAAGAGCCCATGCAGTAGACAGTTGGTCCAGCAGGCAGGTAACAAGCAACCGGTTGACAGGTAACAAGCAACAAAAACTCTAGACAGCAACAATGACAAACCAATAAGGAGCCTAGGAACTGAGGCGGTATAAATAGTGAGTGACTAACAAAGGAAGTGACAACAGGTGAGCAGGAGGTGAGGCGAGCGCAGGACTACTGAGGGACAGGTGAAGCTCATCAGGGCAGAGCAGACGATCAAAAAGCTGAAGTCAAGCCAAACGTGACACATGAGGAGTGAACTTCAAAATAAAACAGGAAACAAACTATGACAAAAACAACCCAGGACCATGACAATGAGCGCTGTTAAATCCCACTATATCCACTACGGTGCTTTCTGTGGTACAACAGCTTGGTTACATCAAACATGAGCACACATTGAGAGGGAGGAGGCTGAAGATAACGAGAGGAGCACTTTACTTAACTGCACTCCTATGCATCAACAGATAAAGAGCAAGTTGTCAGAAGACATGAAAAGTGTGGCTGGCAATGGCAGCTTTGTCATGTTGGGGGGGAAGTGAGACGACTTAAGAAAAACCAACAAACCTCAACCGGTTTTGCCCATTCGACTTGTGACTGCAATGTGCATTTCTGGCAGCTTGTTGTTGTTGTTTCAAAGAAATTCATTTCCTAATAAAGTCACATCTAAGTTTTCCAATTTGTGTCTGTTTTAGTTTTAATTTAACTAATCAAGTGTCACATTCCCAGTGAAAATATTTGTCTGGTCCTGTTTTAGCAGTTATAGTCATGAGTGAAGGTCCACAGTGCAGCAACAGTTTGGGATCAGCTGCCCTCTGCTGACTCGTACGTGTACTACAAATACACAAACCGGCAGCAGAGATGCATCAGTTTTGACCATTGTTTTTTTTATATATATATATATATATATATATATATATATATATATATATATATATATGCAATATTAAATCAAGGGAATGGCTCTTTAACCTCACTGTTCTCTCTGCATGTACTCTTTCCCCAGCATCCCTGCATCCAGAAAGAGTCGCACTACGTCAAGTTCCTGTGCTGTGACGACGAACACACACTGTTGCTTTGGGTGAACTCCATCAGAATAGCCAAGGTCAGATTCAACACCGTCAGTAACACAAATCACCTTAATGTGAGCCGTTAAATTAGAAATGTATTAAATCTGTTTGCAATTCAGCTTCAAATTTGGGAATTTTAAAACAACAAATATGGACATTTCAGCTAAGTGTGTGTCCTCTGTCTATGTGTTCAGTATGGGAGCGTCCTGTTTGACAACTACCAGGCTGCGATGAAGAGAGCCTCCAGTTCGCAACCTCTCCACTCTGCTGCACACAAAGGTGAGTCTGCACGTTTCAACGGTAGCTGTTGTGATCTCCTAGGAGCTTTGCATTCAGCTTAAAACTTAAAGTGACATTTTGCAACGTCTGTGTGTGATTTTTGTAGTAAGTGCACACTGCAGCGACTCCTAAGCACTATGATTACCCAAAATGCCCTCTGAATCAGACAAAAGCAGGCCTCAAAAGGTGCTATGTCAATACTGGCTGTTTGTGGAGTCAGTATACAATGTTTGTATGTTTGTTGTTTAAGTGCATGTTTAGATTTGACTTTTCCTTCCAAGACAGAAGTCAACCTAAAAGTAAAACATTTGCATGTATTTAGTCTTAACTCTAATAAAATCAAAATGACACCAGTCTGAGAACATGTTACTTGAAGATGTTTTATATGTATACATGTAATATATATGTATATACAGACAGGCCCTGGTCAGAATACAGCTGCTTTTGAAAAAAAAAAACAATAATAGAGAAAACTGTGGGAAAGCAGGCATTTTCAACAAAATAATATAGAATAGGAATACCACTATTAAAACACCACATCTCTGGAATCATTCTCATCTGTCTTTACAGCCAGATACAACAGCCCACAGCCAGATCCGGCTCCACCCAAAACCACAAACGTGGAGGACTATCCACATGAGCCACCACCTGACTTCATCCCTCCTCCTCCTCCTCCTGGACAAACACACGTTTGAGACACATCCTCCCCTCCCTTCAGCCTGGATTAAGCCAGTTTAGCCTCCCTGTGCACATGTCTGAACAAATGTGCCAATAATATGTTTTTAGTAACGCGCTCAAGTGCAGTAGTAGCGTCACATGAATATGATGCAATAGACACACAAACCGCACACACTTATGTTCACTGTTTCAATGAGCTGTTTATTAAAAAAAGACTGTACATAAATTTCAATGAACACATAATATGTACAAACTGAGAGAAGACAAATATTAGTTTCTGTTCCCATGAACATTTAAGTTACTGATTTTTTTTCATCATTAAGAAAACACACATCAAAGAAAGGCGCCTTGACCTGTGATGCCCTGAAATGCGAGACATTAAGTGGTAAACATTACAAAGTCATCAGTGGTTGTCTCATGATTTCTCTATGAAAAAAAAAAAAAGTATAAATTAATCCTTTACATACAAACTGCTCGCGGACGTTCCTCAGCAGTATCCGACACGTAACACAAGTTGAATGCAAAGCTAGAAATACATTAGGTAGAAAAAGTTGTTTTCTCACAAAAGATTACCTCATGATGGAAAAAATACAATCAAGAATGGGATGTAGTGGCAAATCGTTCACCGTATGAATGATTAGATACTTTCTTTTTGAGTGAATGAATACTGTTGATTTGAGTCATTGTCTGTGTGGAAACCTGAACATGTTACCTCTGGATAATAATCCCCTCACAACATATAGGAAGTCTGTATCCATTTCAAAATAAAAGTTTGTGTTCAATGCCCGTTATTCCCAAAGTATGTATGATTGTGTTTATGTGGATAGTTAAAAAAAAACAAAAAACATTGATTCTGAGATAAGCTTCAACGATATTTGACAGCGTTTTTTTTTTACTTGAACCAACAATCACTTTTAAAGAGCAGGCATCTTATTTTGCAAATAAAAAGCAGTAGAAATCAGAAGAGAAGTCTTCATATCGGCACTGTTTTTAAGACCTCGGGATTCATTCCTTCACTGCAGTCAGCAGATCATTCATATGTAGCACAGACTTCTACTATCTGCGTGTAGATCGACATAAAACGTACTGTAAGTAGCAGACAGAATCTAGCTCTAGCACATCACTGCTGGGTCGCCTACATTCACTAAAAGAAATGCAGAAGTGACTGAAGACGATTACAATCAAATCTGATAAATGCTCATCCTCCCGGAAAACGAAGCCCCCCTTTGTTCCACTTCTACAGTTTTTAGAGCAGTCTTGGTTTGAGGTCGTTTGGGTCGGCGATTCTGGTCGTTGAGCACCAATGTAAAAGCACCACACCACTGAAACAACGGACGAGCGTAAAGGTGACACTTCTGGATACGCAACTCTCGAGTCAAAAAAAAAAATAAAAATCGAAGAAATGAAAGGAAATGGTGACGTCATCGCAGTTGTCGATAACTAATCAGTGCAGCTATTTCCAACACGATGGAAAAAAACAACATGGAAACACGCGGGTCGGTCCTTCCTCTGCTTCTCCTCGTGAAGCGATCTCTGCTACAGTAGCTGGACAGCGTCACGCGACATGAGTGATACAACAACGATAAGAGCGGTGCCTGAACGTAGAAAAATACATGTTTATACACGGCCACGTTGCCCCGATGAAGTCAAACATGGCACTGTGAGTGACGACTAAAATGAATGTTCAAGTGAAAAATAAAACAATTCAATTGAAAACATCCAAATCTCGGCATCGCCTCCACTGACGCGGATGGAAAACTCACAGGTGAAACACACTAACCGACAAAATGTACTGTTACTGGCAGCTTCTCACGTTACAGTTTATATACAAGAGAACAGAAAGAAGAATCGGTCGTCTTTTTTTGTTTTGTTTTTGTGATGCATTCTATACACTCAGTTCACCCTTTTGTTGACAGCAGCCCCCCCCCCCACACACACACACACACACAGAGCATAGTAAATACACAACTCGAGGTTGCTGTTGTTCCCTCGTAAACATCTCGTGATTTGGACATCGACGGCATCAAACATTCAGTCGTGTCCTAATGCACTTGTTGATGTTTGTTTGTCCTTTTCGGGTAGTTGTTGTTGTTGTTGTTTTTTTTGTTGTAAGGTATGATGGATGTATTTGAAAGGAGGGAACGGCCGGTCTGCTGGTCTACAGTGCAAATAAAGGGGGTAGGAGCGTCTGCGCAGCATTTCGTCTAAAGGACGCTACACCTGCCTCACGAAATCCTACCGATACTTCACTGTCTGGATCTACTGCGTACTGGAAATACTGGTTGCATAAACACTAAACCACTAAATCTAGATTGACTTGGCATTGTTTGAAGTTTGAGAAGTGCTACCGACCTACAGCGGTGGCAGAAAGACCTTCATCTTTATCTCCTCCCTTTCGTCCGCAGAGTAAACTAACAGACCTCAGTCCAAAGCTTCAGCACCCTCCGTCTTTGTGCGACACATTTTTTGTGTGTTTTTTTTGTTGGGGAGCATGACAAAACCGTGCAAGCACAAGCCCCCCCCCCCCCCAAAAAAAAGAAAAGCATTTGAAAAAAATCCACCATGGCACTTCATTCAAAAAACGGGAGCTGTATGAACTGCAGGCTGCAAAACATCTGTACATCCTCGTGGTTTTACCGCCGCTCAAAACTCGCAGTGCCATTGTGTGTGTGTGTGTGTGTGTGTGTGTGTGTGTGTGTGTGTGTGTGTGTGTGTGTGTGTGTGTTTTTGTTTAGTTTAGTCAGCATAATGCATGATCGACTCCACGTAGTTTCCTGGGAAGAGTCCGGTGACGCCGTTAGCGACACCTTCATACCAGCCGTCATCGTTCTTCTTGATGATGTAGATGATGGCTCCTTCCATGAAGGACAGCTCGTCCTCCTTGTCCTTGCTGTAGTCATAGATGGCCACAACTGGGGGGGGGGGGGGGGGGATAAACAATAAACAAATAAACAAAAGTTATCGTTATAATGCAAACGATGATTAAGTTGAAGTTAGTTTTGCAGAGGAAACGTGTAAAGCTGCCACTAACCTTTCTCTAAGTAGACCTTGGGGGCCCAGTGGGGGTCTCCGTCAGCGTAGGGGTCGCTGTAATGGACCACCGCGGCTTCCTCTTCCTCGTAGTCCACAGGTGGGGGCGGAGGAGGGGGAGAGCGCTCCTCAAACACACCCATGTCCTCTGGGGGAGGCGGAGGAGGCGGGGCGGGGCTGTCTGTTACTGAAGGAGGACGGACAGTGGAGGAGGAGAACAATCATGAGAGAAAGTAAGCGAGAGGAAAACGAGAACGCGTTTGCTCTCCTGATCTCATCCGTCGCTGCTGCCGATTTCAAAACGGGTCTCCTGCAGCAGAGTCTGCCTTCAATTTCCATTCCAGAGCTAACGTTTTTTGACACCCTCTTTTATTTTATTCTATTTTCATTTTTATTTTGCTTGGATGTATTCTGGGTACATCCAAGTATTTGATTCTATAACTATTTTTTGCAATAAAAAATGTCACTGTGAAGACGGACGAAGGGACTGTAAGAGCTATTTTATAGACTTTAAACTTACATATTGTTAAATTAATTTTTCCATATTGACAACCATCATGTAGACCAACAGAAACCATTATGAACCCGGTTACTGTGGAGACTTATGCATTAAATGTTCACTAGAGGGCAGCTTTGGGTCATTTCTGCTCTTTACTAAGTCATCCTCTAGCTTCAACTACTACGAGTACCAGTACTACTACTACTACTACTACTACTACTACTACTACCACTACTACTACTACTACTACCAGTACTACTACTACTACTACTACCAGTACTATTACTTCCACTATTCAGATACTGTGGAAATAATTGAAATACTGAGGTAATCACTAGTTGAGTTATATTTTCTTGTACATTCTATTTCCTAACATGAAGTTCTGAATGTTACATTTTCAAAGGCTATCTACTACGTTTTTTCAGCACGGTATGTTGTTTTACTTATTGTGCCTAAAAAGGATGTTTCAGATTTGTTTTAAAGCCTCTCCTATTCATTTTTACGATGGCCTCCTCTTCATTCACAAACTTGTAGGATGTGTATTTTAGTTTTCCCCCTGAGAAATGAGCAGTGGCATTAGAAGCATGCAGCCTGAATATTTCCTTCCTTGAGTCGGTGTGCTTCTGTGTCTGAAGGCTAAAGGTTCAGCAGAAAAGGACCCGTCATCCACTCTTACTGGCTTAATAAATCACACAACGTATTAATAAATCTCACGACTTATTAATAAATCTCACGACTTATTAAGCGTGAGAAAAGCTCGACTCGGTCCTGACACTCTTCCGCTGCTGCTACAGTCTTTTAAACACATTCATGTCCAGAGATGAAAGAAAAACTGAACCTCCTTGTCTAACTAATTCATAAGGCGGCTCTTGAATTAAACAAACTGCAATAAATCACTCGAGAACTGCTTACATACCTTTTTCCTCCAGCGGTCTAACAACTGACTTTTAATCTTTTGAAGCATTAAGAGCTGAAAACGCTTCACAATAAAACAAAAGCTGTAATCGCATTGTTTATGTCCAGGTCTGTGTAAACACAGCATACTAAGCATTCTAAGCATGCTATGTAGTTGGCGGGGACTATATCTGACTAACTATTACCCAGAAAAAACTGTATCAACAGTAAATTACAACTTAAAAAGCACATGTTTCAAGTGAGATCAGCATTTCTTGGCTTATTGTTTTGATATTTTCTCACGGTGCATCACTTGTTAAGACATTACTGAGACCCTCGTTGTCTGTTCGGTCAGAGAGGTGGCTATCGCTGGTCATACTAACGAGCCCCTGCTTCTTTTATTTACACATGAATCCCTTGTTTCTGGTGGGAGATGTGACACGCTTCACTTCCTGTCTGCTTAGAAGAATAAAAAGGAAAAGAAAAGCTTCATGGATATAGGCTCACAATCCTTTACCGGTTTAAGACCATCAGTATGTAAATAATCCAGTCTTTGTCTGACGGTGTGCCTCATATGACAGCAGTGTAGCAGGCGGGCAGTCTGCAGACGAAACACAGACAGTCGGATCGTTACACGCCGCTGCATTTCTCCACACAGGCGGACGGTGAATCAGGACACGGCATCAGGTCACATTTTCTCCACTCGGTGGACAGGAGGAGCGGGACGCACGCTGCCCGTGATCCATCACCATGGCAACAGACAGTCAGCCGAAGGGCCGTGTGCCCCCCCCCCCCCCCCCGACCCCAGATACAGTGCAAGGGAAGGTGTGCCGAGTGTAGCGAGCCACAGAGAAGAGTGTAAAAGTGAGGCTGCGTGTGGATGTTGAGGCCGCTTCAGAGCGTTGATAAAAGATGTGATGAAAAGGCGTCTCTCTATATATGTTAATGGAGACCTGAAATATGACCAATATCACTTAAAATCTGTATGGAGACAGATTCAACAGATCTGCATTCTATTCTCACGTCATGGACATTCAGTGAAAATTGTGATTTGAGTAAATTTAGGTCGTTAATAGATTTGTAATGTGGGTCATTCAATACATTGTAAGTGGATGTGAATGTGAAGAGTCATCTTTTTTAAGATTTTTGGAAACGCACCTGTATGTGCACAAGTGAGTGTGTGTGTGTGTGTGTGACATATAATGGGTTTAATTGAACTCATACATGTGTATCCGCTTAACTCAGTGCATGTGCATGTTTTTAAAATGGACTTTCTACTTACTGCTCTCCTGCATTCTGGCAACAAAGCCGGTCAGAGGGATCTGTGGGGTCAGCTGGACCATTGGAGGAGGAGGCGGAGGAGCCACAGACACTGGAGCAGCAACACCCAGAGAGGCAGACAAAGCAGCAGAGAGACAGAGGGGGAGACGGAGGAGGTGGACAGGGAGACAGACAATGTCAAGGGACGAGCGAACAGACAAAACAGAGGAGATAAAGTCCAAACACAGAATGGAGAAAGAGAGGTGCGTTTCAGAAAACACAAAAAGCCTGTGAGTGAGCGAAACAGTGCAGAAAGCATTGCTGAGCAACTCATTTACACATTTTTCCAATCATTGTTCTTTTGCGTGCTGCGTTTTTCAAGCTAGGCTAAGGAGGCATTCGTCTCATCTCGGTCTGGAAATCTACCTCATCAGCATCCGATTCACATCAAGGCTGTAGCTGGCAATGTGTTTCTGCTACAGCGAAAGAGCTGCAAAGCACCACACAGACCTAAAAACATGACAGTGGCAAGGTGGCAGCTCAGGAGCTGTGGTGGGAATAACAAGGCATGTGTGTGTGTGTCTTCTTAAATGCTAAATTAGAGTGATCAAGTGCTACATTCAGTCCACCCTTTTACTGAACAGCCTAGCTTCCATACATTCTCCACCTTCTGCCTCTAGAATGAGGCTTTTTGCTGCAATTTCTTTTTTTTTTAAAGAGGAGATAAACAAACAGACAAACAGAGCTTTCCTCACTGATGAAGACATGATGTCACACGAGCGCACGCCAGGTCTGACTCATAAATCACATGTAATGGAAAGGCGCGTGTAAACTCACTGGGCAGTAATGTCTTATTATTCCACCCTGTTCCCACCGCAGAGCCACATCCATCCACAGCTACGCCCCCCGAGAGATCAATGAACTCCCTCGTGCTCTAACTAGCCTTTTTTTTACTGCTTCCATTACATCCAGCAGAGATCCAAAATGTATATTTCACTTGAATTAAATTTCAATGAGTAGACATTACGGAGATCGTATGCTGACCCAGTTACAGACCCTGGTTGATGCAGCTCTGCATCATTGTCTCTCTCCTCCTCCCAGACAAGACAAACAGCCTCCTCCATCTGAGCCAAGGAAGACGCTTGTCCTTTGAGGGAGAGAAGCCATTAGACGAGAACGGCTCGGAGTGATGCCTGCCAAAATAAATTATATCTTCTGACAGAAAATATGCATATGTCCTGGGTTTCCCCTTGTCTGGCAGCTATTTATGTGTATGCTGCCCTAAAATGCCTCCCGCCCGCCTGCCTGTCTCTCGTGAACAAGAAGCCTTCTCCAGCTGACTAAAATGATAAAGTCATAACTCAATTACAAATGGTAATGAAACTCTCTGCACAGCAGTGGTGAGGTGGGGAGGTTTCAACATACCCTGACTCCAGTAATTATGGTTCATCATTCATTTTCATTAGCCTCTGGAAGGGCTAGCCCAAGCATATCTTTTAGACCCAGAGGATCGCTTTTTTTTAGCAGTTTCACATAATTATAGATTGTGGAGTCAAAACGCAGTACTGCCAAGAACGGACAGTAAAATACAAGCGTCCTCTCTTCTTTATACATTCTGTATGTGTGAGTTTCATCATGTCAGATAAGTCTATTCTATTTGTTTTTGTTTATTGAACCTGAGTTACCTGAGTTCTGTGGGTAGGCAGGACCACCGTTGATGTGGGGCTGCTGGGAAGAGACGGAGGGTGCCCGGCGGTAGGTGCCGGTGGCCGACACCATGGAGGCCGAGGAGGTGGTGGAGGAGTTGTGACGGGAGATCTGGCGGGAGATGGTGCCGAACTGGGACATGGGTATGGGACCCAAGCCGGGGCCCTGGGGCACCGAGGCCGAGGATGTCACCGCTGCAGGACAGGAGAGGGAAGACACGAGTGTGAAGTGGTCAAATCTAAATTCAGTTAACTTACTTTAAATAAATAAATAAACAGAAACAGAAAAAACTGAACAATAAAAACCTTTTTTTGAGCAAAACACTTATCTTGTTCTTAACCACTTTAATACCACATTCTTGCCCCCTTGTCCTAATTATCTTCCATTGCTTCCTGTGAGATGCAAAGATTTGTCTGAAAAGTACTTTCTTCATTGTATATTTAATGTATGTTTAAGAAAAAAATTAAAAACCTGATAATGGACGATACCTGTGTACCTGCAATGTTTCCTCAGGTTATTTACACAAGCTGAAACACTAAGTTAAGGCCTGAATAAAGCTAAATGCTGATTATTTGTCTCTGATTTACATACATGTTTCCCATATTAAGTGAGATTACATGAATGTAACTTTAATTTTGTATGACATTTTTTTGTATTGTTCATAATATTATCTTACATACCCTTCTGTATGTCCTGACACATGTCCATCTGAGTGTGTGTGTGTGTGTGTGTGTGTGTGATAACGATCGAGTGAGGACAAGAACAGACCAATGAGAGCCAAAGAGGACAAACAGAGCCTACAAATACAATATCACTGTAAGCAGCAGTGAGTCCTCACTGTGGACGTCTGTGATGAGCAGTAAGGGTACGGCTGCTGAGACTCACCTTGGCCCATGCTGGGAGGGGAGGGGGTGGGAACAGCCAGTGGAATACCGCCTCCGCTGCCTCCGCTGTTCTCCCTGCCGCCACTACCACCACTGCTGCCACTGCAGACGGAGTTAGAAAGAGTCTTCATGGCGATCATGAGAGGACGTGCGTGTGACAAACTTAATTACGTGACAGAGTTTTGACATCCCATCATTACTCTCCCACATGTCATTCTGTCGTAACAATATCAGCGTCGCCGTGGCAACGTATTCACAGTTCTGTGACTGTGCCGTCTGGCACTTTCGCACATGAATACTGGGCACAGATTTCGGGAGCACACAGTCACATTTTGCAGTTACACAGTGTAAGAAAAAAAAAACAAGACGACAGCCAAGGCTTGTTTGGGAGGCATAAAGAACCATGATCAAATCTGCAAAGCTCAGGCTAAATAAATAATTACACTTTGCCTTTTGATGCTGCAATGTTGTATAAATTGTCGCTGCTCTGAATTTGAAATACTAGTGTAGTTATCGTGAGCAAGAAACAGAGATACAAGTTGAATGCCATGCTGAACACTGCTATATTCGGACCACTGGATGAAAAAAGGTTTGAAGAGTAATAGCTTTAGTTAGCTGCTGATATTAAAACAGACAATATTATAATTAGAAATGAAGTCTTCCACCAGCACACTGGTGCACTGACACTGTGTGGATGTGGATAAATGGGTATCATGGATGGATGGACGTATTGGTGCTCCAGCCACATGGATCTGTACTGAAAACAATGACTAGGACGGTCAAAGTAAAACCAAGAAAAAACAAGCTAAGAATATAAAGTTACAATAAACTGAGCAGTTGAAGAGCAAAAGATACACGGGTGTTTTCACTTCCCATTGATTACACGTCCTCTCAGGATTAACTTTGGATTTCCATCAATTAAGCTGAGGAGAGGTCTAATTAGCGTCTATCTAAAGCACCTGTGGGAGTGAAATAAAGTCTGGTGTGTAGAGCCTAAAGTCAAAAGCCTTTGTCCAAAACACAGACATGTTGACATACCACAGTAGGAAACGCACGGTTATAAATAATGAAATAAATGATGGCTGAATTACATCAAGCTGTCATAGCAGGGTTAACCAAGGTGTAATTAATAGGGTTAATTATGGCCCTGTTACGCCCTGGTATGGCGTATGCTGGCTCACACTGAATACAATGGGACCGTCATTATTTTTGTATCATTTGCACCTGTGTTTACCCTGCTACGACAAGTCAAAATGGCTGCCGTGAAAGAGGCCTTTTGTGCACGCTGACTCACTGTCATACCGGGTCACTTGAGTAGAACAGAGACGTTGGATTATCGGTAACACCTGTGATTTTACTACTATGACAAGGTGAAAATGTGTGTATGAAAAGGGCAAACAAACAAACAAATAGTTTATTTTAATTTATTACCCATCATTTTATACTTAAACACCAATATTAGAGCTGTCTGTATTTCACCTTGCATGCTATTGGCTTGATCCTCACACATTTGCTGAATTCTAGTATAATATGAATTGTAGCGCATGACCAAATTGGACTCGCACTGATGTGGTTTACAGCTTTTGCAGCAACGCATTCACTCCTGGGGTTACCTGTGTGTCCTGGGCCTCTGGTTGAGCGAGGCTGTGCGTGCGGGGCTGTGCTGGTTGCCCAGTCGGGCCGGGCTCGTCATGTAGTCATTGGGCACCACTGGAGGCTTCACCGGCTCCAGGGTCTTGTAGGGAGTGTTACGCCTGGGTGCAGATAAACACAGCCGAAGTGGACACAGTCACTCCTCAGTGTTTTCATGAAGTGAGAGGAGCTACTTTGGGCTTTTACAGACATTGTTTACGGAACATCAGGTGGTCCTGGTGTTTATGACAACCACTGTGTAATGTAGGAAAGGTCTCAAACTGACAGTATTAACATAGAGAAGGTATAATGGTGCAATGGTCCAGAGTGCCTATACTGTAAACGTGTTTCTTTCTGTTTGTGCAAGGATACATATACACAGAATACATTTTAAAAGTATTTTTAAAACTACTACCACAGCGGTGTGTTCTTACCCCAGGGTACCACGACCAGCCATGGGGGGGCTTGGGGGTTTCTGTGAGGGTGGGGTGGTCCTGGAAAGTGTCCCTCCCCTTCCTGCCGCATTGTTCCCGTGTTGCTAGAGGAGCAAAGAGAAGTTAAAACATTATTTTTTGTATAATCTGAGATGACACCAGTGTTTCCAGGAGGAGTCACTGAAACCAATAAGAATTAAGACAAACTTGCATTTTGTTCAAATGAGCATCTCATCCTAAATTTCAACCAAGCATCATTTGTTGGAGAAACACTGGTGCAATGGATTTTTTGTCAATTTAAAGACATAGTTTAGGAATATGTGTTAAGGGTAGTTACTGTAAATATTAAATATAATGTTTCATATCTCCTGTTACCATGTTTCTGCATTTACTGTAACACACATATAGATATTGAAGCTAAAGTATATTCATGGTAGAATTTCAACCCGGTTTATATTCACAATAGTTAAGCTGAAAAAGGTAAATTAAGTTAATTAATGACAACTGGTTAAACAGGAAACACAATATACAGTCGGTGTACTGATGCTGCTCTGTAGCATCGTAATAAAACTGCTTTTTCATAGAATCATTTTTGCTCAGTGAAAACTTAAATCCAGATCATCAAAATCTAAAATTCATGTAAATGTTTTGACAAATGAAAGAAAAATAAGAGAAAGACGTCCATCTCTTACCTTGGCCTTAAGCCACTGAGAGCAAGCAGGCAAGAAGGAAGACAGAAAACAAGACATGCTCATCGGTTAGTGCTTAAAGTGAGTTTAGTGAAAGTAAGTGTGATATTTAAGCAGTACGCAGGAACCCCATGTATTCGTAATTAATACTGTACATATGTATAAACAGTATATAACATTTAGGATTCATGAATAATAGAATAAGACGGTAGAGAAAATGAGTAGGAGGAGAATCTAATGAATCACGAGACGGTTTGAATTGACCAGCTGGTCAAATGACAACATAGTGAAAAGATGAGGGGCTGAAAATCTGTGTTTGAGTCGAGGGTCTCTTCCTTTCTAATGTGTGATGTTTGTGTCAGTTGCCAGTATGTGTGAATGTGTGCATATGTGTGTGTGTGTGTGTGTGTGTGTGTGTGTGTGTGTGTGTGTGTGTGTGTGTGTGTGTGTGAAAAGCTTGGGGAAATATAGCAGCTTTTCAAGCTACCAACGTCAACACACTGGGCAAAGATGAATTACAGCAATCAGTGTTAATTATTTTTAGACAGTATTAATTCCCTCTGGTGATTTAATAATACTGAATTATACATTTCTAATGTCAATACAAGCCAAATTGCCATTGTCTTAATGATGTAATCTAATGTTATTTAATGCAACATTAACAGGTTCTATCACATTTGGGGCTGAAGCTGGTGATGTTTTTTTTAATTATTGTTTAATCTGTTTAGTTTACAAAATGTCAGAAAATAAGTCAATGCTTGCTTATTTCCCTGATCCCAAAATGAAATCTTCAACTTGCTTGTTTTGTCCAACCAACAGCCCAAAACCTGAAAAATCCATTATTACAATTTATTATTTGACAAATAACCTAAATGATTAATTTGTTATTGTAAATAATAATTAAATGTGTTGGTAATTGAATAATCAACGAACTGTTTCAGCACTAATCACATCCTTAACTCATCACGAGTCACAATATCTGGCACATTATCTTTTAATCATCAGCATCAGAATTATTGCTCTATAAAGTCTGTCACCTGCCTGCTAGAAACCTACACCACATAACCCAATTTAGGTTTTAGAGGAAGAGGAAGAAATAACTTTCTTTTGTACTGACAAAAAAAGAGCAGGAAATGACACAGTGAAATTACTCACCAACCCTGTTGGTGTGTATGTGAGTGTGTCTCAGTGTTTAGACTTGTGTTATGGACCGTAATCACAATGAGAATCTCTGGACACACTAGAACTAATGAGCGGTGCCGGAGCTACCTGACATTTTAAGTGTTGCAAGAAGAAGAAGAAACCCGGGCAGTAAAGCGAAGTCATAAATAACATCCGTGAGATGTTCGAACCGTAGTGTGGTTGAAAACGATGTCGCCCTGGTAACTGCCAGTAGTGCCAGTAAAGGCTGTGAAGGCGGAGGGGTGAGCACAGTCATCCGTTAACGAGTGAGCGGGGTTTTCCACGCTCAAGTCGGACTTCCCATCTATCCATGGGCGACTTCCTCTAGTTATGTGGATGAAAATCAGAGGGAGGGGCGACGATCACGGCTTAAATCCACCACTACGAGGAGGAAACGGGCTGCAACGATGGAGTCATAATAAGCTGCAACTTCCCCCAAGGAGTATGAACTCACCATTAACAAATACACTGACAAACATACCCATACACATGCATTCATATACTTCTCAGAATACTTTACATTCCTATCTATCTGTCTGTCTGATGCAGTAGTGAGTGTGAAATGATATCAATCCCTCTGAATTATTCACAAACATAGAGAGAGAGAGAGAGAGAGAGAGAGAGACAGAGAGAGAGCAAGAGAAAGACAGCAAGAGAGAGAGAGAGAGAGAGAGAGAGAGAGAGACAGCAAGAAGGAGAGAGAGCGAGAGAGACAGCAAGAGAGAGAGAGAGAGAGACAGCGAGAGAGAGAGAGAGAGACAGCGAGAGAGAGAGAGACTGCAAGAAAGAGAAAGAGAGAGAGAGAGACAGCAAGAGAGAGAGAGAGAGACAGCAAGAGAGAGAGAGAGAGAGAGAGACAGCGAGAGAGAGAGACAGCAAGAGAGAGCGAGAGAGAGAGAGAGAGAGAGAGACAGCGAGAGAGAGAGAGAGAGAGAGAGAGACTGCAAGAAAGACAGAGAGAGAGAGAGAGACAGCAAGAGAGAGAGAGAGAGAGACAGCAAGAGAGAGAGAGACAGCGAGAGAGAGACAACAAGAGAGAGAGAGACAGCAAGAGAGAGAGAGAGACAGCAAGAGAAAGAGAGAAACAGAGAGACAGCAAGAGAGAGAGAGCGAGACAGCGAGAGAGAGAGCGAGAGAGACAGTGAGAGAGAGACAACAAGAGAGAGAGAGACAGCAAGAGAGAGAGACAGCAAGAGAGAGAGAGACAGCAAGAGAGAGACAACAAGAGAGAGAGAGAGAGAGAGAGAGAGAGAGAGACAGCAAGAGAAAGAGAGAAACAGAGAGACAGCAAGAGAGAGAGAGCGAGACAGCGAGAGAGAGAGAGAGAGAGAGAGAGAGACAGCGAGAGAGAGACAACAAGAGAGAGAGAGACAGCAAGAGAGAGAGAGAGAGAGAGACAGCAAGAGAAAGAGAGAGACAGAGAGAGAGAGAGAGAGAGAGAGAAATGAACTAGCCAGGGAGTCTTTCATCTTTTTCTTCCAGCATAAAAATTGTTTATCTAAACCTCTTTAAAATAACTAAACTTGATTACATCAAAAAGGTCCTCCTCAAATGTGGACTCCTAAAACGAGTCACTCCACACATGTCTGGGCAATGTAGTTTTATTGCCGGCAGCATAAACAGTTTATTTCTCTACACGGGTATAACTGAAAAGGGGGAAAGCACGTGTTCCAGCATCTGCACCGATTTCTGCAGAGATCCATCATCCGCAACATCCATGAATGATGCTTCATTTGCATAGCGGGCCAATGCCAAATCTGTGTCAGCGTGAGCCAGCTCCCGCAGGAGGAAACACTGTGGCTCTTTGAATTGGAATCAGCGGATGTTTGAAAAATCAGCGGACAGCCACTATCTCAACAGAGACAGACAGAGGGAGAGAGGGATGAACTCAAACAAGCTGCGGAAATGTGGGACACCAGCAATCAATGCCCATAACTGTGTGTGTGTGTGTGTGTGTGTGTACAAACTCACACACACACACACACACACACACACACACACACACACACACACAAGCACAAACACACAGAACATTACATAAAAGAGGAGAAGAAGAGGGGCGACGGGTAGATGGATCACGGGGAGGGAGAATAAAAAAAATTGAAGAACGAGCCGGAAGAGGGCTGAAAGAATATTTTCCCACAGTTCAATAGAGGATGTGATGGTGTGCAGCACTTGGCCAATGCGTCTCTTCTACTCACACCGTGGCTGCTTCCACACATTCTCATTAACTTTCCAGTTTAGGACGTTGTTAATGGGCACGAACGAAACCTCTGACAAACACAGATTTCCTTCTCAGCCACCGTCAGCTCCCCGCTTCCACACATCATTCTGGGGTGAGAGTCTGATACATTTCTAGGTGTGTCTGGACTTAATTAACTGAAAGGCCAGCGTATCGATCGGCTTGCAGTGCGAGTGGAGGAGAGACAGTCGGCTTGTTCACATGAAAGTGGAAAGCGTGAACTCGACTAAGTATGTGCTTTTCCTGTCTAGCGAAATTGATTATCACTAGAAATCAGGACGCTACATCAAAGTAATGACTCGGGGATTTAGCTGCAACACTGGTTGTGGTGAAGCAAGAATAGTGCTTTTTGAAAAACCAGCGTACAGAAACTAGGGTCCTCTTAATGCGAGTAAATTAGTCTGATATGAGGAATGTATTTTTTGACAAGATGACCGACATCTGTCTTACTTTGACGCCGTGTCCCACGTCATCCAGCAGCGTGTAGTCGATGGGCTTTCGGATGTAGCGCACCGGCCGCTCCATGTTTCCGGGCGCGATGATCTTGTGCGTGCGCGCGGTGTTCTTATTGGTGGTCAGGATGCCGATCTCTCGACGCGCCACCTTCTCCTTGTGGATATCCACCGTCTGCAGGAGGGAGAAACGAAGGAGAACATGAGTGGTGGGCTACAACAGACGTTAAGGGTTCGCTCTTTATGTTGCAAATGCTCGAAATGATACAAACGTATTGCGCGTGTTTTAGACAGGTTACGGTAACAGGAATATGTGATTTATATGTTTTGTAGAGAGATTTGATCATATTTCACTAAAAGGCCTCCCTGTGCTTGTAGCACTTATTTGCTTTTAATGCAAACCCAATACTTCCTCCATCTGTTTCACATTAAAAGCCTCCCAGGAGCTCAGGGGGCAGAATCTCCTCACTTCCCTGGTGAGATTTTATTGTAAAAATATATTTCTTTTTATATATTTCCGAACACCGTCCTAAAATAACTAAGACAGGAAGAACATGTCCCCGTTTGAAATAAGAACACCTGACAGGAACCGCTCCCATCTTTTTATTTTAGCATATTCATTCCTAAAATATATATAATTTGTGTATTTATATTTACTATTTTTTTAGACCCAGTGAATACTTGAGTGTTTTATATGAGAATTTTTCAGGAACAATTGCTGCTACCTGCTTCACTTTGTTATTTCATACCTTGATTGAGTCCACCGCTGTGTGACATCGGTTATCAACAGAGAGAAACTAAATTAAAATGTGTGTGTGTAAGAAAGATTATCAAAGTAATAGTTTAGAAATCCAGCGAGTTTATTCCTTTGTGGTTTTTGAATCCTCCGACCTCCCACTGCTTGGACACACACACACTCTCCGTCTATCCTCTGAACTCCTCCTGACCTACTATGCTGCGTTGGCCCGACACCCTGGGGCCCGTCTGACGAAGCTCCCCTCTAACCTCTCGCACCGGGACCAACGGGAAATTACCGGCGACCTCCATTTCTTCCGCGATTACGGCCCTTATCGCTCGCAGCACGCGTTCACAGCGGGACGGGCGCCTTAAGACGGGCTCTTCAATTTATGAATGATAGATGGAACTTGAATGATTGAGGGATTAAAAGGAGGGGAGGGGGAAGCTAAAGGAAGCGTGGGGAAGGACGGACGGCTTTATCTCAGGAATATGAGGTCTTGGGAGAAGAGCGCTGACGAGTGTTATAAAGGACACACGTGAATACATGAATGTTGTTCATCATAGTGGACCTAGCTGAGCAGACTAGATTGTCAAGGAGATATAGGAGGTATGTGTGAGCGCATGTTTTGGAAGTAGATGTTTGGTTATTGTGTGTGTGTGTGTGTGTGTGTGTGTGTGTGTGTGTGTGTGTGAGAGAGAGTCCCAAACAGCAACAAGGTCACTCATCAATCAGCCATCACCTCTCTCTGGGGAGATGAAGAATCCAACTGAGAGATTGAAAGTCTGATAGGTGTCGTGAAGTTGACCCGTCGCTCTCTCTCTCTCTCTCTCTCTCTCTCTCTCTCTCTCTCTCTCTCTCTCTCTCTCTGCTGTGCTGAACTCTCTCTCTCTCTGACACGAAGTCTGTGTGCTGCATACGAGATATACATATATATATATATATATATATATATATATATATATATATATATATATATATATATATATATATATATATAGACAACATGCTAGGCTCTTTTTTTTAGGAGAGGAAACTGAGGCGACACGCCCCAGCTTCGGCTGGGAAGTAAGAAAAAAAAAAAAAAGAGAGACCCGCCTATTTCCTGGCAGTTATAGGCGAGTAGAGGTGGAGAGCAGATTAGAGACAGCAAGAACTAAACTCCGGAAGGCACAGAGATAAAATACTGTAACGTGAAACTAGCAACTGATTTTGGTGGGTTGTCATGATCAAAAAGAAATGGAAGAAGAAAAGTAAAGCAGGGATGGGACAGATGCTGAGAATTTTTTTTTTCAGTTTCTACATTTACTTTTACTAAACTGTCACAACCCATCTTGTGTCTGTACTGTAATAACGTTAAAGTAGCATCCAGAGTTACTCTCGACGACGAGGAACAGTTGAAGCAGCAGTGCAGCTCAGCACGGCGCACATCTGCAGCTGGTGATTGGACTCAATCAGCGTTATTTCAGCATTTCCTCTCCACATTACTGAACACAGTGTTAGGTCGTCTTTATGAAACATAGCAACTGTTACCTAATCACTGATGACAGACCTCTGTGCTCTCTCAATCTAATTTTCTTTTTGTAATATCTTTACTCCGATAAACATCTGGCCGTCTGCTCAACCACTGCAGTGTGTTTCTGTGAGCAGATGGCACCGCAGGAACTTCACCACTACTGGCTCTCTATATATCGTAGTTTCAGCAAAATAAATCTCTACTTTAGCAAATGATTGGTCTCTGCAGTGCAGTTGAAACAACTTGTACATTTGAGTATATTACTCTTGTTATTGGCTTGAGGAAAATACGATGCAGCCTGTATTGAAACTACAAGGCGTGTCGGGTGATTTCATGCATCAATGATCTCACGCATGGCTCAGTAACACGTTTACAAATTCAGCCAGTTCGACAGAAGACAGAATATTCTGGAGTTATGAATGAAACCTCACAAGCGCCTGCATCAGTGTCAATATCCTTTTTTTTTTTTTTTTAATTTACCCTCAGATATAATTCTAGGTACATCCTGCACTTGATAGGATTTGGCCAGTTGAAGTGGGTGATTGAGTGATGAGCGACTTCAGAGAAACAAGGATCAGATGAATCAGAAACACAAACAACAAATCAGCAAGACTCAAGAACATGGGGAACGAGGAGTGAAGAGACTTGTGTTTCGTATCGCGACACAATCCCTCGCGCTGCTTTTGGGTAGCCGCTCTGCTTCTTTTTTTTTTTTTTTTTTTTTAAACCTGCTGTAGTTTTGCATTTCGTGGCATTTCTGGTTAGAACGTTGCGACGGCCTCCTCTGCAGCCTTTAAATCCTACAGAGATGGGATTTTGGGATTTGGCAGCAGCACTCGGGCTACCTTTTACTTTCTAATCCCACGTTAACTCTTTCAGCACAGAAATTTGGGAAGCACAAAAAAATAAACACCTGGCACAACCAAGCAAGATTAAAAAATGTAATTTCTTGGAAGCATCGCCACTAGAATAACGAATCAAAGCCCTGGGGACGTACCTGTATGAGATGCAGCTTAGAGTGAATTAACTTTCCTCTACCTGTGAGAGACGTCTCCATTGGGACAGACACTTTTAAGGACATGAATCTCGATATGATAGTACCTTTTTATGTACCTTTTTTACGAAAAGCACAGGTGCAAATAAATAACTTTAATGATAGCTGTATCCGGTTAGCTTTACCCGTTCTGCAGCTCTAGTGTTGCATATTGGCTTCACTGGTAAATAACACATGGAGCAATGACTGCTGTGAAAAAAGAAGGCTGGATAGACTGGGGCTGATGTGAGTCTCTCCCTCGGTTGACTCAGTACCAACTATAGTTAAGTGACTATGAACTGGCTTAAGCGTGTCTGTACTGTGGTGCTGTGGTTACAAGTCCCCGTAGAGCCATTGTATCCGAGGCAGAAATATCCGCCAAGCATCTCAAAGAATGAAAAAAAAAAAAAAAAAAAGACTTTCGTCGTTCTTCATTAGACGTCGCCCAACTGTACTCCATCCCGCAGCCTGTGGAGTAAAGCGGAAGCTGGACATGCTAACCGGGCGAGAGAGGCTGGCGTCAGGATTTCACTTCATCCCCGACAGACTTAATGAAGCACACGGGGGGGACGGGGGGGACATTCACTGGCTGACAGGCAGGGTGGCCGGGTGAAGGGGGGGAAATGCTGATGGAGCAAGAGGGACTGAAGAGGGGCTGTGGAGGTTTGGCAGCTCCAGTGTGATCCATGGCCCCGCTATGTCTGTCCGTCTTTATATAGTGTGACTGTGTCCCCCGTCATGATGACACAGGATAATACCAGCAGGTTTGTACTTTATTGTACTACAATAGGTTTAATCTTCAGAAGACAATCCTCAAAAAAAACCCACACCTTGATCCACCAATATCCCTCATCACGGAGCGGGATGGATATAATTTGTAAATAAATAATTGTTCTTCTGTTTGAGGTGAGAAGACGGTGGCTGAGTGTGACGTGTCTCGTGTGGAAATGTAGATTCACTGAAGTGTAATTATAGGCTCCTGTCTGACAAAAGATAGGTAAATAATCACCCTGCTCATTATGCGTTCACATAAATGTAATGTATGCATCCTTCCAGCACTGTGGTGTGTACCTGACCTGGGAGATGTGGTTGATGGAGGACTCCATGCGTCGCAGTTGCGAGGCCTGGATGTCCAGCAGCTGCAGCACATTGTTAGCTAAGGCGTTGATCTGGTAGGCCACGCTGGCCAGAGACTGGGTGGTGTAGGCCTTGGTCTCCTCCAGGGCCTTCTTCTTGTCTTGAGCCTGGCAGAAAGAGGAAAAAGAAGGAAAAAGGATGAAGAGAAAACACACGTCAGTGGAAGGATGTGTGTGGGCAGAAGAAAATAGAGTAGTTGGCAGAGAGAAGTAAGGTGCGTAAGCTCCAAAAAAAAAAAAGCCCTGTTAAGACCTGAGGGGAAGTGAAACAAGAGTTCATAATTCTCAGAGGGAATGACTTTGTGGACGCAAAGCAGCCTGGAATTTGGACAACAATCATTTTTTCGAATAACCTAGATGGACAACATGGGGACAGGTGCATAGTGGGAGTTGAGCCAAGGGAGCAGGAATGCCAAGACGTTTCCTGGGATCCCAAATATCCACCCGGCTGCGCAAACCATCTGTTTGCGGATGCCTTTAAATAGGGAAGGGACTGAATGGACATATTTATAGTTTGGAAACGAAACGGGGGGGGGAAATGCAGCCACACAGAGAAACCAGTCCAACGGTGGACTGCCAGTCTTTTGCGGGAAAACTGGAAGCAGGATTACAACAAGCAATTACTGTCAATATAACTGATCCCTTTGAATGACTTTTTTTCATTAATAAATTCCTCAATTAGTGTATAAAATGACTACCACATGCTAAACTAATTTGTTTCACCAAAAGCCAAAAAAAAACAACAACAATTTCAGTACTTCAGTGCATGACTTGCTACTTATTATGTTTATATTTTAGGAAATAGGCTTATTACTCTCATACCTCTGCATTAAGTATGTTGCTAGAGGCCAGAAAACAATAAGCGTAGCGTAGCATAAAAACTGGAAGTAGGGGGGAAAATAAGCTAGCGTGACTCTCTCTCTAAAAAAAATAAAATAAGAAATAAGCCTACGTAAGAACATATTGCACAAAACGGAAATGCAACAAGTTGTGGTTTCACAGGAAGTTATGTGTTGAATCATTCTACCTGTTCCCTATCTGTAATGCTAAGCTGAGCAAATCATCTCGTGGCTCTGGTTTCACACTTACAGATATAAACACATATATGAGAGAGAGAGTGGTTATCAAGCTCTCATCTAGCTCTAAAGTGAACAAGTGTGCCTTTCAAACCGGTCTCAAATTATTGCTTTAAAAACATCGCGTTTGATCTCTGGCTGTATGCCTGAGCTGATCACTCACTATGATTATTTCTTACTCTAAAAGCTCTAATCTAGAATCCCATGAATGCAGCGACTCAAAGACATTGGCTTTGATTTACCAGCTGTCACCAAAAGCAGTAATAATGGTTCTAATAACCTGCACCATGACACCATGTAACATGTAACACCCCCCCCCACCGCTTCACACCTGCAGTACCAATCTCTGTTGCAGATGTCTGGTGGTACTAACAGGTCAGCTGATCTCTGCAGATCTCTGAAGAGGAAACAATACCGGCTTACTCAGCGTTATCACAGAGACCGGAACAGGTCCTCATACCTGAGCTTAGGAAAACGCTGACTTTGTGTTTCCGAGGACACGCGCAGACTACTAAAACACCTCTCAATTTACTATTCTCATGAGCCCCGTAAAAAAATGAAATACAAAAAAAATAATAACAGATAACATTAGCCACCCACTGTTATCTTTAACAAAGTGCAACGCTCGCATGAGAAGGAGACGGAAGAAGAAAACGTGAGCGGGGATTTAAACGAGAGCTTAAAACTACCAACGGAATCCAAATCTGTTTGTTAAAAGTCTGAAAACATCCAGAATAGAAAACCCTTTGTAATAATTGCCTACATCTTTCTTATACACATTATTCATTATGATTCTCTCTTTCTCTCTATCTCACTCACTTTCTCCTGCTTTGAGATATTATGTTTCCATATTAAGCCTACAAAAGGTACTTTTTGTAAAGGGCTCCACTTGGAATTTCTTTTTGGTTATTAAGCACCAGACCCAACCTTAACAATGCATAGTGCACAGCATGGCCATATCATACTGAACACACCAGGCTGATACTGGAATATCATGAAGCTCATGAGTCATGAATGAAACAGCAGTGAGTCAGAAGGGTCTCATGTGAGCTGACAGGGGGTGGGGGGGGATTTTAACCGGGTCGACATCAGGGAAATATTAAGCAGAATGAGTTTCCATCTTTCCTCACACATGTGCTTGTGGAGAGGAAAAAAAAACGATTTCTCTTCACGGAAACAAAAACTGAAACGGATACCTTCGAAAATGGAGAAAGTAACTGTTCGACTGACCCGTTTACACATCCAAAAAACCAGCACTTTATCAATGTTACCACAGATATCATCCAAGGGAGTTGCTATTTTAGTATACAAAGGTACCAACAAAGCGGAGTTCTGCTTTCATCAGCAATCATTTTGTAGGTGACAGCTTTTCATTGGCCAATTGCCCAAAAAAAAAGAAAAAAAAAGAAAAATCTCATCTAAGAATAAAACTCTTCCAGAATAAGAGTGTATTTACACATCAGGGTGCATCACTGGCAGTGTGGTATTTTTGAGAAATGATGCTATTCTGGTTGATACTGTGAACGCGTAAACTGCATTTGTAAAATGTTAAATTTAGAGGCGTATCACAGAAACACATTGCACGTCTAATATTACTGCTCACAGCCGGAGCGTTCGCTATAATGACCTGCGCAGCTTACTGCTAATTCCCCCGTTGTGTTTTGTCAAGTGGATTCAGATGCAGGATTGTAGATAATGATTTTAATGTCCCAGAAGAACTCACTTGCGGCGTACATGCATCTTCATATTCCAGGCTAGATATTGAAGCTACAGTACAGACCTCTGAAAAATCAGCAGAGGAGGGGGATGAGAAGCGTCAATAAACCGTCGGGTTTATGAAGAAAAGGGTCAACCTGGTGTTCCTGACAAGATGTAGTCGGGCGAAATCATCATTTGAAATGTAAAACATCCATAAGTGAACATGCATAAATCAATATGTCAGCCACTTTTGTCCAACAGAAGCATGACATCCCCAATTCATTCAAACTGTACCTGTGAGACCTTAAATGACTTGTGATAATAACACAACCTTTGAGCTTAATGTCCAAATTCTCAGGTATCTTTCTGCGTAATGATGTTGAAGGCGAGCGCACTCTTAATTACCACAGAGCTGTGCATGTGTAGTGTACCCTACATTTCTGATGGCAAAGCAAGGGAAAGAGAATCCGACGCGTTATCACGGCAAAACTGTGGGCTTTTCTCAGCAAACACGGTCCAGATTTCGCCGAGCCGGAGCACAGCGACTGTTCTGGCGTGAGCCGCTGTTCACACCGGATCATTGAACCTATAGTGACGGGGTCTTCTGCGATGTGAGCTCACACTCTCTCACCCACACATTAAATGAATACATTCTCACTGTGGCAAAAGCAGCAGGGTGATGAGGAACTCTTCAGGCTAGAAATCCCTATAATTGTTTTAATATTCAACACACGTCGGATCACTGTGATTGTGTCTGAGGGAGACCATCCAACAACTTCCAATTAAAAGAATAGAATAATAAGTCAAACTCGTATGGGGTAACCGTAGCTAAGTGGAGAGCAGGGCTGCCTTTCAATCAGAGGATCGGAGGTTCGATCCCCGGCTCCTGCCTCTACTAGTCTCATGTCAATGTGTCCTTGAGCAAGACACTTTAACCCCAAAATTGCTCCCATAGCTGTATAGATACTCAATTGTAAGTTGCTATGACTGTAATGTAATGTATGGTCCCTACAGGTTTGTCCCCAGTTTGGGAGCCACTGCTTCTGACTTATTTCCTGACTGACACTGATTTAACATTCAGTCTGTATATGCAAAAAAAAAAAAAGCAGCAGACACACCTATCATTAACCTGCACCATGCATTTGACTACAAGCAAATGATCCAGGGAGACATGCTCTGCAGCCATGTTCATCAGCACTTTCAGCAGTAGCGTATCTACACATCTCGAGTCCTCAATGACTTGTGTTTTTTCCCCACGTCTTTAAGGACTTGACCCACATAATGATATATCCACTAATAAGCAAGCTAACAGTTGAGAGACGCTTGGCTCCCGTGTTAATGACTACATCTCTATAGTAGAGGCTTTACTCAATATGCTACAGTTTACACTGAGTTTAAAGTGACTAAACGTACGTTAATAACGTCTACAGAATATTAGGAAGAACTTACAGCTCTGCTAATGTCAGATGTATTTTTTTTACACGAGTAAAATGGCTTTTTTATGAATTTAAGTCGTTTATAACGCTGTTATGTGGCCCAAACGTGTGACGCCTTTTGAGGGGGGGTTCAAGTCATGTGAAACAAGGATAATTAACGCTAACGTCTACATGTATGTATATATACATATAATATATTGTGTCACAGGTTACTATCAGAGAATGCAGTCAGTGACTAAACCACTCGGTCATAACAACGACACACCCTCTGTAAGCCCCCCCAGCAGCTTCCAACACGTCGAGTAGCCTTCAAATGAGACCACAGCTCCGGTAAACCGCGAGAAAATACCGAATTACAGCCATGCCTGACTGAATCATTACACCAGGAGGAGAAGAAGAAGAAGAAGGCCACTACGTGCAGCTAGCGGTTTTGAGGATCCCTTTCGTTCCGACCAACGTTTCCTGTCCCTGTGGTTTTCACTACACTTCTAACGTTACTATACAAGCACCGCAGACTCGACGGAGATCGCTGGTAAAATTCACCGAATGTAATGGCCGTTAAACGTCTCTTACCTGAACATAATTGTTTTCACAGTATTCCGCAACCTTGGACAGGTTCTGGTAGCTTTCTACAAGAGCTCTTTTACCGGCAGGGATTTCCTCCTCTAATAGCATTTGTAGCTCTGCCATCTTACATCCCTTTGCATTTCTCTCTCCTCTCTGTCCTTTTCTCTTTTTGTGTGTGTGTGTGTGTGTGTGGGTGTGGGTGTGTGTGTGTGTGTGTGTGTGTGTGTGTGTGTGTCAGTGAGGCGAGGCGGTGATGCTGTGGTGTGTAGCTGAGAGAGGGGCTCCCCCGCCTGGCATTGTGGGGCCGCGAGCCTCCGGTTCAACAATAGCCCCGTGACAAATGGCAGCTACGTTATAAACGGTGGCCCGTGATTGGCTGAGAGGCCGAGGGAGAAGAGCAGTGGACCAATCAGATTTCACTGTGATGACGTACAAGTCTATCAGTAAAGAATTAAGTTAAAATGATAACAGCAATGATTCACTTAATAAACTATTTGGTTTTCTAGTAGTTTTATAAAATAATTAATTAGCATTATCATAAAATAACACGTATAATATTACGAATGTATTTTATGGTAAATAACTCATATTAAATTAAAAAAAGAAAATTTCAACAAAAAAACCCACAAAAATACACACATCATAAAGTCAGATTATTTTTATTAAAAAAAGCAACAAACGACAAGCAAGGTGAAGTCTATAATACAGCAATAACTAACATTAACATTATCATCACATTTGTCACCTACACAGTCATTACACTTTCCAAACATATATTTAATATATAGCCTTAACCTATTATTGGTAATGGTAGTAACAGAAAAAAAAAACCACAATTGAGTTTGAACGACATAGGCCTACTGTAGACTTTACACAAGTCCTGTGCTCCTCAGTGCGGTTTAATAACCTCATAACACTACATTTCCCACACATCACCGCGGTTTAAAGCCCGGCTGAGAGGGGTTTGTGGGGCTTGAAGTAGTTAAACGTTACGTTTTGATCCGCTACTCTGCGAAGCTTGTTCCACAAAAACGACATTTCCCAGACATACTTAGTAACCAGACGTTGACTGTTTGGCTCATCCTTGACCGGAGTCGAAATTGGCTTTCTACTGCATATTGCTGACAAACACCGGGCTAATGAAATAATTATTGCACCGGCGAATATGAACTTTGTGGTGAGTTTCCAACAATTCAGCCGTAAGGAGAATTAAATAATGTAATCTATCGGTGCTAAACCGACAATGTCTTATTTAATAAACCACATTTCTCCTAGAATATCCTAGATTAAAGAGGGAACAGTCTGCCTCCTTAGATAAGACAAGTGGCAACCAGCTGCAGCGATGACCAAATTGTGTTGAAGTGTCCTTCGCTAAACACACTCTGAACTGATTTGATTTTTTTTTTTTTTTCCCCATTAATTGCTTCATATCGTTGTTGAAGACGTGAGGACTGCTCCACTTCATCCTTGTTGGGATTCAGCATGGCGCAGGAGGAGGACATACACAGCCTGGAGGCGAAATTTGTGGCTGCAGTTAAAGTGATCCGGAGTTTGCCTGAAGAAGGTGATTGCTGCTCTATCTTAGTCAGAAAGTGAATTCACTGGTGTTCAGTTAGCGTTATGTGCAATACGGTGAAGTCCGTGCCTCGTTTGTGCGTAAACACTCCAGGTGATCGACCTACATGCAGAGCGTTTAAGAGCTGTAACTCTTGGCTGCCGCTCTATTGATAAAGCTGCTATAAGGATGAGAGCTGATTATCTCAATCAGTCATATCTGAAGTCTAACAACTCCTGTAGCTCACATGTAATATATATGTTATATGTATATATATATATGTGTGTATATATATATATATATATATATATATATATATATATATATATATATATATATATATATATATACATATATATAATATGTATATTTTGCTTCCTTCATTTCTCAGGTCCTTTCCAGCCATCTGATGACATGATGCTGATGTTCTATAGTTACTACAAGCAGGCCACCTTGGGGACCTGCAACATCCCAAGACCTAACGGCTTCTGGGACACTAGTGGAAAAGCTAAATGGTATAAAATGTTGTCTCAATGCACACGTGATCGTTTTATTCCACGACTAAATTCAGACTTGTTGCAAATGGCAACACAGGAGACAGACAGCTGGTGCGTTTGCATGCTTCACACAAACTAACTCACTAATATTCCTATCAGAGTCTCGCTCCCTGTCCATTCAGAGCCCATGTCAAAGGCACAGTCACTGCATATGTCTGCTGTACCTTTTGTTCCTAATCCATTCCTTATTTTAATAATGTAATACCCAGATATTACGCACAATACTGCAATATGGATAATCGTGCAGTAATACAGAATAGATTAAGATTGGTGAGATTTCTGCATTATGTCTGTAACTTCCTCTTTTTTTAACAGTGTTCACGTTCCTCTCAGGGTGTTGAACTTAGACTTTGTGTTACCAGGGATGCGTGGAGCTCTTTGGGAAATATGACAAAGGAGGAAGCCATGAGGAATTATGTTGAGGACATCCAGCTGGTGAGTCTAAACTAAAGCTGAGGAAAGGCAGTATGCGTAATAATAAAAAGTTAATAAACGTGGAGTACACATCTCTCCTCACAGTGATGTTTTTGCTCGGTAAGAAAAGTATGTGTGCCTAACAAACAGTAAATATATCTATATGTATAATATATATATAAAACATCCTCTTAATACAAACTATTTGAACAGATTACTGATTCCTGAATCTTTGTTTGAGTATGAAGCACATTATTTTTATATGATTATTTTAAAGCCAGAGTTGGTTAATCCAACAACTCTTTGTATAATAGTGTATGTAGTGTTTGGTAAACAATATTCTTGCTGAACATCAGCATGTTAACGTTGTTATTGTGAGCATGTTGGCATGTTGATGTTAAGTACAGCCTCACAGAGCAGCTGCTCTTGTTAATATAAAAATGACTCACTTCATGTATTTGAACAATTTGTTGAACAATGACAGATGCTTTTGAATAACAGCAGACTGCTTTTACACATTTTATTACGAATTTTTCAGCTCACAGCATCCGGTCCTCCAGTTATCAGCTGTTTTTTAAATCAGCTTTAATTACATGGTCCAGCAGATAAATCAGTCAGCCTTTGCTACATGTAATTACGTCTAATTAACCTGTTTCCTGGTGGCTTGTTGAAAGTTGTACCACAACTGTTAACGCAAAAGCAAGTGCTTCATTCTAACCATTTTAAATTGCTTTAATTAAAAGAGATTGGAAGAATATGCATACACATGTGTTATTAATGCGTTGTCAGATTCTGGAGACCATCCCAGTCTCGGATGAAGTGTCCGATCTGGTCGAGAAGCTGGGCAACTTCTACGCAGAGGTAGACCGAGATGGAGAAGGAGAAGAAGATAGTGAGGTGGACAGCAGACCCTTCACCAGGCCTTTTGCGAACCATGCGGGTAATGTACGCGATCAGCGACGCCGTAATAAGAGAATAAGCAGAATACGCTCCAGGGGAAGCGCTGCTGCTCAACTGGGACGCAGTACTGCTGTTAAGCATCTTTGTTAGTCACACAGATGACATTGTTTCTAACACTGAGCCTGTCTGACTTGTGTTTTCATCACTAGACGAGCTGGTCAGACAGTTTATCAAACCGACAATGGAAGGCAAGTCTTTGGTGTTCGCAGTAGCTCTATACGTTTATTTCAACCCTCTTTAAGTTGCTTTCAATGCAGTTTCATCTGACAAAAGAGTGATATGTGCCCATTGTCCTCGGCTTACATTGCAGGAACTGTGAGAAATGAGATCGTTAGATGAAACGTCCTTGTGTAATCTGTCGTGAATGTGCTGTAGTTAGTCAGTGTGTTTGGTTGTTGCCCTTTATCGTTATCTGCACTTTGTGGTATAAGTGTAGTGTGCAGAGGCTGTAAAATGTTCAACTGTCAAAACTGTGAGTATGTCTTTGCTTTGTGTGGATGTACATTGTGCCACATTGACTTCGATAGAGAGTTGATGAAGAGTGTTTCCCCTCACCGCTCAGGCTATGGGGATCTGTGGGCCGATGTACAAAACCTCGGAGAGAACGACAGCAGTGCTCGCAGCGTAAGCGTCCTAAGTGGCGAGGAGGCAGAGGGAAGCAATGAAAATAGTGAAATCGAGAGAAATGAGGAAAGTAGTGATTGGAGGAGAAGTGAGGAAGAGGAGAATGGGGATGAAGAAGACAATACAGACGATGAAGACAAGGAGGAGGAAGAGGAGGAGGAAAAAGGTACCATCTGTGGTAGCAGTTGTTGGCTGTTTTGTGCCGTGAAATGTGCCGTGTTGTAGAGGTTACACTACACCAACAGTATTTTGACATGATTTAAAGGGTTAGGCAGGTCATATTCTATACAGTTTAATGAATGTAGCTATAGAGACCAAAACCATTTTTGGTAGCATGTAAACATGTTTATTTTTGCTGTAAGGTCGGGCATTGGGGATTGACTCGCATTTGGAGCCGGGCCTCAAGTGGCCATTAGAGGAACTGCAGTTTTTGGCTTCACATTTCAGCATCGGGATTTGCTGCTTGGTCCCATCACATTTTTATTTTGTATTTATGAATAACATTTTCACCACAATGTGACACCCTTAAGGTCATTGTATGGAAATAGGATCCACATAGTTTCCATTGAAAGTAAATTAATATAATGCATTTTCCCTCTGTTTACATCCATATACTGTAAATGAAAACAGTAGTGAGATAAAGACAAACGTCATTTGCACTTTTATACATCCAGGGTGAGATATGGCAAGACAAAGAGCACCCAAAAATGTCTGTTGTACTCTCTCTCTCTCTCTCTCGCTCTCTCTCTCTCTCTCTCTCTCTCTCTCGCTCTCTCTCTCTCTCTCTCTCTCTCTCTCTCTCTCTCTCTCTCTCTCTCTCTCTCTCTCTCTCTCACACTCTCAGACCGGAGGCCTAACCCCAGGCTGCTGATGGTGGACAAGAGGTGGAGGTCTGACACTAGGGGATCCAGCAGCAGCATGGAGCCCAGCATCTCCTCCTTCACCAACGGGACACACAGCTCCCTCAACAGCGAGGTGGAGGAGGAGGAGCTCGCCTGTTGCATGGAGCCCAGTATCCAGTGTAACTCCTATATGCACCTTAATGGACACCCGAGTGGTAAGATTACACATTCATGCAAAAAGTGTACACATGTTTTTTATAACACTGTGTGTTATAAAAAAAAAAACCTAACCCTAACAATATAATTTACCATTTTGTCCGTGTGCAGGTCACACTGATGCGTTTCCTGAGAAGAACCATCGATCCACAGACTCAGATAATGAGGAATTCTGTGACTCAATGGAGCATCTGGCCATGGAAGAGGTGTGGTGTCCCTCCACACTAATAAAATACCAACTACCCCTTTATACACATCGACATTATTGAAATAAAGTCCTAAAGAGTTGCAAAGTAAATACAATACAATAAATGTAATGTGTTATGACCTAATAATGGCCGTTCAAACTGTGGTCGACTCTCTTCTTTTCCTATCAAGGGGCGTTCTACATCACAAATACTGTCACCTGGATCAGGAGCTGCCTCAGTGTTTGAGAGCAACACGACCCTTAAGGGAGGAGAGGATCAAGTATTCATGGGAGTATCCTACCTTAAAGAAGGGATTAGTGCAAGCCAGCACAACAGCTCCTTGTCAAGAAGGGGGAGAGGTGAGCCTGTCGCCTTTATTTACACTGACTCTGTATCCCTAATTTAGTCTTCTTCTGAGATGTGTACTTATGTCATCCTCCTGTAGCATTTAAAGGCATCTGATACCCTAAAACACAGCAGTTTGCCACAAAAGTTGCTGCACTTTGTAGCAGTAAAGGACTAGTGTGTAGCATTTAGGGGAGATGTTTTGGCAGAAATGGAGTATAATATCATTAAGTATCTTTTCTTTAGAATATAATCAGCTCTTCACTGAGCCGGCAAATGAAAACCAAACACTGGCTCCAGATAGGGACATTCACAGTTTTGTGTTTTGGCATTGACCACCGTAGTTCTCCTCCATGCTTGTCATCCTGAAGAAGTTTCAGTTTGCTTTCAATCTGCCTGTTACCTCACTGCCAAATCCCGCACACTAGACATTTATGCTGTCGCATTCTGACTCCTGCTTCAGGTTCACGGTCGCCAAGGACTGCCTGCGGCGCTCTTCGGTGTGCCAGTGTCGATGCTGCCTGCTGCTGTGTGTCACAGAGCAGACGTCCAATCAGCTCTGCCAGAGGAAACGTCAACGAGCAAATAGCTACGGCTCTGCTGCGGCTGCAGCGTGACATGGCCACGGTGTTGCAGAGGCTGCACGCTCTGGAGGCACTTACGGTGTCACAGGTGAAAGACCAGAGGTTTTATCCACAGTGTGTTTGCTGAAATGTACCATTGCATGACAATTTATTCGATATTAATTAATAGATTTCTATATTTCGTTATTGAATTTTTCAGTCAAGATCATCTTCGCCAAGGCAGGAGGACTCCCTAGCTGTAGCACAAAAGGTCCTTGTAGATTTTGATTTCAAACTAAATATTGTCATGTTTTTTATACTTCATTTTATGACCAAGTTGTTTCCAATCAGAAAACAAATGGTCGCTTTGATGCGAGTTTCTGTTTCTATAGTTCCTGAGACCATCTTGGTGGCCTTTTGACTTTTCTCCACTCACTGCGGTGTTGACTGCACTCTGGCCTCTGGTTGCCCATTGGCTTGTCCAGCTTTATTTACAACGGAGGAGAAGGTGAGCAAAATGCTGATCAAGAATGTCCTGGTCTATTATCACATATTACTTTTGATTTATAGCCATACTACAAACTACCAAAACTCTGTTTCATCTTTTTCCCCCCCTCACAGGAAAATCCCCTGAATTATCTGTCAAACCGTCAGCATCAATCAAAGAACATGAAGCTGGGATGGAATTGTTGCACTTTTGTTGCTCTGTGGCTTTTTCAAGCCCCTTCACAGACGGAGTATAATGAGGCTCCAGTAGAAATGGAGAGGCTTCTTTAGACAAATGAATGGGCAGAAAGCTGTGTAAGACTCCGCCATATAGTGTAGCATTTTGACTTCATGGATACTTTTTACGTATTTTAAGAAACAGAAGATTTGTGCATTATAAATGCTGGCACATTTTCTTTGTTGTAGTGATCTTAGCAATAGGTGGTGGTCTTATTTATGACATGTCTCACAGACCACCAGGAACACAATATACACTTAACTCATATCACTGAGTCAACTATTTATTGAAATTAATTCATGATCACTGTTGACCTTAAGCGATTCCCCATTGTCATGGCCAGTTATTTTATTTATTGTACATTTAATTGTTTATTTAGGTTTCTTTCATGTTTGGTCAAACGATATTTTTTTCTCATTACTAAGGACTTTTATATTTATTGTTAGAAATATAGAAATATTTTAGACCAAATACAGATAGTGACCAATGTTGTATTTATGTGTAAAAAAAATACATATTTATTTTATGGCATCAGTGCAATAGTATCAAAGATTTCACCTTTGCATAAAGTGAGAAACAGAGAAAAGACAATCCATACATGCGTTCTGGTTTCTTGTCAGCTGTACAGTGAAAATTAAGAGTTATTTAAAGAAAGGGTGTGGTGCTCTCAAATACACAGTTGTCAAACATAAGTATGTGAAGCACATTTTGACATGCAATAAACGCATTCTTTGGACAAACACGTATATTGTAGTGAATCTTTGATTTTGATGTTAAAAAATTTAGATAATTGGCTGAAAAGCTGTGACAGCTTGTGAGATGGGGATACTTATATCCCCATTATAGTTTATTAAATCGCATTTATCACAGTTTAGACTGGTGTAAATTTGCTGAATAATAATGTTAAAGTTTTACATTTACTGAAGATAAAAAACAGTGACTTTTCTTATTTATTTTTTTTGCTGGCGGAAATGGGCTTCCATAGATAAACAGAACTTACAGTGGGTCAGAAAAAGCAGAACATGAATCGGGGTTACAATGTGTTACAACACGATAGAGGTCACATCCGGTTTAGTGTCAGCTGCCGCTGAAGTTCGCAGTTTCACTTGCTATGCCTGCAACCGTGAGCTAAGTTAAAGACATACGGACCTTTAACTCTGAAGGACAGGGGCTCAACTTGTGCAGCTTAACGGCCGTTGTGCACCAGCGGGAATAAAACATGTTTTCTTTATCAATGACAGTCCAACCACAGGTAAGAAAGCAGGGGACGCTAGGCCAAGCTAACATTAGCATTGTTGTTGTTTTGGTTCTTAACTCCTGCTAGCTAAGTAAAGCTAACTGTAGCTTGTTCTCTAAAGCGACCCAGACCGCTGTCGACCTTTTGTTATAGTTTGATGATTTGAACGACTTTCATATTAACGTCAGTGGACATTCTGTCAATACTGTTATCTTTCTGTTAAACCTGTTATTAAATGAAGACTGTGCGGACCGTTGGGAGAAGTTTAACCTAAAGCTAGCTAACGTTAACCTAACTGTTCCGATGAGCATTCAGTGTGTCGTTAACCTGAACCTGCGTTAATGAGCGATATGTAATAACACGCGGTTATCACCTTGCTGCTTCTTTTTTAAACACCAGCTAGCCGGTTGAACTCTCACTGTTTGATGTGATCGCAGGTGACTGTACCTCTAAGCCACCTCATCAATGTCCTCCACTCTATGAAGAGCTCAGTGGGCAGCAGCAGCAGAGCCCCCTGCAAATCAAGAAAGCACAAGCAGCACGCCTCAGACTCAGAGCTACACCGCACAGAGGTATCCATTAATTGGATATAATCTGTAATTGCTGCATCAGTCCAGAGACGGTGTTATGCCAAGTCCACGTGTTTAACAAAAACCTTGTTCCACAATAACTTTGTGTGGAATATAAATCATATCTATGTGTATTTTGTGCAGCCCACGTGGAACCTGCGTGAGCTTGGCTTATCGGACCTGGGAGCGCAGCAGCTGGACGAGCTGGTGAACAGTGTGTTCCCACGCCTGAGTCCACAGGAGACGCCACTGCGATCGGGTAGACAGACGGCCTGGAGGACCTCGCATCTTTCGACACACTCCTTTTACTACAATAAGCATGGTGAGAATGTACATCGTCGTTATATCTGCCATACTGGAAATAGCACTACTTATATAGGTGTGCCTGTTGCTTTTGCCTGTCTCAGGAATGAACACAACATGCCATGACTGCATAGAATTGCAGAGTTTCTAGTTGGTGTGGGTGGAAAGCATCACATTCTTTTGATCAGCTTAAGTTACTAGTTAACCGTCTTAACAAGCAACTAGGGCCTCTGCTACCACTTTTCTCCCCCAGGGCGTCTCAGAGTTAACAGCTAAGCCGTGTTCTCTTGTTCCCAGGCTTCTCGTGGGCTGCGATGCCTTATTCCAGGCAGCACCCCTCTCCTCTTCAGTCCGCCTGCACAGAGCTTCAACACTGGCCCGGTAACTCTAGATTACTATGTAAAGCTTTGCATTCAGTTGTTGCTGTATGTTATTTGACAACAATATAAATAGCGTTACTGAGAGAGAGCAACAAATATGCCAGTTAATTGTCAATATTATCTGTGGTGGCCCTAGATTCACAATGTTTATGTTCATCTTGTAATAAGTAATATGCTGTGGAAACATGGTCAGCTCTTTAATCCATTCAAACATCTTATGCTTACCTCATATAGTGTGGGTTCCAAACAGAGGCTTTAAAACTTTAAAGAGCAAAACCAGACGGCTGCAGTCAGCCGCCGACCGCTCCCTGGACCCAGAAGGATTCACACCGTCTTTTATGAAGGTTAGTACTCCTGAAGCATGTAACGCTATATGCTTAATGTGCTCATTATATATCCTTTACATGTTTAATGTAATAAGCATGTTAGAGATACAGTTTTTAAAAAAATGATTTAGTTGGCTATTATGATCAGTTATGCAGCTATATGTTAGCTGAGTAATTGACAGCAGCTGCCTCTTCACTAGCCCGACCACACAAAACGGGCCTCCAGCTGTTCTGCCCATGCAGGAATCTTAAAAACAAAGGCGGAGCATGTGCACCTTCAGTTTTCCGGCCTACACGGCTCGTCCAGTGTGCTGGTTTTGAGGTTCAAGTGAAGGCGTATTGTGGATACTGCTGACCAGTCTTACTTTTTTTTTTTTTTCCCTGCAGGGTTTCCTAACGCGTGACAAGGGGATAGAAGTTGAAAATCTCGACGGTCTGGTTAAGAACAAAAGCGTACCCGAGGGGCATCAGGACGTGTTCAAGAGAGGCTTCGCTGAGGGTTTCCTGAAAGCTCAAGCCTTGACGCAGCGCACACAAGGCGAGTTTTACTACAAACAAACGCAAATTGAGTCACGCAACCGTTGTTCCATTAGAAGCCCTTAAACATTGCTGATGCATAGTTTTTCCTACTCCAACTGTTCAGACTCTCTCAGGAGGACTCGTCTGATCCTGCTGGTGCTGCTTCTTGTTGGGCTCTATGGAATCTCCAAGACCCCCTTCATATCGGGTAAAGGTTCCTTTTCTACATATCACACGTGAAATCACCTCCATTATGTTGAACGTCAATAATAAAGCCCAGCATTTGCCTGCTAAACTAATCTATGCATCTTGAACATGTATTAAGCCTTTAAAGGAAAGAACTAAGCTTGGTATAACTGAGCCACGTTCTTCTATTTGCAGCCAACAATGGCAGCATATTCTAACCTGCAGTACTGAAGCACTAATATATGCAATCAGATGTAGTTCTTAAATAATCCTCAGTAACGGGCAGCGCGTTTGTCAGTTCATTAACCTTTCCATGCAGTGTGATTTCGAACTTTAATCTAACCATTTTGGATAGTACGGTTCCGAACCACATCAGGCCTGGACTCTGCAGTAGACCCTGTCCAGATGAAAAACGTGACGTTTGAGCACGTCAAAGGGGCAGAAGAAGCTAAGAACGAGCTGCAGGAAGTAGTTGAGTTCCTGAAAAACCCAGAGAAGTTCACAGCCTTGGGAGGAAAGCTGCCAAAAGGTATTCGCTCACAGTGCATTTTCCTCCATTCTGTTCAGGGGTCTTGTTTTTTGTGTCGCTCTCTCATTCTTCCTCATCCCTTTCTCTACTTCAGGTGTTCTGCTGGTTGGTCCTCCAGGGACCGGGAAGACTCTCCTGGCCAGAGCGGTGGCAGGAGAGGCAGATGTACCGTTCTACTACGCCTCCGGGTCCGAATTTGACGAGATGTTTGTTGGAGTGGGAGCCAGCCGCATCCGGAACCTTTTCAGTGGGTTTTTTTTTTATTATTATTATTTAAATTAAAAAAATTAGAATTTTTTTTTCATGATTGTGGCAACAAAAGTAATTGGTGTGAATTTATATTTATTTATGATACTAAACTCCTTCCGGTAGAGAAACGCCATTCAAACACCAAAACGTTCTGCTCAATTAAGACATGCCCACTTTTACTTTTATCAGTCAAACCTTCCATGCTTTCACAAATATTCAATGTTTTCCAGGAAGTGAACGTTTAAATGTAACCTTTTTTCACACTTCTTCATGCTTTTATACTCAATCCTACATTTGAGTAGAAACACAAATTTAAATTTCAAAATTTTCCACATTTTTAAAATCTCTCTCTTTCTCTCCATTCAGACCTTACAATGCTCCGTATCTTTCATACTTTCGGAGTACAACTTTTAAACAAAGCCAGCAATGCAGTTTAGCCGCAGCCTTTCAGCATTCACACCCGTTCTCTAATGATACTTGTTGTGCTGAATATTGTGGTGCATATGTGTTCATTTTTATATTTGTCCTACTGCTGTGTTCTAGGGGAGGCTAAAGGCAACGCTCCCTGTGTGATCTTCATTGATGAACTAGACAGCGTGGGAGGGAAAAGGATTGAGTCTCCCATGCACCCTTACTCCAGACAAACCATCAACCAGCTACTTGCAGAGATGGATGGGTAATCTCTAAATGTGTCTGCTGCATTTGTACAGTTCATGAATGCATTGAGTGGAGTGTTGTTTTATTTCAGATTAACAGCACATTTGGCAATATGGTGGGTGGAGATATTACAATACACTGGTATTGAAACAGGATCTTTAGAAATTTAAATATTACTATCATGTTTATAATACACATACTATTAAAGAATAGTCTATAATCACAAGTGCATACAGTACAGCACAGCGTTGGAGAGCTGCTGCATTGCAGACACTGACTTGCATCTTATTGTGCTTTTATTTTGTAGGTTTAAACCAAATGAAGGCGTGATCATCATTGGAGCAACCAACTTCCCAGAAGCTTTGGATAAGTGCGTTTGCCTCTGTGTCTCTTGCTGTAGCCTGTGAACATGTCGGAGGTTACAACGCACATTCACGCCCAGCTGTCCTTGATAATAACAAAGACTGGACTTGAACCCTGAGGCTGTTGTGGATGCAGTGACCCAGATACTGACGCTTTTTTTTTTTTTTTTTTTTTTTTTAGTGCCCTGATCCGCCCAGGACGTTTTGACATGCAGGTGACTGTACCCAAACCAGACGTGAAAGGACGCACGGAGATCATCAACTGGTATCTGAAGAAGATTAAAGTGGATCCAGGTGTGAGATCAGCATCATTAACTCTTTACTTTACTTTACTGATCCGGTCTGAGGGCTCGACGGACTCTTGGTTGATGTGGCGTGTTATCTCTTGCAGCTATTGAGGCCAATATCATTGCCCGGGGCACAGTGGGCTTCTCTGGCGCTGACCTGGAAAATCTGGTCAACCAGGCTGCCCTTAAGGCAGCAGTTGATGGCAAAGACATGGTCACCCTGAAGGAGCTGGAGTTTGCGAAAGACAAAATCCTCATGGGTGAGTGAGACAGACCCCTTGTCTTGTTTCCCTGCAATTGCTAAATTATGATTAATCTTTCTACTAAACCGTATCCTGATTTATTTAAAAAAATGTCATCTTGCATGGCAAATGCTTCCTTTCACTCCTAATAAAAGCCATTATGAGAATGTCGCTTTAAAATAATTGAATTCATACCTTCTTTTCTTCAAGGCCCTGAGAGAAGAAGTGCAGAAATAGACAAGAAAAACAAGCAAATCACAGCGTACCATGAATCGGGCCATGCCATCGTGGCTTACTACACTAAAGATGCCATGCCCATTAACAAGGCTACCATCATGCCTAGAGGCCACAGCCTGGGACATGTAAGGAAACCGCGAGCTTCCAAACTAAACGCTTACACTCTGCATGTTAGGTTTTGATAACCAGGTCCAGGTGCAAACTGTCCTTACTTTTAAACTGCGTACATCCTCTCATCCCTTTCATTTTTCATTCCTCCTCTCAGTCTTTTTCAATGTATCTCGTCAGGTGTCCATGCTCCCAGAGAACGACCGCTGGAGTGAGACCCGCTCTCAGCTGCTGGCCCAGATGGACGTCAGCATGGGCGGCCGGGTAGCAGAGGAGATTATATTTGGCCATGAGTTCATAACGACTGGTGAGACCAGAGTTCCCATAAACCTGTTTGGACATGAGGGGTAGAACGTAGGGAACTCGTGATTCTGTAACATGAGGAAATGTGGTCGGCTGGTTGGAAGTCTCAATATGTTCTTCTTCTCCAGGTGCATCAAGCGACTTCGATGGTGCCACGAAGATTGCTAAGATGATGGTGACCAGATTTGGAATGTGTGAAAAGGTAAGCTCCGGTTCAGCTCCAGCTATAACTAAGTGACAGACTTTGCTTTACATTTCTCAGTGTGAACTATATTAGAGATGATTTGTTCAGAAAGCAGTTCTCCACTCCGTAAAAGCTCCAAAAACCTTCAAAGCATCACTCTTTCTTTTTCCCCTCTTTCTGTCTCCCAGTTGGGTGTGATGACCTATACCGACATGACATCCCAGAGCCCGGAGACACAAGCAGCTGTGGAGCATGAAATCAGAGTATTATTGAAGGTCTGTGTGATGTTTTTTGATGCTGAACAAAAACTCCAAAGTCCAACCAGCTTTGTAAAACCTTTTTTTGTTTTTTCTCTCTCTCTCGTTGTCACCAGGAGTCGTACGAGCGTGCCAAAGCCCTGCTGAAGTCTCACACCAAAGAGCACAAGAACCTGGCAGATGCTCTGCTCATGTATGAGACTCTGGATGCCAAAGAGATTCAGCTGGTCCTGGAGGGCAAGGCCCTGGAGACCAGATGAAACTTGCAAGCACAGCAACAATCGGAGGGTAGCAACAAGGGGGGGGGGGGGGGGGGGGGGTCAGGGGTCATGGAAGGAGGGACGCACTCAATTCATGAGCAGTGAATAAGTGCTGATGTGGGACTATGTCATATTCTCACGCTGTCTCCTTCGTGTGACCTCATCAATAGTCCCAGATAGGTATGGTTCTGTCATGCGGCACTTGAACATAGCTTTCCTGTGTCGCAGGTTAACAGGTTAAATGTGACGTATGTTGCTCAGGTCCCTCAATCAGTTTGCTGGGAGGAAATAATACATGAATGTAATTGTGCACCTCAAACAAAAAAAAGCAGCAAGATACATAATGTGAATTGTTGAAAAAAGGAGTTGAAATCTGTTGAGCCAGGTTTGTTCAGACCCGTCGATGGGGAAATGCTGATCTTTAGCCCAAAGAGCTGCCGTGCAATCGTAATAAGACTTTAACGAAATCTCAACTCCTATTTGTCATTTGTCCTCCAGGGTTTGTGTTCATATGTTATTTGTCTTGTATTTATCTTCCAGGTCAGGCGACACTCTCTACTTCTTTTAATTAATTAAGCACCAAGAAGTGTCACAATGGCGTGCTGCTCTTTGACTTTCCATCAGATACATATATATATATATATATATATATATGTGTGTATATGTATATATCTATCTCTACACCCACCTGTCCCCCTCTGCATATGTCCCTGTTACTTATTTTTGAATGGTGGCCTTTTGTGGGAATGTACTGTTGAGATGTTTTTCATTTTGAAGGAGGAAGTATATAAAGTTGAACTCGGCACTTTGGGTCATGCAGGTGTAAGAATTGAAAATGCACTTGTTTCTCTCTTCATGTAACTTATTGCATTCATGCTTCAGACGGAACAATTACTGATGCTAAGCCTCACAAAGCATGCGACAAACACAAGCTGTGTTCATCTTGTGGTAGAGCATTGGGATCTTTAGCATTTCTGGCCGAATTTATTTCAGTAGTCTGAGGTGTCTCAGCAAAATATCCGCATTTTCTTGAAAATGCAAATTCATTTGTCAAAGACTGTAATCTTTAGATTATTCAGACGAACAACGAGGACAGTTATCAGTTACTGTTCGTCGGTGTCTCCTTTGTCATTATATCAAAGCAGAGAGATTCCTCACATCTCGCGCTCTGTACCTTTCTGTTTCTACACATTGTGTGCAGTGGAAGAAAGACGCCAATCTTCAATGCCTACTGGCACTGCTCTCTGTATAAAGGAACTTAAGACGTTTAATTGTAAAGTGAAAATCTTGACTCTAAATAGGACATTTCTTCAACACAGATTATGGGTTGAAACATGCAGTTTGAAACATGCAGTTTTCAATTAAAATGTTCCAATTTTCAAGTGAATAGTTACAGCAGCAGCAGCGTATGAAATCCATATTTTATCTTTTTTTTTTTTTAAAACATTTAATTGAAAGTGTAACTCATGTCAAGATTACCACCAGCATATGTACTTCATGTTGTTACCTTTTTCAGTTTGTCGATTGGAATTGAGACACAATCTCTTCAGTTTATTGGCCTTTCTTCCATGTTTAACTGTATATATATATATACATATGATTGGGATGTAACGGGAACATTGTATATAGATGTATAGTGATGCTTTTATGCTGAAAACTGTTGATGAATGGCTCTCTGCTCTTGATTGACACAATCTCTCAACAATGCGATGGATGTGGTTCATGAATGTTTGTTGAGCTGAGATAAATAAAAAGAAGCCCAAATAAAAACTTGTGATTTTTTTTTTTGTGTGTTCGGTCTGTGAGTCGGAATGTTCTTAAGATCTATTGTTACATAAAATGAGGCGGAACATAGATCTATTACAAAGTAGACAAAATGCACAAAGTTTACACTTCTGACATGTCGAAACAGAACAGATTATTAAGAATCATTCTATTGTTTAGTTCGACACTTGATAGACACAAAAATAATTATTAAACTCAAACTGAAGTTAAAACAACTGATTTTACTAAGATACTACAAAATCAGTATTTCCTTGGTGTGTATTTTGACTCGTGTACTTCTTTGTACAACATTGTAATTAAGGAATGTCCCACCATGATATCGCCCTTTAAATGTTCTCTACGCCACATGGAGTTTTGCTTTTGATTGATGTCAGTACTGTAATTTGATTCGTCCAATATCTGTGTGTGTGTGTGTGTGTGTGTGTGTGTGTGTGTGTGTGTGTGTGTGTGTGTGTGTGTGTATATATATATATACGGCTTTGGGGCAAATTTTACAAAGTGGCCAAATGGTGGAATTACAATTTCAGTGACAACATGAGCATACATATTACCCACAAATCATAATTGCATTTCTCTATATGACAAAAAATACCAAAGAAAATAAGAAATTATTCATTTATTGAATAGTTTGAAAAAAGTATTCATAATCTAAATCACTCGCAAGGGCCTGTTCTTTGCCCTAACAGTATGATAGTGGACCCCCCCACACCCCCACACCCCCACCCCCACCCCACAGGCCCCAGTGCAACCACAATGCCTGCATCTCTCTATTAAACCCCTGATCCCCACTTCAACGCCACTTCCCACAGGCCCCAACCAGAGTCAGAAACACTGGAATGAACACTAAGCCGTGGAGCAGCCCAAATGTAATCACAAGAAACACAATCTTGAAGAACGTCCTAAAGATGTAACTCCCAGACATGGACAGCGCCACCACACCTAAAATAGTGGACAGTGCTCCCTGCAGTATCGGATAGCCTAAATGGGCCAAAGCGTCCACGGCTTTCTCGTTGACGTCACTCTTGGAGCTGGAGACAAAAAAGTAAGAAATATGTGCTGAGAAGTCCACGGAAAAACCGATGCACATGACCAGGTTGATCATAGAGATGGAGTCCAGGTTTACAGCCCACAGCGCCATGAAGCCTGTCACGCCAACAATGACTGAACAAATTGCAAAAGCCACCCACAGGGAACAAAGAGGGTTGGGTATCAGGATAAGCGAGACGACCAGCATCACAATCACAGCCACCAGGATAGTTTGAATGGTGTTGTCCATGATGACAGTATACTGGTCAAAGTAGATGAAAGCAGGGTGGTACACCAGGAGCTCTACTGGACATTCCTCTGCTGTTTTCCTGAGTCCAATCATCAAGTCCTTCGTTGTTGTGTTGTTCAGCGTCTGGATGAAAAAGCGAGAGGCCTGAATCTTATTGACTGCAGTGAAGCTGATGTCTTGTTTGAACATGGAATTGAGTTCCAAGAAATGTGCCAGATGTGTTTGGAAAGCCTCCTCAGAACCTATATTGAGATTGGTTGCATTTGCATACTGTAGAAAGGAAAGAAACCAAGCAAAAGTCCCATTCACAAAGTTTAAACTCTCAAAATGTGAAATGCATGAACGCAGATGCTTCTGTTCATCTTCATCCCAGTACCGGAAGGGATGCTTCACCGCTACCATCGTGTTATAGCTATATTCAGAGAGGTGTTGCCTTTGATTGTTGTAGTAATCGACGATGTAGGAATCATCCAAAGCCAGATTCCTGATGTCGAGTCCCTCCTTTAAGATTAAACAACCATAGACACTAACAGCTAAATAGCCTGCGTAAAAGACAAAAACACACGCTTTTATGAATTTGTGGGTCAGAAATGGGCCATAGAACCGCTCAAACATGAGACTCAAGGGCTCCGTTTCCTCTTTCTCAGTGATTCTATCGTAGCTCCCCCCAACACAGCACATACTGAAGGCCTTTGAACTCCTGGATGGCAAATCCTCTGGGATTTTGGCGCAGGTGAACCAGTGCTTGTTCTCTGCCTCTCTCTGTCCGTTCAAAGCCATACACGCCCCCAGGAATGTGATGCTGTACAGATAGCAGAAGCAGACAGAAACCCCAGAGTAGAGGCAGAAGGACCGGACTGAACCAAAGGGCGAGCTGTAGCCCAGAAAGAGAGCCAGAGCGTCGGTCACGCTGGTGATGGAGATGGAGACGGCAGCGTCCTTGTAGGTGTCGGCCAGCCGGTCGGGGACGCTGTCCAGAACGCGGGTCCTCTGCCAGCAAGAGATCATGATGAACATGTCATCCAGTCCAATACCTTGAGGTAGAAGGTCAGAGGAGAGAGAGATTTTAACTTCTGTGACTCTTTCCTAATGTTTGGGAATTACAAAGTTCACAATAAACTGAGGTGGGGCCTTATCTTGTGACTTTGTCTTTTTCAAAAGCCTTTGGCAAGATCTTTTAAAGGACTATAGCACAGTGTTTGACAGTTCTTTAAAGGATGTGTAGACTTCTTTGTATTTTGTTGATCCTTTTCAAATGCAGTATGTATGATTTTACATCTGTTCAATGCAGCAGCAGCAGCCATTGTTTTCCATTCATTTCCAGTGTTGTGTAAACCCTCTCTGCGCAAATTACTTCTGCATTACTTTTGTTTTTTAGGGGCCCAACAACTAATTTTTACCCAGGGGTCCCAAATTGGTTAATCCGGCAATGGTTGTGTGACATGAAAAAAAGTATAATGTTCATAATCAGAAGTCAAGATTGTGAAACATGAACATGTCTAATGACAATGCATCTGGTCTAAAAAATGCTTAACACCAAAAATGAAAATCATCAGAATGTCATGTCAATGTATGTTTTACTTTTTTGGTTAAGAGGAAGTTATATTGGTTTTGAGAGTTCTCTAACTTTGATTATTCCTTGGCTAATGGGACCTCATGGACCGGGATGTTCAACAGAACCTACCTAGTATCATGAAAGGACAGGAGGCCACTGTCATGACAAAAGGTTGATCCAGCAACAACAGCGCACCGAAACCGCTCAGGACTGCCAGACCCGTGGAGAGCACCCCACAGGAGGCCACCCACACCTTCGTCCTCACGTTGTCCAACCTAAAAGAAAACCTGAGATCAGAAAGAGCCATGCGTGCAAAATCTATCTTGTAACATGTTCAGCAGATGTTCTACCAACCTCCAACACGAAATGATAGAAAATGTGATGGCAGTGGCATAGGTGATGGAGAATAAATAGATGACGGATGCTGGAGACTTTCTAAATTCCCACTGCATTGACATGGAGGTGGAGTATGACACCTAGAAAAGATCAATAATACATTTAATAGAATCTTATTCATTTTAAAAAAAGGCTGTTCATTTAAACACGGGGCGTTAAAGTTCTGCTTACCTGAATGGAAGTTGCTGATTTGTTTGAGACCAAATTAATGAAGCTTTCCAACCAAAGGTCAGTCTTTGTTTTGTTGTCCTCACGTAAGTAGTAATGGACCTGTATGGCTTTAGCACTTTCAACAACTGAGCTCTCCTCGTACACTTTCACGCTCCCCAGACTTAAATATAAAGGAATATTCCTAAAATCTGAGTAATACCACGGATATGTCAAATTGACTGCATCTATATTGTCGGCACTGTATTCAATAATATCTAAAATGTCATTAGAGGAGCAGGATCCCATCACCTCAGCACAAACATCTGCATATTCAAATGACCGGTTGTCAAAATACACTACCATACTCCTAACTTTAAAGTCCAAGTCTAGGACGTGCTGGAGTGACTCCGCAGTCAGAATATTCCTGTCACTCGTAGCTATGAGAGTTGCGTAATTACCATCCGTGCTCAGTCTTAAACGCGAAAACGTGGAATCGTCTCTTGGAAAGGTTTCTTGGATGTATTTCCTCTCCAGCTTGGCTTGTCCGTCGACAGGTGTGAACTGCTCTTCGATATCGTTTGACATTCTGTCCTCCAGGAGATAAAATCCGCTCCCCAGACCCGCTGAGAGAACAAGTGGGGTGATGAAGAACCACCAGGGATGGGAACCAATAAAATGACCCATCATCTCATAGCAGATGCTTAGAGGTCTCTCTATGCAATCTGTGCGGAGTCTGGCCATGGCTGCAAAAAAAACAACGACTTTGGGGAATTTAGAAGAGCTACTCCTTTTCTCATGAATTTCAACATTAGAGAGAGAGCTGTGAGGATTCACAACCAGCTGTTTTTATTGTGCTGCAGACTCTTTTCTGCTCCTTCATTAGATTACATTTGCATAATAACAGGGTTGGCTACTGTGCAATGAACAGAGACTGATGAGGTTTGAGGAGGGCCTCGGTCAAAGAGTCTATTGTAGAACAGTTGGTGTAGTACGGTTCACTGGTCCCATTTCAATAGTTACTGTCAATGGTTTCCATTTGCTGAACCCTCAGGTGATTCCTTCTCATGGGTGAGGTAACATCCAACTTTTGGGCCCTTGAAGATTGATGAAATGTAGCAAAGGCACAGAACAAAGGCCTATTATAAAGTGGATCTTTATTTACTTTGTTTTCAGTCAGTCAGTTGAAAGTAATTTTCTATGCTAGGCTTCCCTTCAATCCCCCATCCACCTCTGCTTCAGGGTAAACTGGCCCACATTAGCAAAGGAATATGTGGCTTTGTTTAAAATATAGAAACCATGAACACAAAACCACATTTTGTGTACATTATTGAGGTATTTAAAGTCAGTGGACAAAATAGAAGCCACGTGAAAAAAGGTTTTTATTTATTTTTTTATTTTAGCAATATGTCACAGAACATACTTTTTACAAATTCACAACATAACCTCCTGACAAATAAAACACATTTCATTATTGTAAAACATTGTATCATTTTTGTAATTTTGTAAATTCGTAATTGTTTCATTAAATTACCTTTAATTAATTTAATTTAAACAAAACTCTATTCAACTCTATTGATGTACAAAGTCAAGTCTACAATAATATAATAATACAATAACATACTGACGACATATTCATTTTTTGTTTTATCTTATTTCATTTTCAAACCTCGTGATGAACCTCCGTGACGTCACGCGTCGCGGGTCGGGCGGAAGTTGCGTCACCAGCGGGCTGTCATCGGAGCTGCTTAGCCGCCTGCTGCTCTAAAACAACAAGTGAAATTCACCGATAAAAAGCGCCGCAAAGTGCAAAGTCAGACTAGCTCCTACAGGAATATGGAGGACGACGTGCTGACGACTCTGAAACTGTTGATAATTGGTGAAAGCGGAGTCGGAAAGTCCAGGTGTGTGTGTATGTATGTGTGTGTGTGTGTTTGTAGCTCGCTGTTAGCTGTTAGCCTGTTGTGAATGTTGACATTCTCCTAGTTATGTAAGTTTATTCCCCCGTTGCTCAGCAGTTGTTGCTACAGCTAGCCGGTAGTGTTGTTGAGTTTAGGCCAAACACTTACTGTCAACAAGTTTACCAATAAGGTGACTAATAACGTCAACGTCACATAGGCAGTTTAAACAATGTTCACCGGTATTTTGTTTGCTGCTGCTCATTGTCAGTTAATTATCAACATAAACTTTATAGTTGTTGTTACCCACAACAACCTATTATACTGTATCCTGCTTATTTCCATGCTGTTAATCTCCCCAAACAGTCTCCTCCTGAGGTTCACAGAAGATACCTTTGACCCAGAGCAGTCTGCGACTATAGGTTTGAACTTACTCACACACAGACTTACATATATATATATATATATATATATATATACACACACACACACACACACACACACACACACACACACACACACACACACACACACACACACAGATTTATGGAAGCTTCTGATGTTTTTAACATGGACCCCTCTCTCTCTCTCTCTCTCTCCCCCTCCCTCTCCTCCTCTCTTTCTCTCGTGACTGATCAGGTGTGGATTTCAAAGTAAAGACACTCTCAATTGATGGGAACAAAGCAAAGCTCGCCATATGGGTAAGGCTGAAGTCCTTAGGTGTTTTCTATAGTTTATGCTTTGTTTGTCAGGAAAAACATGATGAACTACAGGCTTTCACCACAAGATGGCGACATTGCAGAGACAGAGTCACTGAAAGAAACTGAAAAACAGATTAAACGTCCTTACGTGAGCCATACATGTCCAATGAAAACGCAACATACATGGTGAGGCCATAAACCAGGCCCAGATACATGCCAGGTCTCAAAATACTTCTAGAAATATACTTCTTCATTTTCTGTCCAAGGTAGGAAGGTTGTCGTTTTTTTAAAATCATATTTTCGTATAAAATAAAAGTACTCGACTACATGGAAATGGAACATGTTAACAGTGTTCTGAGGAAGAATTCCCTCAAGCAAAAATATCCGTAAGGAGTTCTCAATCAATGGCCAATTTCCCGGCGGGACAGTCCTGAAACCTTGCAGATTTATCGGTCAGAGTCTGCGAAACGGGACGCTGGCTGGTGCACCTGTCGCTCTGAAGTTTGGTGTCATAGACGCTTTTGCTGCCGTTGATTTTAATTAAGTGTCTTTTTACTTTTGCAGGACACAGCCGGACAGGAACGGTTTCGCACCCTGACGCCCAGCTACTACCGCGGTGCACAGGGAGTCATACTCGGTAAACAGCGACGCTTCTAAAGCCGCATAACATGTTCAACCCCAGACCTGGAGACGATGTTCTCTCTCCAGTAAAATAATCGCATCCACTCTCCACTATCTTATAAGTCACTTTGGATAAATACCGTAAATCAGCGGTCGTCGGATAGCTGCAGCGTCCTATTAAAATTAGTTATTGATTTCACAAAGATGTATTTACACTCGTGTCAAATATTCCCACTGACTCCTCTTCTCTTTTTTTGCGTGCTTCTGACAGTATATGACGTCACGAAGCGTGAGACTTTCATGAAGCTCGAAAACTGGCTGAACGAACTGGAAACCTACACGACGCGCAACGACATCGTGAAGATGCTCGTTGGGAACAAAATCGACCGGGTGAGTGCCGTTTGTGCCAGGAAGTGTTTAATACACGTGTTCACCGTCCATTGGTGTTATTGACCTGGTGTTTCATCCTTTACCGTGTGTATTCCACATAGAGGGAAAAAAACCACATAGGATGTGTTTTTGTTTTTCAGGACGACCATGAAGTGGACAGAAATGAGGGGCTGAAATTTGCTCGGAAACACTCCATGCTTTTTATTGGTAAGCATCGACGTGAGAGTCCAAATCAGACGTGGTCACTTAATCTAATAGAGCCGTGACTTCCTGTGTCGAGCCGCTAAAACCTACCGTACTGTACTTGAAAGTGAGAACCGTATTTTTGCGTAGCTGGAACTTTAAAGACATCACTTAGTAAGTCGTGCGTTGAGTTTGGGTTTGTTGCGTTGTTTATACTGCTTTTGGCATTGGCGAGACTCGCGCGCTGAAAGACGCGGCCGCTCCAGAAGAACTGCATTACGATTAAAATCTAACGGGCTTTCATTTTATCCGATTCATGTCTACATGTGCTGCTGATTCTCATCTCCAATCCGCCCTTCTCTGGGAAATTTCGTTAGCAGTTATGGAGTTTCCATTTTAGAACAGGATAAATTACGGGGTTTTGAAAAGGGCCGGGCAAGAAGATGTCGCGGATTTAATCCGCTGTGAGGATGCACTCACCCCACGGCTCCTTAAATGAAGTCATTTCATACTTTACATGTCGTGTTTGTCAACACGTGGATATTTTAAAATCTCTATCATTAGTGACTGTAATGTAAAAAGAAGGCTGTTTGGCTCTGTTTTGGATTTAAAAGCTGGCATGTAGTGGCTTGTTTTTGTAACATTTTGGAAAGTGTGGCACCAGTTTTTTTTTTTGTTTTTTTTTTGTTTTTTTTTGTAGCTGATCTTATAAATCTTGCTAACCCTCTTTCCTTTTTGAACAGAGGCCAGTGCAAAGACCAAAGATGGCGTCCAGTGTGCCTTTGAGGAGCTTGTGGAGAAGATCCTCCAGACTCCGGGGCTCTGGGAGAGTGAAGGCCAGGGTCAGAAGGTCCGTCTGGGGGAACAGGAGCATGGCAGTGGCCGGGCATGTGGAGGATACTGTTCCATACCCTGAGACTGGACGGAAGGAAACAAAAGCACCAAAGTGATGGGAATGACTACAGACCAGAAACAGAGAGAGAGGGAGGGAGGGAGGAGGAGGGGGAGGGGTGGAGGAACTGGATGAGTACTTTTTTTTACTTTAAAAAAAGTTTATTGCTGGGAGTAGTTCTGTCCGTCGAAAGGACTTTGCTGTTTGCACACTTCCTTTTTCAACCATCATCTGTCACTACTTTCTGTTTAAAACATGAATGAAAGGATCATGCAAAAATAACCTCTTGCCTGAGGAAGAATAGTGTTTTAAATTGACATAACAACGCCAAGTGTACGTCATACGAGTGCACGTCTGGTTTGAATTTAGCTCGATGGCAGCGGCGATGCTGTTGTGCATTAAGGCATCAGGTTAATAGCGTAGTGCCTATTACATCAACCAATTTGTAGGTTACAGTACACAGCTTTTCAAATTTTACCCCAAAATAGTTCATTATAATCAAGATAGAAGTGCCCCTGAATGTCTAATTCTAGCTGCAGAGTTACAGTTAAAATGTTCTAGAATGTATTTCTAAGCATTATTACACTAACAACACATCACTTGGATTACGGATAGTGGGGGAAGAGGCTTGTTTTCATGAGCGATCTGTCATAATGCACCACAACACTGTGAATGCTCCCAAATAAGACCTTTCACACTGGACCCCGGTTACTGAAACCAGTTCATTTTTTTTTACTGTTAATCCAGTCCGCGCTTCAGAACGTATATAGAGCCTTTCAAATGAACTGGTTTCCTGTTTTGTTTCTTTCTCTCTTTCTCTTTACGTTGAAATATGCGAAACAAGTAGCCATCATGATCCCATAGGATTTGTTGCAACTAAACCTTTCTTCGTCTCTGCATGTCTGACCTGGACCATAACTTCCACGAGTACAAGTGTGAGGTTTACAGTAACGAGAGCTCGGTAACATATGCGCTCTTACTTCACTTTAATTCACAACTTTCTTTTGCTTTTCTGATGCCTGGCTAAAGGGCGAGCAGTTTGTACATTTAGTCTCAGCTTGGCTCCCATTTATTTATCAGTTTCTGTGTGGTGCTGTGGTCCATGCGATGTCCCACTGACTTATTGAAGGCATTATACACATTATGGTATGAGAGCATTCCTAAGAGCTTCCTGTCCTCGGTCTAGTATTGATTTGATGTATTGTTGCTTATTTGTTTTTCTTGTTTGAAATCCTGTCGACCCTTTTTATTCCTGTAACTTCTTCCTGTTGCGTTTGCTGTGCGCCTACTTGAATCATATGCAGCAATATGTTCTAATTGATCTCTGCCTTAACATTGAATGACATGTGCTGGAGTTATGGTCCAGTGACCGTTGTATTGTTTCAAGCTGAAATAAATGACAACCTCAAGATGCCGTCTCTCAAGACTAATTACTGTTTGATTGCCATTTGAGAGCTGCCATGACGTGTCCATGTTGTGCGGGAGCCCATCTAATCAAGAGCAGCTTCACTGTGGAAACAAGAGTGAGGTGCTCTTTCCATAATACTTTGTTGATGACTAGCCTGTTGCACATGCAGGACGAAAAAACATTCTTTGCACAAAATGTCAAAAAACAGACCAAAACCGGGAGTGGAAAAATCTTGGTAATCATGTTTTGTAAATTAGTCCCAAAGGACTGAGTGTGATTACAAGCTTATGTTTGGTGTCAGGATGTCCCCAGATGTAGGACAAGCGTACCAGGCATCCTCCCTCGGCTTATTGAGTTCTCTATATTAACCACAACATACGTTTTTGGCAGAGGACTCCATATTGAAGTCAGACAGATTCCTTGAGCTCTCATTTAGTGTTTGATTCTATGTTTTTACATCAAAAACGGATTATCATAACGACGTTTGTTGTGATTTTGTTCCCCAGAAAGACCTCCTGTTGTACTTGTGAGCAACTCTACCTTGTTATTTCATGAGAAGCTGTTAGCTGCCAGAAGCCTATCTACACATGCAGGCGACATGGAGCCAGTTTGTTTCCGGCCTTTTGGACTAGTTGTGATTAAGTTGGGTGGGGAAAATTAGCGTTTCGGCTGGTAGATGAAATTTGGGCTGCTTTTGTCAACATTTGGCGGGATTTCAGAAAATTTAACAGAAAAGCTGGTCAAAAAAAAAAAAAAAAGTACTTGTTTTATATTTTAATAATGCCTGACGGAGATCTCTGTTGGATCAAAACATTGCAAAATTAAAATTGCTGGGAGCTTTTAATACAGTGAGCAGATATTTCTTTTAAATTAAAAAACAGATAGAAAATTCAGTAAACATCGTTTAATTTGAGAATTTTTTTTTTTTGGATACATTTTTTTTTAACTGTCAATTGCAAAATCACATTGACGGTGACCTGGCAATTGTCCTTGGTCACCACAAAGCTAACTCTGGCTTCCTTAGCTTACACGCTCACTTTTCACTAGCTAGTTGCCGACTAGCTGTCGGTCGCTTTGTGCTACAAAGTTAGCCTACAGTTGGATTTTAGAGCTTTTTCTCTGAAAACTGTTGATTTATTGACATTTTTTCCAACAAATATAAAAAAAAAAAATGTCCAACTACACGAATCCTGCTTTAGCTGGATCGATGGTCAGCAGAAGGACTTCAACCTCAGCACTTCGCTTGCTGTCTCCCCCATGCTCACTCCACTATGCCACCCCTTCTGCCCATATTACAACCGTTTAAAAAGCAATTTGAAAGTATATAATGAAACTGCGAGACCCACAATTGCACACATGAGAACTACCACTAAATACAGATCAGTAAAACATAAGTATGCAGCTCCAGCCACTGCAAAGGGATGATTTAAAGCAAATGACTGGTCAAAAGATTTCACATTGGGTTTATTCAAATAGCTGCTGTCAAATTTAAGCATTGGATGATAATCCAGTCTCATGGAAGTTAATATAACTTACTGCAACAGACGACAATAGAGACATTAGAAGCATTAGAAACATTGTGAAAACAGTACAAAATATTAAACTGCATTCGGTTAGTTTTTCTATTTAACAATGTAAAAAAGATTTAAAATGTCAAAGTTGATCAGAATTACAAAATAACCGAGGCTGCGAGGCACTTAAGCATCTGGTATTCTATGGAACGATAGACCAGATGCTCCGATGACATGCCTACACACTGTTTGCCAGGGCCACTTTAACAGTCTGGACCTCCGAGATATGAGAGGACTTCTGGATGATGCGGCTGGTGAGAGTGGGCCCCGCGGTGCAGCTCTGCCTCAGAGCGGCGGTGGGTCCTGCGACAAACATCCTGTCCATGATAGTGGTCCTCGTAACCGAGAAGGGCCCTCGGGTGCAGCTCTGCCCCGTGCCAGCTCCGGGCACCGTCGCGCTGCTCTGGTCCGCTGTGCAGCTCTTCCCCTGGGCCAAGTTGGTCAGAGCCACGGCGGCGTGGATCTCCCTCCAGCCCTGATCGCCTCCTTTCTGCGGCTGCTGCTCCCTGTGAAGATATGAAAAAAAGACAAAGAGCCAAATCAGCCAAAGAGCAATCTCAGAAATCCAAAGCAGAAATGGTGGATTTGCTTCTCCTTCTGATATACAGCCAGAATAACGTGGACGAATTAGAGGTGGTGGTTCAGTTTCAAGAGGGGGATTATATTGAGTATTACTTTTCAAGCTGATGAAAGATGAAAAAGGCAAACAGCTGATTCGATTGCAGATAGAGCGATAAATAATTACACATACCTGTCACATTTAGTTGAAGCATAGTCCACCGTGTCTGCAAGAGAGAAGCAAAGGACTCACCTAAATGTAACTTGAATCAGTTTTCTTGACAGCAATGAAATTGCAAACAGAGAATATTCACAGGGCAATCATTGTTGGCTTCATGACCTTATTTTAGTGATAATACATGAGTTTTAAATTTGCAGCATGTGTGTGAGTATCTATGCACGCATTCACGGGTGATTGTGCATGAGTTTAGTGTATGTGTTTGTTCATGTGAAGGTGCTCCCAAATACAAACATCAGTTACTACTCGTCCAGTGTGTCTCTCTGGATGTGTTTTACAGTGCCAGATAGGTTTGACTCACTGAAATGCACCAGTCGGTGCTGTGCTCAGCTGCTCCTGCCAAAACAAATGCAATGCAGTGTTTCTCTTGAGCTTGTGAGTGGGAAAGAAATAATATCTGTAATGTGTCATGAGGACTGACTCTGTGTTTTCAGGTTTCCAAAGCTCTGCTATAGCACCTGTAAAGTTGATCCACTGCGTGTTATTCCTTTCCAAAAGCTGCTCTTGCACATCTCCATCTTTTCCGACCAAGGCCTGAGCTCAAAGTGAAATTATACCGACGGGCAGGGGAGTGTTTTATGATTGAATATATGGGCCTCATCTGTGGAAGAACAAAGGGTCTTTCTCTCACAATGCCCTGAAATGAAACTACAGTATCTCTGACTATTTCAGAAGCAGAATAAATAGAAATTTAGAGTAATATTATTTTGTTTGCGCACTCTCTGTTTGAGGTCTGTGCATTATATGTAGAACTTGTTTTCCATTTCAGTTTTGGAATACTGCCTTTTTTCACTGAAGCAAATAGAAGCTGGTCAGGCTTTTTCTTCAGGGGCAATTTTTCTTCAGAGAGCAACAGACAGGGAAATTAGAGGCCCACTGTGAAACACAGTCTTTCAATGCTAACAGCCCGAAACATCTCAGTTTCTGATTTCTTTACCCGGTCTGGAGCCAAGAGCAACTACTTGCTGATAGTAAATCATTTTGCTGTTTTATGTTTTTTGCTACTGAACGTCCCTGAGTATTTCTCTCTTTAGCCGTTATAGCGCGCTTTGCCAAGAAAGTTCTTGAGTACCTCTGTTGTATTTATTACCAAAAAAAAACATTGCTTTACCTCTGGTGAGTCTCAAATTTACTGCACGGATCAGTTACAACTGAATTTTACGAGGGGTAATGAAGCTGCTAACTTTTTTTTTTATATTAGCCTACATTGAGTTGCAGTATTGTAATTCTTATAGCGTATCTAACCTTATTTATCAACAAATAAGGAATATTTGGGGAAAATACTATTATTTACCTTCTTACCGAAAGGCAGATGAGATGATTGATAGCACTCTCGTGTTTGTACGCTAAATATGAAGCTAGCGAGCAGCTGGTTTGCTTAGATTAGCATAAAGACTGGAAGCGAAACAGCTAGCCTTTCACTGTTTGAACAAACAAAGCTAAATTCACTTACCAGCACTTCTAAAGCTAACAATTTACATCTGTACAAAAAACTCAAGTGTAAAAACAACAAGTTCATAAAACAGTCAAAAACAGTTGGTCTAGCTGTCTTCTCCTTCTTCCATTTTGTTTGTGCTAAACTAATGCTAACCGCCTGCTAGCTCCTGCTTCATATTTAGTTCACAAACATGAATGAGTATGAATATACATATGAGGTATGTATTTGGGTGTGCTCACAAAATATCAGTTTGAACCCCCATCTCACAAGTGTGTCATTGGGATCAACACTGCAAAACAACGGTGTGCTGAGAACATTTTCTAACACCTCGTTTCCTCAATGCCAATATATATATTCTCTACCAAGAGAGATGCATGTTTTCATTTGAAACAAAATGGGTGGAAAATGCAGCAAGGCGTTTGTCCAGATATGTTTTTCATCGCTCTGCGTCCAATAAAACACAACTGTGGTCACATTTATGGCTCTCCGGTCTTTTTAAGGGAAACACTGAAGTTGATGCGAGTACCACAATAAACACGCTCACATTCCTGTCGGCTGTAAATGTAACATCACTAACATATAGAGAGACTTTACTGCCTGTGGTATTCAGACTGATATGTGTAAAAAGTGTCCTTGTAAGACACCGTGTGGTGGCATCACTTATTAGCCCATCAGTTGAGGTTTACTTTTAACCGTCTCCTGGGTGGAGTATAAACGTGTTAATGGTGTTAGTGTCTGTCATGAATTTGGCAGCTTGACTTTCCACTTCACTTTCATAGAGGAGTCGTACTTGGTTGCAAACGCCGTTAATATGACCAGCAGGGATACATTAAAAGTTTGCACAAACATTTCAAGAGTGCTGAAGGCCACATAGTGTATGACAACATCAAGAAAACCTCAAAATATTCTATAGTAAGAGAGCAATAACATGTTCAAAGGAATAGTGTAACATTTCTGGGAAATATGCTTATTTGCTCTCTTGCTCTGAGCTAGACGAGGAGATTGATATCTCTCAAATATCTGTACGCTAAATATGAAGCTACAGTCGGCAGACAGTTAGCTTAGTATAAAGAAAGGAAACTAGCTAGCATAGTACTTTCAAAAGATAAAAATCTACAACTAACCAGTCAAGAAACGTCTAAAGCTCACTAATTAACATGTTATATCTCTTTTGTTTAATTTGTTCAAACCGGTTCCATTAGGTAAACACTGTTAGCTCTGTGAGCACTGTTTCCATCGTTTGCGTTGTTAGCACCGTTAGCTGCGAGCCGCCGACTAATCAGTCGCCACGCTGAGAGCCTTGTGGAGGCTATAGATATGCTCTGAATTTCGTATTTAGCGTTTAAGCATGACAGTACACTTTATACAATTTACCATTTCACTGGTTAAATATAGTACAAGCCTGTTAAAATGATGAATTACCCTAATTATTCAAGTTACCAATCTCTAGGCCAATTTGAGGTTAAACTAAAAAATAATAAAAAAGTAACTAAAACATGCCTTGTTTGATTTTTAGACGAAAAATGCGAGTATGTAAGAGTAGAACCGGTTTCAAAAATCTCTTATAGTATAATGTCCATTTAGATTAATTTTGAGTAGGAAAGTAACACTTGGGAGAAGTTGCCTGCCAATGCACACATGAGTCAGGGAAGCAAAGCTACACCCTCTAACAGCAATGGGAAAAACCAAATGGATATTAGTGATCTAGCTTTGGGTTGTCTCACAAATGAGTGGCAGCTCTGACAGTCGCTCTACGAGACATCTTCAGTGCTTTACTGACAGACTGGTCCATTTCTACATTTGGCTGAGGTTCCCTCTTCTCACCCTGGGAAGTATAAAGTCTCAGACATTCTGTAATTGTCCTTGAGACTGGACTGGACATTTCCACTATGGCAAGAAGCTGAAGCGGAACAAATGGCACATTCTAGTATATGGAAATGATATTTGCGGTGTGAAGCGGCAGCCAGCGTGAGCTCCGTCCAATTTTAAAATGAGGGATTTCAGCGTCTGCATGAGTCTTTATTAGTAATGTTTGTAAAGGCTTTGGCTCCTGTACCTTTAGCGGATTTGAGTGTTGTCAGTGTGCTGGGCTCCCTATATGTCTGAAAGGGCACCCAGGTGTCAAATTCCCTCCCAGATTCGCTGTAACTTTATAATTGAATCTTGCAGAGCTTCTGAGGCAGAGCTTTATTAATGTCAGGGAGCTCTGAGGAGCCATGTGGAAGTTTCTGTTCGGTCTGTTCCTATTTTACTGTACGCTGTGGTGTGTTAAAGATGAACCGAGGGGAAGCAGGGTAGTTAAAGTGTCATTTTGATTCAAATTCAACATAAATCTGCAATTAACAAGGAATATGCTTTCATCATTTCTGTGGACAGCAGGTGCTAGCACCAATTTTCCTCCCAAATTACCCTCAACGTTTCCCTGATTCTAAGACGTGTTCAGTGTAGATTTTGTGTTAAAGCTCAATGTTCCTCTCATCTATTAGCTTTTTGTGTGATATTGTCCTGCCCAGTGACAAACACTGACATCTCTTACCCATGTGGTAGACGAAGTTGGCCTCTGTTTCGTAGGACGACGCCGGAGAGACGACATCTCGATCACACTCAGTGGAGCTGAACGACTCGGAGTGGCTCCTCCTCTTGTGGGCCGAGGCGACGCCCTCGGCCTTCGCCGCCATCATGTGCCGCAGGGTGTCGTTCAGATACCGGTTAAGTAAACCGCTCTTGTACTTGGATGGAGGTGACGCGCCGTCGTCACTGTTGGCGGAGTCCGCCATGGCGAGGATGCTGCCCTGCTTCTCGGGCCCGCTCTTGTGGGAAGATGACCTGCCAAAGTCTGATTGGCTGATAGGAGTTTGTAAGGGACACTCTTCATCTGCAGCAAAGGAAACTAAATATAATATATATAAGACGATAAATATGATAAATACTGCTGTTTTAGTGGAAAAAGTTTCAGATATTTTTTTTTCATAATTCCATCTACAAATAAAGAGTAATTAACTTAAATACACTATGAAATGACGCTGTAGCCCGTACCATCAGAGTCACTGTCATTGCTGCACACGCTCAGTCTCTCAGCATTTCCCTGGATGTATTTATTGTACAGTTTGATCCTCAGCGCCCAGCTCAGGTCTGGCTGTCTCACTGTGTTCTTCAGCCTCCGCCGGGCGTTCGCAAACCAGTTCGAGACCTGCACAGATGCACCTTGTTATAGAACAGCACAGGCTAAATGTTAACCCACAACACTCATAATCAACACATCCCTAAAGTAGATTTTCCTTCATCCGTTCCATCCACGCTCTCTTGCACAAGCTCGTCTCTCACCTGCACTAGCGTCATGTGTGAGCCCAGAGCCAGTAGGACCTTCTCTGTCTTGGTTGGGTATGGGTTGTCCCGGTGTTTGTACAGCCAATGTTTCAACGGTCGGGCCATGTCCTGCAGCACCTGTCTCTTGTGGCGAACTTTGACACCACCCAGACGAGACCTGGAGGAATCACAAGTTGCCTCGTAGATTCGCAAAGACCACCCACGATCACTTCTGTTCAAACTATGAAACTTATAAATAACAAATGTCTGTGACTGACATTCCTAAAGAACTGCAAAGAACTTTTCAACTATGTATGTAAAGGCAGAACATAAAACACATTTTAGCTCAACATATTGTCAGGTTAGAGAATTAACTTTTTTATATGCCTTTAAAATCCCCATTTCATAGGACCACCTGTTTAAATGTTCAAAACAATATTTCCAACACAGACAAAAAGGGCATACCCGTATCTTCTGTACTTGACAGGAGAGCTGTCGTCGGTGGTGTCCTGGCATCGCAGCAGTTCTGTGTTCTGCTCGTCCGTTAAACTGCTCCGAGGTAAGTCTACACAGTTCAGTCTGCTCCTCTCCTCTGCTCTCATGTCGTCCTCAAAATGAAGCAGAGTCTCAGACTTCATCTCAGCAATTTTGATTATTGTTGAAAATACAGAGTTTTCCTTTGATCAACAGGTGCAACGGTAGACTTCCAGATGTAAATAGAAGTAGCAGGTTCCCATCCTGGATACGCTTGATGTAAAGGTAAATACAAAAATTCAAAAAAAGGTTAAAAGTGTTCCTTCCTCTTCCTTCTGTGCCCACGGGAGCAGTGACCGAGCAGACAAATGATGACAGTCTTATGAGAGAATGATGTTTTAAAAGTCAGAGGATGTTGTCTGGTTTAGTTGAGTTGTGTGAGGAGAGTTCAAATAACCTGCTGCTCAGCTGCCTATTGGCTCTCCCACCATCCAATCGCTACTCTGGAGAGCTCTGTGAAGAGAAGCTTGCAGAACGGCAGCCGTGGACCTCGGTAGCACCCCAGGATATGAAAAATATTGGAACTTGAATATCTGAATATGCGGTCGTTAGATTTACTAGTGAGATTTTTGCCTGGTGTGTCTACAGCCTGTGCTAAGCACTCATATTTTCAACATGAAGCGTATGAATCTCTTGCGGTTTTACCAGAAATCATGTCAGCAGATATTAATGCATGTTTTACCAGGGGACTCTGGAAATTTACGGGTGTAATTGCATGGTTGCTATTAACCAGCAAAACCACCAAACTGTGCCTCGTGTTAGGCAGTGATGCCTGCTGAGCTGAAATAGATTTCAGTACAAATTGGCTCATAGAGTAGTTAACACAAACACTGGAAACTGAATTTGATCCTTGCCTGTATAATCCTCAGACAATGTTGCACATACAGATTTCTGAGTGTCAGAAATGTGGATCTTTTTTTATGCTCTCTGCAGTGTGAGCTGGAGAATCCAACTATAATTCTCGTCAATGTCTGTCTTCATTTTGGAACAAGGACTGTAGACAATTATAGAAAAGTTGGTCTGACAGAAGCTTAGCGTTGTCATTAGTGTAACTACATGACAACATGCTGGCACTTGGCCCAGTATTCAGAGACTCTGTGGTTCAACTTGAGCTGTCATCCATGCATGTTTTTCCTCCTGACATCCAAACAGTCTTATGTAAGACTGTTTGGATATACAGTCATGACTTTGCCATGCATAATCATAACTTGATCATCTTTATTCAAACATGTGATACAATGCGATTTTCCTGACTACAATTGAAACTTTTAAAGGGTTATGGCTCAAATCCGTGCCGCACTTATTCAACAGCTAAACATATTAAAAGGCTCCATAACTCAGCTGTATTGGTGGGCGGGTTGAGTTTCAATGGTTTCAAAGCTGAAAAACACATGGGCCAGAAGCATCCCCGTTAGGTGCAGTAAATTCCTTGCTCACATTCCTCAGCAGTGGTCGGAGAATGCTACATGCTATCACACACCATTTACTCCCGTCCCTCTGTGATGTGTTCACCGGTTCAACTGTTGATATTAGCTGGGAACACACCTTCATTCGGCTGCCAGGAGACCTGTAAAAAGCTCAGTGGAAGGACATATATCTCCTCTTGTTTGGGTAGTTTGGCACAAGTGTGTGTAGGTGTGTGTGTGTGTGTGTGTGTGTGTGTGTGTGTGTGTGTGTGTGTGTGTGTGTGTGTGTGTGTGTGTGTGTCTTTTGCAGGTTCACAAACTCCAGGCCTATCCAAAGGGCCAAATTGTGAGTTGGAGGAATGTATTGTGTTCTCAAGTATCCTGAAGAAGTAGCTTTTGCCAAATGTAGATCTTGAATATGTTACATTTAGCAGATTAGGAGATTGTTGCCTAATACTTGTCAAATGCTTTTTTAGCAAAACACTCTGATAAACCTACTGGATACTACCCGCCCACCAAGATAATTTACCTCAGGAGTTGGTGGAGACCAAAACAGAGCTTAAAGGTGAGAATATTGGACTGCTCATGTCTACTTGACATATAGCCAATTGTTAGCAAATACTTTCAACTGTAAGGTGTTAAAATATCAATGTTGTGTCATGAACTTTGCAGGTTTACGAGCATCGTTATCTTTGGGTGACCTCACTGATAGCGAGACGACCACAAGCCGAAAACAACAAGAATGTCTTCCGGTGAGGTCAGGTTTGTTCCCTTCCTGTTTTACTTTTGTAATCAAACCAGTGAAGTGTTTCCCTCTGACTTGCTAACATGTTATTTAAAAGATAAACTACATGTTAGCATCTCAAAGCCAACTGTGTCGTAATGATAATGAACTGAGTCAGTAATGTTAGTCTAAGAGAGCAGTAAGGTTGCTGAGCCCTGAGTGTATTGAATTGAGCAACTTTTTACTCGTGAGAGGAAGATTGTTATTTCGTCTTTCAAAAGTTCCATGGTCTGGCTTTAATTTGTCAATATCAGGAAATATGAATTGGTAGATGACTCCTTCAATTTTCTCTGTAATGAACTAAAAACCTTTTCCTGCTTCAGTTTTGTATAATTAACTCCCTTATACATTCAGCTACGTTACTGTGCTGCTTGTTTAAAAGTTATGCATTTCTCACGCAAAGACGTGGGCATTGTTTAACATCAGTCATATTTATTTTATTTTATTTTCGAATGGACAGTTAGATGATTGAGCCAAATTATCCGAGACCAATTGACATCATACTTCTGTGTAATGTTTGAAGTGGGAAATGCAGTGAACAAAAAAAAAAAACCGGTGGGTTTTCATTGGATCACTCCGCTGTCTTAAATGGCATCGTTATGATCTCAGAGGGTGCCTGCAGATTCTCAGTGATGTGATGAAGTTATACTGCTACGCTTTGTCTGAGGTCGGGCTTCAGGCCTGGCAGAAGTGCGACTGTCGTTTTCTGACAAGTCTGTTTTGTAAGTTTAAATGCCCAGGGGACATGTGGACACACGAATGTGCGCATCTCTACCCATCTATTTGTGACACTGACAATAAGCCTGCCAAACTAAAATAAATACCTGAGACAAAATGGCGTGCTCTTCATCCCTGCAGCCTAATCCACAATGTATAAAGCCTCACCGTGCTTTTACACCAAGCTTTTATGTGCGGCCGTTACTTTCTCTGCGTACGTCTGCGATGGCCCAAGTCCCTAGAAAGCCATTACCACACATCACGCTGTTCCCTCTTCCTCACAAACACAACATGACAGACACATTAACACTCCTTCACACCCAATTGAGCGCAGCATCCAAAAAAGGGGAAGGAAACACCATGAATGTGTAGGAATGCAGTCATTAAAACGAATTGGATTAAGCAGCTTGTGTGAAGGAGAACAGTTGAATCTGCATCCAACAGGCAGCTGTGATGCTCAAAATATGAGTATTTGTTAATGGAGTGTCTCTAATAGGGACTCTCTGCCAATTATTTTTAATTGTCTCAGTATGATTGTGAATAAAAACGGCTTCTTTAAAATTCAGGGTCCATGATGGTGTAGATTTTTAGCAGAGGGTGCTTAAAAATACACAATTTCAACCCTTAGAAACCTTCAAGAACCAAGCAACAGTGACTACAGTACAGTTGGGAAACATACACACTGGTTAAAGCATTTATAAGGCTCATCTACAATATGTACAAATTCTGAAACTTGCAGCTATGAAACAGACTTTTCTTCTTCTTCATCTACAGTCTTTAATTGACTGTTATCTTGTTTGTGTCCCTATTTTGTACAGCATTTTGGCAAAATGTCTCCCTGACTGCTACTAATAATATTTCTCTGGTGTACATTACAGCTAATTGAAGTGCAGCAGCTGTCAGAATAATTACATGCTGATGTTTGCAATTTGGCAAGGAGGGATTACACTCAGCCACAAGTAAAGTTTCTCTGGACAGTTTCCTTTTTTTTTTTCTATTTCTTCTCCGTCCTGCAAGCCGACGTTATTTCAGCCAAATGCCAACAGAAAATCTGGCTTTTGGACAGACGGAGGGAGAGAGAGAGAGAGAGAGAGAGAGAGAGAGAGAGAGAGAGAGAGATGGATTCTGTTTGCTTAATTAGATACACACTAAGTGACACCATGGAAAACTGTGGTAAGCACAGGACAGGAAAGATATTTGAAATATGACAAAAATTAAATGTTCATGGTTCAAGGTGTTGAATTCTAACTATATACAATCAAGAAATCATTTTTTGTTTGTTTCTTCTTTGCTCCTTTGAGAGTTCAAAGTTCAAATCCAGCCCTCAAAATGACCACAGCTTCTCCGTGCTTTTGTTGGTGAAGAGCAAATCCACTTTGCAGGAATCCACTGGACTTCTGCCTCTTCCATCTTCTCGAGGTCCACCTTCAGCTCTCTAAACGCCACAGTGATATCTCCGTTAACGATCACCTTGTCAAACAAGTGACCGCACTGGCTTTCTATGGTGTCGGCCAAGTTAATCATGCCCTCAAAATCCTCCTCCTGTGAAAAGAGAACACCTGGGTTAATAAAATGTACTATCAGGATGTTATAATACCTCTATTCAGCTCTTTTCATTTTGTTTGATTTGGATGTCCTTTGATGATCCATCAAGTAAAAGATGAGAAGTAACTATGAAAAAAAAGCAATTGATGATAAATTAGGATTTCAATGTAAATCTGACAAATGCTGTTGATGGAAACAGAAAAGCTAAAGCCTGACCATATGGCGACATCCTCCAAGAAGTTGTTTTACAATAATCTGCACATACTGTAACGTAACAGGATATGGAACGGATCCTATTCAGCTATAGTTACCAAGGCGTAACACATCGTTACATGCTGAGCGGAGGAGGCCTTTTCTACACCAGCTGTAGAACAGGTTGAAAGCACAACCCTATAAGATAATGCCTCGTACGTAGAAATAGAGTGGGAGTAGAACGGACATCGAACTGTTTTCCGTGGTCATTTGACGAGCACAAAAGAAAATGTCGTTATTGTGACTAAAACAAGTCAGTGTGGTCGTAAAGTGTTGCCGCAGCTCACCGGGAAGAGAGCGGACGCAGCTCCAGAGAGCGGACGGCTAGGTGGTAGCTTGTCCTTCTCTGGAGTGAGACGGTGGGACCTTTAGACCCGTCGCTGCTGTTCGGCTCATTTTCTGCAACCAGTGAAGCATTAAAGCATGGTGGAATTGACAAGCTAGTTAGCCTAGCTGCCTGCTCGTTGGCTACTGCTACTTCCACCATGATTAAATGCTAACGTTACACTGGTTACAGAAAAGGAGCCGAACAAAGGTTGTCATTCATCTGGTGGATGAAGCATTAAGTTGTTAAATTTGACTCATTTACTCTGGCTCTCTGTGCTTCTCTCTTTTACTACTCCACTGAATGTGTCAGCGAGTCTTTGACTTGCTGTTTGTCAGTTCAGTTTATATGGACGTCAGCCCACTAGAACGGTTGCAATGGCAACGGAACACATAAAAAAAATGGCTGCCACTCTGACCATCTGGCTACATCGATTTGAATGGGAAAGTCCGTTCTGCTCCTATTCTATTTCTATGGCCTGAACCATCCAATGGTTGTGGTGCTTGGCACTGGACACCCCCCCCCCCCCCCCCCCCCAACACAGGTGTGTGACCTCATGGGTTTAATAAGGGCAACATTGGCCGCAAGGGTCAGACAGTGAAGGAGAAGCCAGATGGGGGTTTTGAGAGTGACCTAGCATTTTTTTGTCACAAATCTACCATCAAACGTACACGCTCTCTTTTTTGTTTCGATCGCCTCATTGATTCATTATTTCAATCCATCACATGTACACACAAGATGTAACCCTTCATCTCCTGGACAAAAAGTCCATTTTTGCATGTTAGTTATGGACCAGGAAGCCACCCACCGAGCAGCCTTGTACCTCCCCCTGTCTCTTAAACATCTCTTAAATGCAAACCACGGGGTCAACTATGTGTAAGGCAAGGTGTGTGTACGTCTGTGGGGTTGGGTGGGTGCAATAAGGCCAGGGTGGTTGACCTCACACCGCCCTTCATGTTACCAGACACAGAACAAGCACCTGACTTCACACATGGGCCTGGTGGCATGTGTTTTGTGTGTTAATGTTGTGGTTTATCTTACTGAAAAGATCCTGACTGAGTTCTTATCGTCCTCATCACGGATGAATTTAGCTCTCCGTCTGGTGAGACGTAGCTCCTCAATACGGGGGGGCTTCACGAACACCATGTAAGGTTTGAATTCAGATGTGTACACATGCTTTATTTTCTGTGGTGACGGAGACAAAAAAGAAGGAGGTTAGATGTAGGCAGCAATATTCATGGTTCAGAGTGGTTCTCAACTCTTTTGTGTCCAGGACCCCTAAATTGATACACATTAGGTCACGGACTTCCATTTCACAAGCTTTCGCTTCAGGGACCTCCATCTGAAAATATTTTGGTTGTTAGATATATGATTAAGACCAAAATTGTATAGTTGTCAACTACAGTTGAGGAGATAACTGTGGAAGTAAAACCTGTGATCAGAATAGTTTCTCTCCTCACACTGGGCTCGCCTCTGGAGTGAATTTAATAGTGAAAATAAACTATACCCCTATTTCTGGGGACCCCCTAGAACTCCCTCAAGGACTCCCCGACCCCTGACCCCTGGTTGTGAACCACATATTAAAACAATAAGGTGAAGAGCCCAGCTCATGAAGTAAATGTTGAATTATCTGAAATGTTGCAACCGAATATGGTAGTTTTGTGTAGAAGAAAGTCACCCGAAGCTATTTGTCAGCAAGGACTTTAATTGTCAGGGCGAAACAAGTGGAGGTTCATGTTATCCCACCACCACACCACTGCCAATTGTGTTTGATGGAGAGGCCAGGAGAGAAGCACCACTGTCATTATTACTGACGAGGCAATCGTCGCCATTAACATTTGGTATGAAACATCAGTGTGAATAAATTACCAGGGACGTGTAAACTTGCTTCTCATCTGCCAAATTCAGTTGGCTATGTGAACATGAACTTTTTAATGACATAGTACTCACATTAGGGTGCACATCCAGGAGGCACACCTTGCCTTCAGCCATCACTCTGTCCACAGAGTCGAGACTCGTTCCATAGTAGTGTCCTCTGTATCTCCCATATTCTACAAACCTAGAGGCCGAACGGAAACAGGGACAGGAACGGACAGGAAAGACGATAAGGTCAGCAGTCAAAATGGGAGACATCACTCTCATGAAAAGGGAGAGTGAGTGGGACTATTCTTAACACCATGGGAAAGGAAACCACAAGGGTGACACCTGCTTATGTACCTATGCTTGAGAATATCCTCTTCAAACATGTGAATTGACACAAAATGATAATCCACCCCTTCAGTCTCCCGCCTTCTCCTCTCGCGGGTGGTGTCTGAAAGAGAACAGGACGGCAGCTGTAAAAATGTGAGGAACCATTGTGTGGGCGGGAGGTGAAGGTGACACTTTTGGATGTCTGTCTTACACGGCACAGTGACGCCGAAGTGGTCAGGGTCGGAGATCAGGAGCCTCCTCTTCAGTTCATTAACGCCAACGCCGCTGGGCCCTTGGGACAAAGATGAAAACACTGAGTTCTGTGTGTGGGTATTTATTCTCCAATATCTCTGTGTACTAATGTTTTCCTCACGACAAGTCCGACATCAAATAGGCTTAGTGATCTGGTGACACATCTGTCTTTATCGTCAGAGAAGCAGAAGGGGAGAGAGAGAGAGAGAGAGAGAGAGAGAGAGAGAGCCAGACAGACAGAGCTCTGATTTCATCCTGATTTCAGTCTGAAAATGATTCTCCAACCAACCTCGCTCTTTTTCTCCCTCCTCCTGTGTCTCTCTGTTGAACGTTAAATGCTCCTATGCCCTCTGGAAAATACATAGCATCACAATTAAACGTGACATCTGCAAAGGCACACAGTATCAGTGTCATTATAGTGTAGGATGTACAGGATGAAGCACGCGCACACACACACACACACACACACACACACACACACACACGCACTGCAGCATCTGGGATTTTCTTCTAAACCAGGTTTCTGCAGGCCCAGATTGCATCAGACTCTAATGGAGCGCTGTCTGAAAGCAGGATTCTTGACATACCTGCCTTTTCCATCACAGCGTTGCATGAGCTTGATACATTACCAAATATCAAGTTCATAGACTCTCCACTGTTACAACTGGTGATCTTTTTCACAGCTGCTCCACAGAACTGGAGAGGAGCATCATCGTCGAGCTCCGAGGATACTTTCCCCTAACCTTCTTTTGCACAATCCGTAGGACTTAAAATGGCTGGCAGTCCCTTTCACCAGCTTTCCTGGGGTATAACGGTCTGTTCTTTCATTCGAAGTGCGTAATGCAATGCAAACAAAAACAGATACATTTCCAACCTGATCAAACATTATCAAGCAGGTCCTGTTTTAGCGGATCCAGGTTTTAGATTTACCGTCCATACCTTTTATTGCCAATAAGCTATATATTCTTAATGATGACCTCCGGTCAATGAAGAGCCTTCGCAGCAGACAGTAAAACATAATCCAGAGTCGAGGTAAGCTCCAACTGAATTAAAGAAGTCTAAATCTAAATCCAAGCTGTCTTAACTGTTCCAGTTTGAAGATGGAGCACTTGGCTGACATTATGAAGGATCTTTTTTCACAATCCAATCATCCCTTCCTCTACATTCACCCATCATTTATCTCCTCTCTATATGGTTTTGTTTTTGCACTTCTTCAGTTCACCGTGTTTCTCTCCTCTCTGCCTTCCACTTTCGATTTTCTGTCGCTCTGTTTGCATCTGTCCCCTTCTCCCCCCTTCTCCTCTTTCTCTGATTTCCCTTGGTCACATACGACCTACAGTTGTGTCATATTATGACATTAAAAAGACCTTCAGCAGGGCTCAATGTAGAATTCCCAGTGGAGAGATATAGCTCAAAAATACATAGAGCAGGCCTGCCGGATTGGCAGAGATGTGAATCTGGGGTGGGCCACTTAAGAGAACACAATATATTCTGACTTTGATTTCTGTGACAGTGTTTACATAGTTCTGATGGGAAAAGATTGTTTTTGCACTCAGTGGGGACATAAATCTTCATCAATGCATTCATTTTTCTTTTGATCAACAACAGCTTCTATAATATTGTCCTTTTAATGAACGGTATTGTGTTGTTTTTAGTATTTTATATGGACCAAAACAAGGCAGTGGATTGAAATAAAACAGAACACAATTGATCACAATGTGCAATGTTGCGCATATAACCACTAGCTTGCTTTGTGTTTAGCAATGTTAAATGCTGTGCATGTATCACACCAGTTGCTCGTGGACTAACTCATAGCATTGGTACCTATTTTCCAAGCTTTTTGCCATTGTGCTTTCAAAAACAAACTTTCCACACAAGATGGAGCTTGCCGGTTTCTTTCTGTATTCTTAGCTCATACGTACCAACCAGAACAACCAGACGGTGTCTGTCTTTGGGGCCTCTGTGGTAGGGGATCACCTCTTTGTAGGTAGGGGGACGAATTGAGCCGCGTACCCCTGTGCTCCACCTCTTGGACCGAGCCGCTTCTCTGGCCCAGGTGCTCTTTCTCCCGAGTCGAAAACTCCTTCTTAGACCGGCTGCAAAATGAAGAGAGGGACCTTAGACCTGCTAGTTGTATTGCTGAAGCTCTAGTTGGTGGACGGCCACATTGTGACAGTCCTAAAACCTGCATTCATTGATTTATTTTTTGGCCATTTGGCCATCTTTAGCCGCTAAGTTCACGAGCTATAGCTAACTTTGGCTGTCTGTCATTTGGTGCTGCACACGTAGCGTAGAGTTGTTTTCTGGTTTTGTTTCTTTAGAGATTTTTTGCTGCTAACAGCTGCCTGCTGTGAATGGAATTGAGTTTGATGAGAGCGTTGACAGTGAATCAACACAGTAAAATCGAATGCTGTGAAATCAAAACAATAAGCTGAACGACGCTAAAACGGTTTGTACAGTAAAGCGGAGAGGAACAGCAGAGACACGTGATAATTCTCTGTGGGTTTGTCAATGACCTCTTTCACATTAGATCTATTAAAAAAATTTATCAGTGAAGCTTAAACACTTTAACTTCACTCAAGAATGCTAAATCCAGGCCGTATTAATCCATCATGACAATGTATTTGGTTTATTTTCATGTTATTCGATCACCAACATTGCTTCCCTTTGTGCACCACTTTGTCAACGCTTGATTGAAAGTGTTACATTTAAAAAGCACACAAGCTACTCAGATGATCACAAGGGTCGTGACAGAAGGGAGAGCTACAACAACACAGCCACCCAAACCCTGGTGTCAAGCACCATCCTGAACGACACAAATCTCAGTTCACAGACGACAACTCAGACTGTCACGCGTTGCTTGTACGCCGTCTGACAGCCAGCGTCTGCCATGCGACTGTGGTCTGGCCTGGCTTGGCAGGCGCTCGCTCTCTTTCATGATGTTAACTGCTGCTAAGTGATGCTGCCAGGCTTTCTTTGACGTCACGTCAGCTGCAATTTCACTTTGTAAGCATATCTGTCTATTTCCTTTCTGGGCTTCATTCTAAGAGACATGGCACTACGAGAAGAGATTTCAAACTTTTGTTTAGACAGGATTTAAACTGATGATTTCACTAACAGAGGGTAATACATACTGTATTAAACATATGTTATACAGCATATGATGTATCTTATTTCCTAGAATGAAATAAGGTCTAGAGGAAAACATATCGGAAATGTCAATCTTGAGTAATTCTGGCAGCGGAATTCATCATGTGTTGCTGAAAAAGCTCTCAGCTGTAAAACTGTAGTACATTTTTGGAAATGCTGCAAGCTATTTCTGCTTCACTCAACAGTATGAAATAAGGGTAAGAGTAGAGATAAGACCGCGAGGAGAGTGAATACATGCAATGCATGTCATGAACTGGACCTGGGCCCTTCATGTTAAAGATCATCTGATATGAGCCTTAACCTGCAGTCCAAAAGAGTAGACAAGAACCGTCAGTATGAAAAGTATTACCGCTATTATCACTATTTTTCTCTACTCTTTCAGCCCCTCTCTGCTCTGATTCCTCTGCATGCTGTCATTTGGTCGTGCAGCATCGATAAAAGGTTTACATGCCAGACAAAGAGGAAACACAGAGTCTGATCCACGTCATCAGGTGAAAGCTGGCCTGATATAAGATGAACATGCACATTATTAAATGCACATGACTTTTGGAACTGATACAGTGCAACGTCTGTAATTACCTCGCCTTGTACAGATGTAAGGAGCCTTTTTACAATCAGCCATAAGTGCACGCCCCCATATGAACATCCTGCACTGCTCATTTGCACACACGCAAACACACACAAGCACATCATATCCAATCCACGAGATCAAGACAAATGGGATAAATGGCAAAGCTAAAACCACATTTGCTGTTCCAGTCTTCCCCCTCAAATCCCCAAACCACGAAACGACATCATCATATGAACTGGTTTGTCCTGTAACTGTAACCAGGGTCTCCTTTTTGTGACTGTTTTTGCTCCGTCTATTTTCATTGCTAAGTTCAATATATATTTAATATGTGTTGTTGTTGTGAGCCGTCACGTCCGATTGCCGTGACTTTTCTTGTCTCGCATCGTACTGGTCCATTCTCTGGTATCAGTCGGATATAGAGTGGAACGGTTCAAACATCTCACCAATGTGGATCCCTGTTATCGCTCCGTAGTCTACATCCTCCATGACTGGAAAAAAAAAAAAAATAGGAAGAGGGAAGAGGAAAGAGTGAGGAAATTGTGGACACAAACCACAAAGGGATGACACGTGCATTGCTCTGAAGTTTCATACTCAAAGTATTAGCATATGTACTAACCCAAATGTCCTAATATTTTGCTTTGGAAAATCTAATAAATGTCTTATTTATAAATGATATCCACAATGATTTGATATATTAGTAACTACCTTACTCTTACAAACTGATAGCTAAAAAACAGCAGAAGGCCATAAACCTGCTTAGAGGAACATCTAACAGAATCCTTTCCATGTTGGACAGACAGTGAAGGGAGACTCACACGGTTATTATTTTAGGATAATACATCTCTTTAAATCTTTGAAAACACCAAACAAAAAAACCTAAAATAATACGTATGTATTATATCATGTAAACTATGCTCAAGGTAAATTTCATGAGCAAATTCAAGCAGACAGTACCTTCCCCCTCATCTGTGGAGCATGTGGAGAAAACAAAAGCAGTGAGTACAACGGTGGGAGGGGGGGGGGGCACCGGGTTACCCAGACATGACCTGTCACCCCTAAAGGAGCCCCAATATGTTTATTGGGAAGTGTTAAAGAAGGTTTTATTCTTTTCAGGTGTGGTGATTTTACGCACAAACGTCGGCTCATCACCTGGTGGTTTGACTCGTCGAGGCGTGAACAGGGCTTTAGGTCGCTGCAGGGCAACTCTCCTGGAGAAAGACAAATAATACACACACACACACACACACACACACAAATAGATAGAACAAGGCTGCGTCAAAACAGGATTTAATCAACAGGTGTTTTCAAGTGAGTCAACGCGTCGCTAGCGCCGACCTCTCGTGGAGCTGCTGCGAGGGGATGAGGCCTGCGCGAGTGTTGCTGTCCCCGAGGTGACATGCCTGCCACCAGGTGTCGTCCTCCATGCTGACAATCTGAAGGACGTCCCCTCGTTTAAAGGCTACTGCTGCATCCTTGCACGGAACCGTGGGATCCTCGTCAGGATCGTAGTCAAACAGAGTCTGCATAAACAGCTGAGGAAAGAAAAGAGTTTGAATGTTTTTTGCCTTCAAACCGACAAACGGGTGACAAAGGAAAATGTAATCAATGGATTCATTCTTCTCTTTTCCTAATGCCGCTTTGTGAAGTTCTAGTGCATCCTAGACGTGGACGCGTCATCTTTGTCTGGTGCTTTTTCACATATGTTGGTGTCATTTTTGAGAAATGACCATGATCATAGAAAATAATTTGTCTTAATCCATTGCAAATGCTCCCTGTGCATTTTAACAGTTTCCAGCTTGGACATCCACTTCATGTATGTGGTGGTTGTGGCCATGAATTCTTCCTAACCCCCCCCCCCCCCCCAAAAAAAAAGGATTGTGGAACTTGAAATTTTCCACATAAGGTGTGCTGATTCATTGTTAATGTTAAATTAAGTCGATGCGGTTCAATACATGCGATGTGGAAAATGATAAACCAAGTGTTTAAATGATAAAAAGATGTATATTGTAATGAAGTTAGTGAGTGTCTTATCCTTGACTGTCTGAGCATGACAATGTGCTGCTGTAGTGACAGCACCGTGGCAAAAACACAAAATATAACCAAACACACAAGATGCCACTGATTTCATCTGTTTTTACTGAAACCAGCTGGGCGGCTTTCTGCATGCAGCCAGATTGCATGCTAACTTTAAAAAAAACACATGGTGCAGAAACATATGTATAGTTAATATTTACTGTACCTTCTTCTTTGGTGACATTTCTTCCTTGGAGAAGGCAGGAACTATTGTGAATGTAACTTCACCCTGAGAACGAGACTGCGCAAAAAACAGTTGTTAGATATTTTAGAAAATTCTTATTTATGTTCTCGCCAAGGGTTACATGAGAAGAATGATGCCACTGTCCTAAACGTCTGTATGGTGAATACGACGCTACACCCAGCAGTCGATTAGCTTAGCTTAACATAAGAGCAGGACGAAGCGGCCGGATGAGTTCTGTCCAAAGGTAACAAAGCCAGCCCACCACCCATCAGTTCAGTAATTTAAATGTTGCTTGTTTTCAATCCGTACAAAAAGCAATGTGTAAAAAATGTTTTTTTGGCTAGGAGATTTCCTCTGTTTCTAGTACAGTGTGCATAATGTGTGCTAAGCTTACCGTCTCCTGGCTGTAGCTTCATATTCCATATTGTATTTTTTTCTTATTGACAACAAACCCAATTAAGAAATAAAATAAAAAATGAATAGCTCACTAACAAGCATTGTCCGTGCAGTCAAATCCTGATATTTGTTATTTCTATGTGCCAGGCAGCCCCATTGTTGTCCAGAAATTATGGAAACACACACGGCATTGCACTGAGTGACATGGTCCTTCATTATCATGAACACGGGCCGTAGGTTATTTAGGGTCCATCTAAAATACACCATCCTGCACCTGTACAAAGTCTGGAGTCCACCAAATGTGGATTAATCCTTAGCTGGATATTAATTAACACAAAACTACAGAGACATGTTTTTAAGAAACAATCTTTTCTGAAAGGAACAATAAAATGTTTGGGGTAAGGGTTGGCGCTGAGAGCCACAGACGGGAAATTGAATGATATTGACAGACGGACTGACGCTTTGTAGGTTTTGTTCTTTTCTGATGATAAGAAAAACATATCCCCAAAAAATGTCGGCATTATTCTTTAAGTTACAACACTGAAGAGAAGAAAGAGCAAGAGGAAAGAGAGAAACGGAACCATCCAATGAAGAGACGGAATCAAACGTGTGTGAGACTAACCAGCAGAGGAAGGATTTCCTTTGGTTTTCTGTGCTCCAGTGAGACTCCATTCACCTCTTTCAGCTCATCTCCTTCATGGATCAGGCCTTCAAAGTGTTGGAAACACATATGGAAATTTGCACCACATGCTCCTTGTAACATGTGCATTTACGATGTGCCATCATAATCTTACTTCAACCTAATACAGTATAGAGTGAGAGAGTAGAGCGGGCACAACAACACACCGTAGAAACAGCAATAAATAATCTTACCGCTTTTATCGGCCGCACCTCCTCGCATGATCCTCGCCACAACAATAGCCCCAGTGGATTTATCCCTCTTAATTGTTGCCCCCTTGAGGATAATTAGCAAATGAAAGGATGATGAACAAAGAGACGAGCGGATGCACAGAGGCAAAGGGGGTCAAGCGATGGACAGTAAAAATAACATGCTGGTTTTATGGCAGTCGAGACAAGAGTCACTTCATTCCAGTGAAGGTCATTTGTATCAAGACGAGATCATTTAGTGGGCTGCCTTCATGTAACACACAAAGCGCTGGAAAAGGTTATCCAAATCAGCTTTATTTTCAACAGATGTTATTGATGTGGAGCAAATCGCAATGGAAAGAGCATCTTATGTTGCTGACTACAATAAGCTCATGCTCGGGTGTAACCCTGTTGTCTGGAAAACGGGAACATGTTAGATCAATCAAAGAGACCATGTCAGAAAAAGGTCAGTCCCTTTGCAATCTAGTTTTGGGATCAATACAAAAGTGTGTTCTCTATTACTGGTCAGAAGCACGTTCCACTCTCAAAGCTCAAACACCAACACACGAGCTGCACACACAAAAATGTCCATCATTAACTAAGCTATTCTCATTTATTCTTCTTAGAAAATAATAAACTCATGCATAAGGGTTATGTTTTTGGCACCATTTGTTTGTGTTTTATTTAGCAGGATGTCTCAAACATTTTGAAACAGATTTTAATGAAATTTGGTGAAGAATAAGTCCACACAAACTAAGAGACACATGTTTTTGATGTGGATCCAGCATTTTTTTTTTTAAAGGAATTTTAACATTTCTGCTGTTTTCTAATGAACTACTGGATCTACTTAAGTGGAATAAAATCTGGCACATGTACACCACAGCTGTCCGTCACTATATGTATTTTATGAAGATCTTGATGCAGATCAAAAAAATCAGAACCTCGTTTTATTATTAAAATAACACATTTTAGAGGATTTTGCGGCCTTGGCAGAGGCATGCACTCTTTGTAGTTTGGTTTGTTTTCAGTCCAGTTACACTTGATCCAGGAAATTTCCAGAAAAAAAAGTGACAATGGCTTGGAACAAGGTGAAAAAAGGCAGATCACTCCGGTAGTATCAAGAAAATGAGCTCTGATTAAAGACCTTGAAACAAGTTGATTTACATCAGAAACAGAAAAAAAAAGAATTCTCCCATTTCAATGCTCAATACGGCTTAAAAGGACTCGCTTATAGTTTTGCTGTGGATATACAAACGCACATGCGTAAATATGCACGCACACACACACACACACACACACACACACACACACAGAACAATGCTGAAAGTATGTTGTGCGTCACAGCAGATATATGGCAACAAAGATGTGGAAGAATTGACTGTAAATTCCTGGCTGCTGCAGGAACCTTTTCCTTGTGTGTCCTGTCATTCATTGTGAGTCCTGCTACACCTTGGCATACAGCGCTTGAGCAGTCACGCAGTTTGACAACATGACATAGATTCAGTCACCAGAGAAAAAAATGTCTCTTGGATATGTTTATTGCTCACTGCCTGTGTGTGTGTGTGTGTGTGTGTGTGTGTGTGTGTGTGTGTGTGTGTCAGATATTGCCATTGGACAAATTACACATCGCTGAGTGCAGTTGCCCTGTTACATGGTTGTCTTAACTTAAATACTTACATTTGAGTTTGTTTTGTGTTCATTACAAGGCCAGGTAGACGAAATTAGAGACAGGCTGACAGGCCGAAAAGTACAGTTGTGCTTGTTTTTAGAGGCATACAGAAAATATAGTTACTTGCTTTCTTGCCGAGAGTTAGATGAGAAGAGTGATACCACCCTCGTGATTGTACGTATATGCAGCAAGAGCCAGCAGGAGGTTATCGTAGCTTAGCATGGAGGATGGAAACAGCAGGAAACAGATGGCCTGGCTTTCGGACCGCTCCAGAACTTACTAATTAACATGTTATATCTCATTCCTGTTGTGCTAAGAAAAAAATAAAAAATAAAACAATCGACAAACCTCTCAACAGAGCTAGGCTCGCTTCGCCCTGTTTATAGACTTCATTTAAAGCTAACTGCCTGCTGGCTTTAGCTGCACATTTAGCATACAGGCGAGAGAGTGATACTGTAACAATCTTCTCGTTAACTCTCACAAAGAAAGCATTTCAGTGTATTTCCCAACATGTTGATGTATTATAGTTAAGCCTGAGATAATTCTACTTTCTAACTTGAAGACATGTTTACTGACCAGGGGGTCTTTGGTTTTGACCAGACTGACGATTTTGACCGAATCCTCGTCGTCCTCCGGTGCGTCATCGGGTATTGGTAGCAGACTAGGCTCAAAGTCTCTCTGAGCTACGGCGTCGTGGACACACAGGAGACTCTGTGGAGGAAACAGAAATGCAGTGAGGATGCTGATCTGTGTTCAGTTGTGGAACTAGGTGTTGTGAAAAGATGTGGCACGGGGAACGTATCCTTGAATCACTCTTTATGGAAAAATGGCGCTGGCTAAAGCCAACAGTATAATAAAAAAATTTAGAAAAACTGTTAGCTGCCAAGCTGCTCAAAATTCAGCATTGTGAACAAATGCCAGTGTAATCACTGCAAGAGTCTGTTCATTTATTGGCGTCTAGATGGAAGTGCACTGAAGAATCACTGTCACCAGTTTTACCAGTGCAGGTTCAAACACTTTAGACCAACTGGTTAGACTAGAGGTGGTTAAATGTAATTGTAAGGTTGAAAAATGCTAAGCAGTCAAAGAAAAATGCCACCAATCACTGTTGACTAATCAAAGGTGACTGAGACTGTGCAAACATTCCAATAAGTTTGACTTGTCTGCCCTCACTCACTACAGCGACTGAATCCAAATACAACACTTCCCTTTTGGTCACAAACCTCCAGTTTTCATGGTGCCAACATGCCAAATTTGATTTAGTCTGGAATGTACTGCCAGCCTGGGGGGGGGGTCCCCTGAAAGCAACCCCCTATACTGCTGACATACTGTATATATACAGTACAGTACATCTGCTCATCCTTTTAACAATCAGCCAATCCATCTGTCAGTTAGTCTGCTTGTCCGTGTTGTCCGTCAACAGTTGCCCCGCTCAGAAGCTGCCAACGCGTGAGCAATGTGTTTCTGGACACTTTCAGAGACGGGTTTTCAAAAAACAAACATTCATTCACAGAACGTTTTTACCCCGAGTCTCTCATAAGTATGTGTGAGATCCTGCGTTCGGGCCAAGAACAAACAGGTCATTAAGACTCTTTAAACAAACCTGTTAGTTCTCGGCTGGCTTCGCCTCCTCATTAAGAAAAACCACGACTCCTGCAGCTCACTGGAAAACCAAACGATGTGGGTGTGTGTGTGTGTGTGTGTGTGTGTGTGTGTGTGTGTCTGAAATATGACTGTCAGCAGAACTGAAATAAGGAAACATGCATTTGAGTAGTCTGGGCCTCTACATGAGTGAACACTAATAAACATGATTAGAGAGTAGATTAGCTTCAATTCCGGTGTGGTTAATATATGTCAGCACCACTCACAGGGCAAAATGATTAGGTGAAGTAAATTTGATTAAAATTTGCAGTTGGATGAATTTGCCTTTTGATGTGCGCGTCAGCTCCAATGTTCAGCCGCCTGAACAGCATCAGAATAGCTCAGATGAAGCATTCCTGCATGGATTCATAGTTTCTCAGATTACACTTGTAGTATTTGCTATAGGTCAAGAATAAATGACTGAACATGTAACCACATCACTCATGAGTAGGTTTCTTTTATTGTTAATGATCCATCGGGGCGCTGAAGTAGCAGGAAGCGAAACAACATCTTCCGAGCCAATTACATTCTTGCTTCATAAATGGTCCGTGTGAATGGGAATTATAGGTCATGCTCCAGGGACAGAAAACTGCACTCCTGCGCAGTTTGGGAAATGTTTATATGTGTGAGTGTGCGGTAATATTACAGATTTTAGGAAGTCACTAGAGGGAACCGTTTGTAAAGACACATATTCGCTTTCTTGCCAAGAGTTAGATGAAAGGAGCGATACCGCTCTCTGTTGAATATGAAGCTAGAGTTAGCGGAGGGAAACATTAGCCTAACAAAGGTTTGTCCACTGACACCTCTAAACCTCCCTGTGTAACGCATTACATCTAGTTTGTTTGATTCGTACAAAGACTAAAGTGTAAAAAAAAGGAGCGATTGTGTGCGAGAGTAAAGCTGCTTTGTTAGTTTTTTTACCTTTGGACAGAACAAAGCTTGTTGTTTCCCACTGCACCCATCATTACGCTAAGCTAAGATAAGCTAACCATCCCCATAGCTGTAGTTTCATATTTAATGGGTAGATTTGAGAGCAATATTGATACTTCTTGTCTAACTGTCAGCAAGAAAGCCTAAAAAGTTGGAAACGGCTAGTATGGCTACAGTAACAGCCTCCTGTCTGTAGCTTCATTTTGAATGGTTTAGCTTAGTACAAAAACTGGACAAAGGAGGAAATAGCTAACTTAACTAGTTATATCTAAAAAAAAGAAATGTCAAGTTGCAGTTTCATGAGGAGACCCTCCAAAAGCCAGCGTCACTGCTGTTTCCTGTCCGTTATGTTGGACTCTTTTGGAAGCTTTGTGTGCATTTGGGTCCATCCCCTGCTGCCTGCCCTCCAACCATGACAGCCAGGCTTTAGCTTCTTCCCTCTATTCTAGTCTTTGTGCTAAGCTAAGCTTACCGGCTGAGGGTTGCTACTTACAGGCAAAAGCGTGGTATCCATTTTCTCTGATAACTCTTGGCAAGAAAGCAAACAAGCGTATTTCCCCAAAGGTTTGTGTGTGTATTCCATTGGTAGAAATGATGTGATTAAACTCGACAAAGGATTTGGCTGGGGGAGTTTTAGGTTGACACACATGTGTGAAGCTACAGCGAACAACATGGAAGGAAATACTCTTCACCTTAAAGTTTGGTTCGGAAAAGAGGGCAACCAGTTCTTTGACTTCGTCTCTCCAGCCTTGATATATCAGCTCCTCCGCCAACTGGAAGCAAAGAAAAAGAGGAGCGGCAGGATATGTATTTTTTTTTTATAATTAGAGGTGTACATTTATATCATGGCCTCAGAGGTTTGCTCTAGTCTGCACTGTACGAGCCAAGAGAGACGGAGAAACATGCAGAAAGACTAAAAGGGTTAGTGAAATTCAACTTGTGTCTTATTCAGACTGCAGTGACACACACTGTCCTTATTTCTACACTTTCATGTGGCCTTGTTCACCTCACTAACACTTTGCTTGTTTCTTCTTGATGATAACTTTTTTTCCGTGTTCCTGTTTTGGTTTTGTGCCTTTTAGCCACCGTCGAGGAAAAAAAAAAAAAGCTCCCAAACGTTCAAAGCTACGCGACGGCTGCGGCGACGCCTAAAACAAAGCAGCCTTGACCGTCATCGGCAAGTGAAGAGGCGGCGATTGACTTTGTACAGTCGCACCATCTTGTCAAGCATATTACTGTAATGACTTCTACTGCTTCAAGATGTCGAGGCACACTCCAGAGACACAATGCATGAAGGTCATTAGTTTCCACTGTGAGCAAACAGAAGCCTCTCTGAGGGGAAACAGACCCATGGTTTGGCCCTTCCAGTAGGTCCTGATGATTTAAGCCAGGCAGAGAGTTGCTGTCTCAAAGAATCTGAAGCAAAGGGAGTGAAGAGAAGGAGATGGAGAGGAGTTTGGGGGAGAGGATAGGGCTAGATAGACGGCATGGAAACATGGCAGGAATTACAATACACAGGGTATAAGAGAGGTGAAAGGATGAGGAAGAATAGAGATAATGGAAGGGAAGTGTGTTTGAGGATGGAGACAAGGACAGATGAAAACGTAGAGTAAGGGGAAAAGTCTAAAAAAGAACATCCTTGTTTAACACGTTTGTCCAGGAACAAGATGGGGATATCAGGGAATGAAAGTGGAACATGACCAAAATGGTTCGGGGAAGGTAGTGGGATGAGATGGAAATACAGGAGGGATTGATTGGTAACAGGATCGAAGAGGACTGGTATATGAAATATGAAGCACAACTGAAGGGAATATACTGGTCGTGCAGTTTTGAGCCACAGCCGTAGTGGGAGCGCTCTCTGTCACTCGATTTTGAAATGATTTGTATTCCTCCAACCTGTAACATTAGACTCCACACAAAATGATTTGAGCAGCTTTTTTTTTGCTCGGCACTGTCCTTGGTGACCTAAATCCTGGCATGTAAATGCAAAACGATATCTGCTATAAAACGCAGCCTTTCAAGCGATAATATCAATTCACGACACATGAGTAGGACTGTGCGCTCCGTTCATGCTTCTGTGTGACAAAGGCAAAGGCGTCTGTATGAGGAGGAAACAATTTGAAAAGACGAAAAAAAAAAATCCTCCCCGTTCCCTCTGCTGTCAAACTGTCGTCCTCGGCGACGCGTCTATCTGCTCAAGATGTTTGGAGAGAGACACTTACGTCTGAGGCCAGACTCGCTGCGTGTTCCTGGACAGGGACGGGACTACGCTTCTCAAAACGCCTCAGCCGCTCGTGGATCTGTCCAGTCAGGAAAGTATCACAATAAAAGTTTTCTCTGCAGTAAAACTCCAAATACTCCTAATACATATACTACTAATAACATTCATAATGACAAAAAGTTTGTAGTTTATTGAAAGACCTGCAATGGAACCATGGCTAGAACACAACCACAAAATAAATGTACGGATGTATTGTAGTTCAGTTAATGTGAAAGTGCATTTATGTGGTTTCTTTTTTTTAATGATGGTGGAAAGTAACTCAACTAAGTACATTCATTAAAGTATTGTACAACATGTTAAGGTATTGTATATGACTTACTATAGAGATTCATATTTTACACACAAACTGTATCATCAACTTATGAAACATGATACATTTTTACACATTTTATTACTCAACAGTAAATACGATACAGTCCAGTTGTTAAAATGAGCTGCATCCAGAAAAGCTGCGACATTGAAGTGCCACTTACATATTAATGCATTAGTAATAATAATAAAATCTAAAATATATAATAGAGTAACAGTGACAGCAGCCATTCGTCCTGTATAATACTATAACATGTATGTTGTTTTACTGTTACTTTGGATTATTTAGGTACATTTCGCTGACAATACTAATGAATTTTGCTTAAGTAACGCTGCATGAACATTTATTTGTAATGCAATATTTTTACACTAGTATCCTAAAAAATAAGGTCTGTATTTTGCTACTAAAACAAGTTTGAAAATAGATGCTGTCACTGAAATGAGTGGATGTAATAAAGCATGAATCTCTGTACCACAAAGGTGTCTTCACCTTAAAGAGCAGATGAAGCTTCTTCTCCATCAACATGCTGTGGAGGAACCTGTAGTCCTCCTCTCTGTCTGTATGAGACTCTGTTCCAGACATCACTGAAGATAGCAGCCTGCACACACCTGCAGGAGGAGGAGCAGTGCATGACCACACGTATAAACACTCTCACACACACACACACACACACACACACACACACACACACACACACACACACACACACACACACACACACACACACACACACACACACACACACATACGTACACCACCTGTTACTAACTCAGAGACCTTGTTTTTAAGGTTATGAGGTGAGGTCAAGAACCCAGAGATAGAAATCAAAGGTTAAATGGAGGGTGTGATAACAAAAAAGAAAGACTCCTATAGGGAAGCCCTAAAATGATTTACTGTTATGGGGATCATTGCTTTATTTTTCCAGTATTACAGATATGTTATCTATAAGGGAGGTGAACAGAAAAGAAACCTAATGTGCTCATATTGCATACACATTGCCTCTGATGTACATATAACCTGTTTGCTACACTTTGGATGTACCTCTGTGTTCAGTTCGGCTTAGCATCATCCTCACTCTGAGAACAGAGAAGAAGAATTCAACCAATATTGAAATCATTGATATGTGTATATATATATATATATATATATATATTTAGTAACTTCAGATTTCTTGTTTTTACTGGCGAATAGGGAAAGAAAGGAAAGAAATGTATTTTGTTCACAGGGTAGGTAAAAGATGCTTCTTCTGAGATATTACCGCCCCCTAATGCTGGTATGAGGTATTTCAACATTATGTTTTTTCTTCGTTTGACTAAACTTAACATGTCTGCATGAATGACTGGCCAGTATTACTTACCTAAAATTACATCAAGCAGAAGATGAAAACATAACTATGATAAATATTGGATGTCCTCTGCATACAATGAATAGATTTTTTTTACCGTTTCTCAGACTTTATTTTAATTAATTTAAGAAAACATATGCAAATATGCATAAATCCGTTGAAAAGCACGAGGATTGGTTCAACAGAAATGCACTTGTTAGAACCTGTAAAGAAATATTGTCCAAAACCCTTTAATTAGCACATCTAGAGAAATACAATATTATATCAACAGATATATTTGTTTTTTTATATTCTAATGTCTAAATAGCAGATAAATGAAAATATTGTGAGAAAATAAATATTTGATCTAATACACCTAATCTGGAGTACAGATTAGGAGTGTAACACACATGTTGATGTCCATTCCAACACATTTTAAGTAGAGGAAAGCAGCTCAACGCAATCACACAAAACTAAAGTTGCACTCACCAGAGACATTGCATTCCATAAATTCATGCAGGCCATATCGCTTAGTGCCTCATGAGTATGAGCAAGGTTTGAACATCCACTTGCAGAGAGAGGTCGTATAGTGTTCGACTGGTCAGATTGTAAAAGAAACCGTCCCTCGTTCAGTGAATATGTGTTAGGTCTGACCTAAATCAAGCCGGCGGGCAATCAATACGGCAATCAAAGCGCATGGGGCGTACTGTTCACCAGTTCACTTTCCTTGTATGTCACACAGATGAATCTGTGAATCTGAGGTCAGCAGTTACATCCTTTCGGTAACCTCTTATTTGATCGTCATTTTATTTTAATTTCACACTTGGACTTCTCTGTTGTGATACATGACCAGGGTGTTCTGGTTTCATCCAAATTAAAAAAAAAATTACAAATGGAAAAAAATGACATGTGGAGGTTTTATGGGAGTTTGAGTGCTGGACTGTTCCTTGGCTGGGCACAGTGACCTCATGGAGTCTACCGACAGCTGCCTCAGACAGATTCAGGCAGTTTCCTCCTGCTCCTATAAGCTAAACTAACAAATATGAAAGCATTTAAACTATTGCACAGACTAAAATCCTGCAGTACCAATGATATACTACATAAAACAGTAATTCAATACATGTTTAATAAGATTATTTACATAATACAGTATAGTTGTACTGAGTAACATTCCCCAGTATAGTCTGGTATGATTTATCTTTCAGAATCGTTGGCCTATTGTAAATTTACATCGTGTTGTAACTTCCCTCCCCCATATCCATTAATAAAATCAGCTGAGCTGTAAGATAATATAGACAAATTCACAAAGCCTAAAATAAATGTTCTGTTTGTGATTAGTGTCGAGAAGTCTCAAATATGCACTCTAAATCCGTATCAATAGATGTATCGCAATAAATAGATGTATCACAAAAATATCCATCTTTCTTAAATATTGTTTTACTTTGTTATAATAGCTCATACTCCAAAATGGATACCTTTATTCATCACCTACACCCACAACTCTACAATCACAATTATATATGTATCTAATAATATGTATTTAATATTAATGTTTCAAATCTAACTTTTCCCCTCTAAAAATGCACCGTTTAATAAAATGGTCTTAAGAAAATTGAATTTGCATGTGATAAATCAGTTGTGCTGATAATAAAATATCTCTTTCTTTAAACGCCCTTTTTAAAGTGCATCACTCGTCGGTTCTCTCCGCTGTAACCATAGACTGCATATAAGAAGGCTGTAACTATGTGGTGCTGGCCAATCACAACGCTTGAATGCTACGCAGGGCGGGTCTTTTCGAGAAGAGCAGTGGGATCCATAATAACGCCGCTAACTTCCGGGCACAGAGGCACCACGATCCGCCATTGCTGTAAAAAAAAAGAAAAAAAAAAGGTCTAGTGAACGGAGATGACGCGACTCAGTCGGAAATGAAGTGACTTACTTCAAAATAAGAGCGTAGACTTAGAACCGCCACAGTGGGAAAACAATTTTCACATTCGTTATAAGGACGTCGTGTAGTTTTTTGTTCTGTTTTGTCATGCTAAAATGTAATCATTTTCCATGGAGCAACACAAATTTGAAAAATGTACATAAAGGCTGCCAACTTTTCATTACTTGTCAATATAAAATGTGTTTTGTTATATGAAAGATCTGCGTACAAGGACGTTTCCCGTGTTGTAATGATTATCATTTCATTATCATATTCGTATTTCTTTTCTACACGAGTGACTTACTTTATTTTCAAACAATTGCAGCAGTTTTTCAGAGCCCATCCCTTCCCATTTAGTGATACTGTAACCATTTCTCTTTTTTATTTCACAGCTATCCATTGGGTTGTCTAAAACGCAATGAAGTCTACCTAATGTAATGTTTCTTCATTGTGGTAATTTTCTTTACTCAATACGGTTGGAGCTGTAGCCGACTCCATAATCATTTTAATTTGAAAGATCCAACCGGAACTTCATTTGTCTAGCTAACCATCACCGAGGAGTTCGTCTGCGCCGTTTCCTCCTGACTCTGCTGCTTTTCGCTGAGCAACATCGGCCGAGCTAAAAGCGTATACCGTATATCTACATGTCAGGTGATGCACTGAGGGTGGTTTGCGATAAAGACCACCCGCTATGCAGTGCTGGTGCTCGATGCACGGCTTGTAGGTATCTGTTTGGTAGGATAGATTGAGCCCAGATATATCAGGAAGCTGAAGAAAAGAGAACTGAGAGAGCAGATAGACAGGAGGCCACGGTTCCCCCTCACACACACACACACATCACCACGGCCTTGATGGTGATGTATGCAAGGAAACCAACAAGAGTCAGCGATGGGTAATTCAAGCACAACCCATAACATTATCAAAGTTATTCGTGGGGTTTACCTTTTTTTCGTGTAGATTAGTGACTCATGTTTACCTGTAACGTTAACTGTTAACATTAGCTGTCAGTGCTACGAGCTAACAGCTTGTCCTGCAATTAGCTCTGGGTTCCGGATATTTAGCTGATCGACTAACTACATGTGAACGCAATGTTAGCTAACTAACGTGATAATGGTTACCGTCAGTGTATAGGCCACAGTGTGTACGATGTGATTTAAATACGATTTCTTATTTTCTACGTGTGACATAATGAGCAAACAGCTGTTGCTAAGGTGGCAAATCAAGCTAACCTAGCTAACGGCAGCTATTTGTCAGTTGCCAAAAAAAAAAAAAAAAAAAACGTTCCACAAAAGTGTGTAGCTAGGGTAACAAAATCAACCTAGCCGTTAAATTGCCGTTTGTTCTATGTGTTTTCACAGGTGCAACGACAGAAGGGATTCACAATCCTATCAGGTACGACACATGTAATTGTTAACTCACCTGTCATTATTTTCCTCTTACGTAGCCAATCAAGGTGTAGTATTTTCCATTAGAATGACACATTGAAAAATTCACGAAGTTATATTGTAGATGCAGAACCTTAGAAACTGTTGTCCTATACTCCTATTATGTTAATTACATACACAGTTCACACAAATATTCACTCAAAACAAAATAAGGAAAAGATGACAAAAACGACCCATCCCAATAAGTCCTTTTGCCATTTTTAATTTTTTTTTAATTCAATTTAGACCCATAAATCTCAGCCAAAGAGCCAGTCCAGCAGCCTCCACCGCTATGACAAGGTGCGCGATGGCTCATCAGACCCCACACCCCCTTTCAAGATGCTGCGACGCTCAGACGAAAGTCCCGTCAGCAGACATGGAGACGGCACGGGGCATGGCAAGGCCAAAACCTCTCACGCAGTCAGAGGAAAAAATGGTAAGCCCGGATCTGGTCATCTTACACATGCATGGACGTAAACATCAGATCTTTGTGGATGCAGGCAAACTATTGGTTCTCAGCCTCAGCTAACAGTTTTGTACACAAATATTTTTTTTGTTGATCTCTGACATACTGTGTGGACTTCTTTTACACTAAAACTTTGATGGAGAACAAAGTGAAGCTTTAGATTACTGTCATCTCGCTGCCATCAGATCACATCATAGCTATTACTGCTGTGTGAACGTGAACAATGCAAACCTAGAACGATCTCAGAGTGTTTATTATTTGGCGATTGCAGTTCCTGAGATTCAGTCCTCTGCTGAACATTGTGTATCTTCTGTGACCTGATAAGTGGCTTTGTTTCAGGGACCAGCGGCTCTCCTCAGGAGAACTCTCACAACAACAGCTCCCACCATGGCTCCGACTCGCATGCGACTCAGAGCAAGCCTGCAGACAGGGTAAGACGCTGTCTGGTGTCATCTGATGATATATCCTCAGCATTTCCTGTAGAAATCGCTGTCACGCTACCTTGGAACACAGCATTGGGTCATTATGTAGCGGTCTCTCTCTGTCTCTCTCTGTCTCTGTCTCTGTCTCTCTCTGTCTCTGTCTGTCTCTCTCTGTCTGTCTGTCTCTCTCTGTCTGTCTGTCTCTGTCTCTGTCTCTCTGTGTCTCTCTCTCTCTCTCGGTCTGTCTGTCTGTCTGTCTGTCTCTCTCTCCGTCTCTGTCTGTCTCTCTGTCTCTGTCTCTCTCTCTCGCTCGCTCGCTCGCTCGCTCTCTGTCTGTCTGTCTGTCTGTCTGTCTGTCTGTCTGTCTGTCTCTCTCTGTCTCTCTGTTTGTCTCTCTCTCTCTCTCTCTCTCTCTCTCTCTCTCTCTCTCTCTCTCTCTCTCTCTCTCAATGCATGATTAAAACATCATATTTATGTAACAGGCTCCCTTTTATAGAGTAAAAGGTCTTTTTTGATTTAAGACTTCCTCATTATAATATGTAATTATTCACACTCAGAATCTGGTTGAACTGAGCAATGAAGCAAGATACTCGATGTTCATCATTGTCTCGTTGGACGTTGGTTCATCAGCATAATAGATACAGGCCATCTGACTGATGGTGGTGATGTATGCTGCTATACTGTGACAAATGTGTTGCTATAAAGGCAGGTTTTCCCCTCATCTGTCCACCTTGGTGCTTCCATCATGAAATCCACACAGGGAACGACTAAAGAGACCCAGATTAAGTTATTAAACGTTATCTTGTGCTACGTAGGCCGACTGATACTTATGCCTTCTTGCTCTTCTCGGCTCTACTTTTTAAGGTTAACAGGCCCTGAGCACTTTGATTAGCCGTTAGCTGCTGCTGCAAAAATACCTTTTGTTGCAGTTTATTAACTCAAACCCCCCTCACCACCTCTCTATGCTATACTCCGGGGAGCCGATCACCCATAACATTTATGAGCTTTACCAGCAGTGAGCAGGATGTGACAGCAGTGTTTACAACACAGGATGAATAAAAAGACGATTCAAAACTATACTTTATGTTCCGTTTCTGTCGGGCGGTAATGTAAAACTGTAAACTGCAATTTTAACAACCTGTTTTTGTGGCAGTAGTTAATGTACATTAGTATCCCTTTTTGTTTGTTGTAATACCAAAACCCTACTATAATCAACAACTTCTACTAATGTCCATATTTATCTTGATTAAGGACACCTTGCTGTATTTTCGTCTTGACATAATGGTGTTGAGGCTGAAGCATCTTCTGCAAAAGTCACTTTTGAAATCGGCGCCGTCGTAAATAGGAAAAACAAGATGAGGTCAAAGCACGTCGTCTTCCTGGAATCGCTGTAATGACTAGAATTGTCGGCATATACGTCATCATAAATATTAAACATACCAGCTCCAATCCACACGGAACAGCTGTTGTCCATTACTGAGGGCGGAAAGTCAGGGATGCTGACCTGATCCAGGAGCGCCTATGCTTACTTATTAAGGGAACTTATGTGTATTAATTCATATGAAGTGATACTTTTTTGCCGTCGGCTCGGTAGTTCATTTTTGTCTTAGACTTAAACACTTTGAGAGTTGAGACCAGCTCCCGTGATCTCGACCGTTTGACATAAGGTAGTTCGAGCCGTCTTTAGTCGTCCTTTTTCTCGTCTTGAGATCAAATCGAACATATTTACCCAACGTTTTTAGTCTCGGCTCATGCAGATAGTGAATGTCAATGGCGGGAATATTGTAACATCCAATAGGAGCATATGTGTGTATTATATTATGTTCACTGCCGTTCCTGTGATGACGTGACGTGACGATGATGTGGGTGAGTGGAGAGCAGGGCCGCCTTTCAATCATAGGGTCAGCGGTTCGATCCCCGGCTCCTGCTCCACTAGTCTCATGTCAATGTGTCCTTGAGCAAGACACTTTAACCCCGTAGTTGCGTCTACGGTATATAGATAGATACTGAATTGTAAGTCGCTTTGGATAAAAGCGTCTGCGAAATGACTGTAATGTAATGTAATGATGAGTGGCATCCTCCTGCCTGCCTCACACACACACTGAAGAAGAGCGATGGAGACCCCACGCTGTCGGCTGAAGAGCCGCTCACTGCTAGTGCTTTGAGGAGCCTACATGGGAATGACTGACAATATAATATATCTGGATATGTTTATTGCTTTTTCCCCTGATGATCTGATTAAATCGCTAAATTTGCTGCTATAGAAATAAAGTCCTTAAGAGGGTCTGTGGTCATTGAACATGGAGAGGACTGTACAGGTTGGACTGTGGAAGAGGAGGAGTCACTGGTAGAGTTGTGGAGTGAAGAAGAGTGCCTCTTTGACACACAGACACAAGGTCCAAAAGCTGCTTCTGTTTCTGCTCTATTGTCCAACAGTTCTTCTACTTTTCACCAGGAGCAGGATGGGAAATAATCTTAAAAGGAATCTAGTTGTGGCTTGCAATTGGTTCCCCTGTGAGATCCCCAGTAGACTTCCCAAACCTAGTTGTCTTCAGTCTTTTTTTAAAAAAGTCTTCTAGTGTATGTAAACATTGGTCTTGATAACGTCCCATGTCTTGTCTCTCTCTCTCTCAGCACCAGGACCCAGCAGATGACTGGACAGAACACATCAGCTCCTCTGGGAAGAAGTACTACTACAACTGTAGAACTGAGGTCTCCCAGTGGGAGAAGCCCAAGGACCTGTTGGAGAGGCAAGCCCTCTTAAAGTGACACTACCACATGCGTACACTGAGAGACAATGCAACATTAACCTGAAACCGTAATTAAGATGCTCATCCTCATGCAGCGTCGTACCATTAGATCACGCAGCGCACCGGTCTGAACACAATATCGTTAGCTTAGCGTTCAGAGTCGACCAGCATCCTGCACTTTGTCACTGCTGCTTTCTGCTTAATCTGCTTCAGGGAACAACGACAGAAAGACCCAGTCAAGATGGCGGCAAATAGTTTCCCCAGGGACATGGACTACAGACAAGAGGCCTTGCAGGACAAAGCTTCAACAAGTAAGCATGGCAGAATTTCTGGAGAACTATTTAATATACAGACAGATTGTTTTTTTTTTTTACCATCATTTAGTACAAATATTGTGTCGAGTAACGCTCTGCCCTCCTGCTCCGCCCGTCTCCACAGAGACCACATCAGGGGACCAGTCCACAGCATCCAACTCCGGCCATTCCTCCTCTTCCTCTTCTTCTCAGAGCCTGAACTCTGCTCCCGGTGCTTTAGGCTCCACCCCCTCCGCCATGTCCTCCTCCTCTTCCTCCTCTTCGGGGCAGGTGCCTCAGTCTGTCCAGTCGCCGTCGCCAGCGCTGCTGCAGGACCCGGCCCTCCTGCATCAGCTCCTCCCGGCGCTGCAGGCCGCTCTGCAGATGAACAACGGCAGCATGGACATGGCCAAGCTCAACGAGGGTGAGCGAGAAACGCCAGCTGTCACTTTTTAACCCAGCTGTCTTCTGTGGCGAAACAAAAAAAACCAAAAAACAAACAACCTATGATTGTTTTGATGCTTCGCCGCGTCGATTGGAGATCAGATCAGCTCAGCTTTGATTTGTAGTGCGTCACGCAGCAAACAAGCGTCGGGCTCAAGTCTGTAGCTTCATGGCTTATTTTATTCAGGCCGACGCGGTAATATGTGTGCACACAGCTGTGTTTACAGGGGGGGGAAGAGTCAATATCTTTCCATCCCTTATCTGTGTGTGTTTTGATCCTGTTATTAATGCGTGACTGTGTTCTGCTGTTACTAACCAGGGCGTGCTCTTATCATTTATGGTGAAGTTCTTGCTATTCTGCGGGAGGCTGAACATACATGTGTGCTCATTGTTTGATAGCTCTCTGATGGTTAAAGTTACACAAACATGAACCGACTCCTGTGCCGGTGATAAGATGAATCTTTTCATTGATTTTTTTTTTTATTTTTTATGAATTAACTGTGCGTGTTTGTGCACTCACCTGTTGTGTGTGTGTGTTTCCTCTTTCCTCCCTCCAGTCTTGGCAGCTGCTGTCACCCAAGCTTCCTTGCGGTCTGTGCTTCATAAGCTCCTCACTGCTGGACCTGCTTTCAACATCACTGCTCTGCTCTCAGCCGCTCAGCACTCCAATCAAGGTACGGCCGCCTCGCTGTTTCTCACCATCTGCTACACAAACACATTATTATTTTAATTTTTGTTTGTCTCCCTGTTCCGGCAAAAAATCAAATCAGATCTGAGTGTTATGCCTTTAAGTGGCTATGGCAAAACAAAAGATGTCCTCCCATGTATTCCCAATGAGCCCCCTCTGTTGGAACAGATTGCATAGCGATCACAACCAGTGTGCCAGAAAAAAAGTTGACACAAAGTCTGAGCTGGAAACCATATTCCACGAGAAGCCTTCTAAATTGCTCTTGTTGTCCTCAGATTTGTGGCTGCCTTGTTGCTAAACTGATTATTCCTATGTGTGCCATTCTTCACCCCGAGCAAGGAAAATTACTGCAGGCTTAGTTTTTTTTTAATTTCTTGTATTCGTCACGTGTAAGATGATCGAAACAAAAGGAAAGCGTAGAAATGAACCTCTTCTCCCCCCCCCCCCCCCCCCCCCCTTTCAGCCCAGCACTCCAGTCAGTCCCCCGTCTCCCTGACGTCTGATGCATCATCACCGCGGCCGTACGTCTCACCGCGGAACGGCACGCCACAGAGCAACCAGAAGTCTCTTCTGGGCGTTCACCCTGGCAGCGTCACGTCTTCACAAACGAGGGTGAGTCGCGGAACCAAAAGTAGCCGAAAAGTCCCAATAACCCACCCTCACTTTATCGTTCTTCTCCACTTTGTTATGACTGGAGCATCTTTTCGTCCCCGGTTCCCCTCCTTTTTGTCTTCATCCCTGTTTATTTGTCTCTTGCCGTCTGCTCTTCCGTCTTCAGGGCAGCATGTCTTCAGGTAAACAAGGATCAGCGCCCCTCTCTCAGACCGCAGAGAAGCGCCCAGAGGACCCCAGAACTCTCCAGCAGAGAAGGTAGAAGACATCATTTTGTTTGTGATGATAAATTGCTTAGAGGTAAAGCGAACGAATAAAAAAAAAAAAAAAAAAACGAGAAGGCTTTTCACATCTGAATTACAAAAAACACGTTAGAAACTTCAACAGCAGCAAGCGTCAGGTTTCAAATGGAACATTTGTTTGATAAAAGTTGTGAAAACATTGTTAAATACTTTGGTGAGGTTTGTTATTCACCCAAATTGAATCAAACTATGATGAGCTGTGTTTGAAATATTCTATGATAACAAAAAGGGATTTTATTTACGCCGTCTACACCTCTGTAATCTGTTGTCTCGCTCCATCAGCCAGGAGATTCTGTGCACGGGATCAAACGTATCTGGTGCCGCGCTGACCCACGTCCCCTCCGGCAGCACCAGCCAAAACCAGGCCGACAACCCCGGCACCTTCACCCCCTCCCTGGCGACTCACTTTGATGAGAGCCTCATCAAACATATCCAAGGATGGCCTTCAGAGAACACTGAGAAACAGGTATTGTCCCCCACAGAGATGTAAAAATGTTAAAGTTAGTTACTACGGTGTTTTCTAGCAGTAGCATCATTATGGAGCTACTGAAGCACGACCGCCAATCCTGATCTTTCTTTTCAAAGTATTGATGAAATTTCAGTGTTTGTGTGATTTAAAAAAATAAATAAAATAAAATCTATAATCCTGACTTGACAATAATTCTCCTCCCTCTCCGTCAGGCGGCTCGGTTGCGGGAGGACATCCACAACATGGGCAGCTTGTACATGTCTGAGATCTGCACAGAGATGAAAAACCTCCGCTCCCTGGTCAGAGTGTGTGAAATTCAAGCCACACTGAGGGAACAGAGGTGAGGCGACCGTTGCGTTTTCTTCCACGCTCGCATCACACGTTCATAATCTTTCAATTTATGCATCGCCAGTTATGAATTTTGCCCTCTAGCTCTCTTTTTCTCTTGCTTTCTCGATGCTTCGCCACGTTGTTGTAACGAGTCAAAGTTTTGTGTTGTTGTGGTTTTTAGAAATGTAGTTCATGGTGCTGTTAGATTGCTGCTGGACCACCCTGTTAATACACGTGCATGCAGGAGATTAAACAGTTTTTGACTGCTGTAAAAATGTAGTTTTTGAATTCAAAACAACAGAAAATATGGATTGAAGCAGAATAGATTTCATCTATCTTGTTTCAATTAATCTTGACCGAGACATTTACAGAGACGCGTGTGTTTGAGAGAGAAGAGAAGGTAAAGGCTTTCAGTTAGAAATAATAATAATTTGAATGCCAACATTATGAATGAAGCGTCAAACTATTGGTAGAGTAATTACCCGTGGAGCCCGAAACTCCAGCTGGAAAGATGTCCTCTGAATGCAATTGCACCTATTTGGCGATTCTTTTGCTTTTTTGACAAAATGAGAAATGAGAGCCGTTCAACAGACAAAGTCTGGATTGAGGATAGAAACATCACAAATCTCCGCTCCCATCTTAAAAAAACTCTCCCCATCCAACAGAATACGTAAGTCTGCCGCCGACTCTTATCCGCAAAGAGCAGCGGGACAAAAACTCCTGCCGCTGTGAGAAATCAACCCGCAGTTTTACCGCCCAACCGTTACTCACGTTCTCGTTCTCTCCTCAACCACAGAATCCTGTTTCTGAGGCAGCAGAGCAAAGAGCTGGACAAGCTGAAGAACCAGAACTCCTACATGGTGTGAGGACCTGATGGACGGACGGATTGAAATGCAGATCGAAGCAGAGGAGTAGACACGGACGGCAAGCTGCTACAGCCTGTTTATTCTCCCGACCAGAGCAACTGAGAAAGAGCTGTTAGAAGACAAATAAAGACGTGGCTGACAAGGTGAAGCTCCATTACCCTGAACATGTCTTTTTCTTCTTCTTTTTTTTTTTTTTTTTTTTTTTCTTCTTTTTTTTTTTTTTTTTTTTTTAAATGTCTTTTTTCAGTGTCCACCACATGAATTGCTCTTGCTGAAAGGTGAAACTGCCAGTTCACCGCTTCAGACACTTTAACACGTGGACATAGAGGACCTGAGGCTCTTTTCAAACAGCACCTTCTCGGACTGTGAACCTTGGATTGTGTGTATTGTATTGGGTTAACTTGTTTTCTGGTGTGTTTTTGATGTGTAGTGGTCAGGAAAAGATTACAATTCATTCTTGGGGGGTGGGGTGGGGTGGGGTGGGGGGGGGGGTGGGGGGGGTGAACTAAAACAAACCGTGTCATGATAATTGGTGTGACAGTTCTAGGGTTCCCCCGATCTTCTGAAATGGACTTAGTCATTCATTGAAATGTATGGATTCAATGGCAGTGATGTTACTAATGTTATTTTTAATTCACTATACTTGTCCGTGGTTTTTGCCATCCCAGCGTGTCTTCGAGCTGGTTGGTTTTTACATGTCATGAGATTAGCAAAGACCTTTTGGCCAGACCTTTTCTGAAAATACTTCAATGTGCTTCAGTCAGTTTTTTTTTTCTCCCAGTTGATGGGAGTCTGCGTTATGGTTCCAGTGGTACAGATGCACTGGGGCGTTTTTGGCTAGCTGTCAAAACACACTCCTGGATTTCTCAGAGCCATTTTTGAAGAAGCCTACATTATTGGACCTAGGTTGGCTGCTAGTACATATGAGGGTTGCATTCATCTGCAGCCCTGCTGGCTGTTTTCTTATCCCTTCCGCTATTTGTCCCTTTTTTTTTTTTTTTTTTTTTTTTTTGTAATTATAATTTTGTTTCTCTCCCAAGTCAGATTGGGGGAAATATTTCATTCCTGTTGTGCAGCTTAGCGAGAGTTTTTTTTTGTAAAAGAATGGAAAGTCGACTGAATCTGCAGTCATGTAAAGCTAAATTATTGTCGCACATGATTGAACACTTAACTTTGTAGTCATAATGGAACAGATCGATGGAAAGAAGTTTTATTTTTACAAAAAGGACACTCATGTTTTGTTAAATCATATTTTTTTTTTTTTTTTTTTTTGTTCAGCTGTCATGGCTGCAGCCCTTTTATCAACTGACTCGAGCCAGATATGGCTGCTTTTTTTAAAAGGGTTCATTCATGATGAGAGTTATACTTTTTATATGAACAACACATTAAATTGCAGTCATACACTTCCACGCCCATGAAACGACTTCCTTTTGTCTCTCGCCTGTTCTTTTCCTTGTCCCGATAGTTTCCACCAGATCTGATGTGCACACTCTTTGGGGAAGGGGGGGGCGGGCCGGGGGGGGGTTGGGGGCTTTGTATTCCATAAAATATGAGAATAAAATATTATACCACACCTCTTGACTCACTGTTCAGCTGTTCTAGAAACCGTTTAAAGTGTCCGCTGAATGCCTTCAGTACATTTCTGGATGAATAATGCATTTTTTGTAATTTTTGCTAAATGAAAGTTTGTATGCAGCTCGCGGAGGGTTTGGCTGACGTGTGTGTGTGTGTGTGTGTGTGTGTGTGTGTGTGTGTGTGTGTGTGTGTGTGTGTGTGTGTGTGTGTGTGTGTGTGTGCGCGCGTGCGCGCGCGCTGGGATCAGACCATTTGCTTTGTCGACGACTTGACAGATGTCGCGTCTCCCAGGTCGCACAGAGACGCTGCTTGGCACTTTAATGTTGAGTATTCGTAATGTCTGAAGGAGTGCAGCTCCATCTACGGCCACAAGGAGGCGACGTCGAGCAATCTTACCGTGAGTCTGGTTCTACTGAGTGCTTTTTTTTTTGTTCTCGCAGCTCTTTCAGATTAAAAGCCTATTACTGAACACGTCGTCATGTAAAATGTAGCCTGAACTAAAGCAGAAGGCTGGATAGAATCAGAACGGAGCTGAGCCGTGTTATGATTCTTGGCCAATAGGTACAAAGATGATGGAGGATAATAAAACAGAGCTGCTGATGGACAAGATTAAAGAAAACTGTTGAAAATGGGAAGGTAAAAACGTCAAAGTGTTCCACCCACAGTGGTGACATTAAACTGAACACCTCAGCAGCTTTTTCTGCACACACAGATCGTCTTTCAGAGTCATACTTATACAGCTGTGCTTAATATTGTAAGAACATCTACTAAGTGATGATTATGATTATAGCCTGACAGATACTGGATTTTGGAGGCCAATACCTACATAGATGTTTATTTAGGTATAAACAGTATTTGTACTGAGCAGGACATTTGGAGTTTGAGCTTGTGAGTGTCCTCTAGTAGACGAACTATAGCGCCTGGTCACACCAGCATTTAAAATGGCAAAATAGAAAAATCATTGAATTGTAATAGGAATCAATGATTTAGTTGGTAAAACCCATTTGCTTTGATCATATTAGAGTGTTGGATGTGATCTAAGAGATGGATATCTCAAAACCACTGAGGTACCTGAGAAAAAAATATATATATTTATTAGTCATTTCAATGAACCGACCCTTTGAAGAGAACATCCAGAGACACCCCACAGACGGCAGATATATACGCTTCGGTGTCGATGTTCCTCTAATTATGTTTTGCATACAAACTCAATCATGCCGTTCAACTTAAAAAGTCTGCGTGCCGATGAACTTCAGAAGTGTTTGTTTTCTTCTTTTAACATACCAAGCAAACTAAATGCTGCACTGGAGAATTCTTGTTCTGAGCTTGGTCGGCTTTGAGGATTAGATGCGTTTGAAATGTTTAATTTGCGTCTCATGCGTCCGATACCTTCCATTTCAATTAATTTGCAAGAATGAGCAAAGTGTCAACGCACCGAGCAGAAGGACTCCAGCAATGCTGTGGGGAAAGTTTAGGGCTCCACATCCGACAAAGGAACACCTCTATATGCACCGGTCGGCATCGGCCCCTTTCACATTTGGAGTAAATGCTCCTTTTAATACTATCCTAAACTGCTTATTGTGTATTCAAAACTCAGCCTCGATTTCATTACAACCATTTAATTAAAGCACAAGAGAGTCTGCGGCGCCTGAGACTTTTAAGTTGATGCCTCAGCAGCTATATGTGCAGAGATCATCGTCCGCTGGAGCTGCTTTCATTTTTCGTCAGTATTATCAGAGGGCAGATATTTTGCAGCGTGCCGCTCTCATTACAAACCAATCTGCAACCGTCTCTGTAGTGTCAGCTTCACCACCAGCACAGCAGTAGACGCAATTCAAAACCCCCTCTGTGTCATTATGTGATATACGACTCTTGGGTGGAACCATTAGTTTTAGGATTAGTCTGACCTGAGATAATAAAGACTTTATTTATCTTGTTTATTCATCTTATTCTGACTGCTGTACACAAGTATTATGAGCTGAAATACTACGTCAGTTTGACAAACCGCCCCAAACTATCGCTGAGACAATCGGTTGTTCTAAATAGTTTTCCCTGTGTGTGTTTGCAGACATCTTTTGGAACATTTACAACAGTGACAGATTGTATTCATACAATCCCATTGGTTTGAAATATGTCAAGTATATTTATACTTAAATCAAAACTGATTATGAATCTCAAGTTGTGCGAATGCACTTTTGCCATGTTAATGAGGAAGTAAAGTTTACCCAGAGTCTTTTAAAAGCTCTACATCACTTATATTGATCCTTGGTCCAAGGTAACGTCGTGGTGCTGGTCTAATTTTGAGAAATTACTGCAGCAAGATTTGCTGGTACTGAGCTGGACTGTAAATTCAGATTGTATAGTATTCATTAACTGGCACATAGGCATTGTTCATTTCAAACCAGGGTTTTCCCTGAAAGCCAGGAGGGCATGCTGGGTAATTGTTCCCCTCTCTCTTTTTCCCCCTTGAAAATCACCATTTCTCCTGCAGCATTAACACATCTGCATTGTGTTAATGTCTGCATTGTTTGTATTACAAATTGTACCTAAATGCATCTTCCCCATGCATTGGTTGTTGCAACCCTGTTGCTCTTTTCTCATGTTGTCCTCAGGGCCATCATGCTCTACTTGGGATGCCTCTCTAAGCTATGTGGGCCTCTGGACAATGTCTCCTATAATGACATGTGAAATAGAAGTTATTATTTTTGCTCTAAGTCGAAGCAAATGCCTCCTAATGCATGGTTTTTAACTTCCACATTGTCAAGGGAAGCAGCCTCTAGGATGTGCTCACAGACGGATGTGGATCTACATGGCTGGCCTTCTTGAGCCACAACGTACCTTCTACTGCAGCATTCTTCTTTTCTTTTCTTTTTTGTATATGCGAAATTCCACTTATTCATAGTAGTATATTATAAAAAGGTCAAATGTTACCAGTGCCAAAGTATAGCAAAGTGCTATGTCATTTCATTCATTATTTTCACTTTTGGTAAACTGAACTTTTCCCGACCTGATTCATCATCCTGTATTACAAGTTTGAACTATTTTTCTAATGTCAGCAGGAATTAAAAATTCTGTCAAAGGCACTCTGGACACGATATTGCCCTTTAGGCCCATGAGGCAGCTCAGAAACATTGCACTGTGTTCCTTAAAGCCTGATAGGCTTGATCACTGACAACCTCATATAAGAACCACTATATCTCCACAGCGGCTGAGTGATAGATTCCATCGCTTCTGTCTTCGATCCCTCACTGTTCATGTCATCCAGCGCAGGTTAAAGGTCATCTTCATCTACTCTTACCTTTTGTGTGCAGTTTTTTTTCTCCTCTGGGGATTTTTGTAGTGTTGATCCTCAATCAGCCGCTCATCAGTCACAGTGTGTGTGTGTGTGTGTGTGTGTGTGTGTGTGTGTGTGTGAGACGCTGGGCAGTCCCCATGTCCTTGGGGGACGTGGGTAATGTGCTGATGACCAGCCATACTATATTTATCGCTGTCACAGGTTTATTTATGAGTCCCTCACTAATCCGAGTGATCCAGCTGTGGGCTTGGCCATTAGTTCCTCTCCTCACCTCCCCTCCTCTCTTCAATTAGGCCCTTTCCCTCTGTCCGCCTCTCTCCTTATCTCACCCTCTTGGCTTTTCCTCCTCTTCTCACCCTTTTCTCCTTGTTTTTCTATCGCCCACTCTTTCCATCCGTCCTTGTCGTCTTCCTCCACCCCCTCTCCCCCATCGACACTGCCAGGGGGGGGGGTTAAGGTGACCGATCCCCCTCTCAACCTGAACTTAACATCGAAGGGGGGGGGGGGGGGGGGGGGGGGTGCTTTGGTTGACTTTGTAAAACTTTTTGATAAATGACAGAGCTGGTGGTCCGTGGATTGTACGTCATGTATGTCATTGAGACTGGGACGCGTGTCGTAACTGTACGCCAGCTCTCTAAATGAAGCACATGTGTCGTAAAGACTTTAGCACATACTATACCTTCGATTGTCATTTCTTCGCTAGAACGGTAACACTTGTGGATTGATGGTCGCGGGTGTTGGTTGGCAGTTATTGCAAAATACGTTGGTGTGCTATAACTCATATTTTGTGACTTGATAGCTCAACCTAGGGGCCGCCTAAACTGTGATATACATAATGGAGGCATGGGCATTTAAGAATACTGCCATTATTAAAAGGCCCTGAAAAAGATATTTTCTCTAAGAGCCATGGGTTTCCTTCATGAGCCCAACATTTCTGTTATTTTACCTGGGAGAAGTGGTTGGGGCTCTGTTGGAAACTGTGTGACATCACAGTCACTTATTTCTGTGCACCAATGGGGATTCAGCAGACTCATCATCTGACTCTGGTTCCCCTCAGCTCCACAGGGCTTTTGTAGCATCTTTCAGCTCATTGTTTTGATTTTACGGTCAACAATTTTGATGTCTCTCATCAGCGTATTCGACAGGCAGCTGTTTTTTAGAGAAGAAGTGAACGTAGAGGAGCGTTTATCAGCTAAAGAGCCGGATATTTATTATACCATATGGAGAACATTCAGTTCTTTATTCAGACTTACAGAGCCAGAGACAAAACTCCAAAAGAACGTTGCTCTGTGTCTGCTTGGATGTGCAAATAAGCAACTGTTTGCGGGCAGGTTTGCAATATCAACTTAAAAGGTGACGATGTGTCAGTGTTGTGTTTACAGCTACAGTTATTGCAGGTTCAACTAAAGCAACAACCTAACTACTTTTGCTTTTTAGTCAGGGACATTTACTGTTGAAGAGAAAAATACGGAAGATACCAACCCAGCTTTCAGGGGGTTTAAGATCACAACGATTCACAAGTTGCATTGACACAAGAAAGTAGCAAGGAAGTAGTTTTGCAATAGGCCATACAATGTCCCGTTTCAAAACAATGCCTTAATTAAGTGTAACCCAACTCAAACTTGGGAAAGTCAGTTTTCAAGCACTGAGTGGTCTCTGCAGCACCGTGGGGGATTTGTCATTTACCAGAGGAAACATTGTCTCATAAACTATTCAAATCACAACTCATCGCCTCTGCCACAGTGAACCTCAAAATTATAACGAACGCACTCACAGTTGGAATTGCCTTTCCACAAGTGCCTGTATGCATCTTTTGTTATTATACTAATCTACATTTTCCAGCCCGGGGACGTCTGAAACCGGTCCATCTACGCAGTGATTGCTCATCTCTTAAATGACTTGCCCACAGAATGCATAAACACACAATTATTTCTGAGAGCTGATGATTGCACACAATGATTATGTTGCGTAACCAGGCGGTCATCCTAGTAAAAAAATAGCTTGTGTAGAAATCACAGAGGCAAGATGTATTTGCAAAGACGTCTCGGGATAATAAGTTCGATCTCAAAAGGTCTACGAAGCAGAGGTAGTGAGCAATTTAGAGTGGCAATGGATTGCTTTACCTGTCAGTCAGATGAATATGACCACCTGACACAAACCTGCTTATTCATACTTAGTCCTGGCTGCGTGCAAGATAGATGATACACATAATGCATATATGAATACAAATCCACATAGGCCCATATATAAATGTAGGAAGGCAACAGCTGTGTAAGATGTTGGTCTTGGCAGTCTCATTAGGACAGCGAGGAACTGTAACAATACAGACTTACCACAGGGGAGTGCTGTTAGTCAGGGTCAGGCCTAATGAAGTCTCAGAAAAGGAGCTCCTTCTGGGCTGCTTTGATCCAAGTGTGAGTCCAATGAAGCAAACGAGTGCTTTAACCACATCGTGTAAAAGCAACACAAATTTAAATATTTAGCCATTTATCAGATGCCTTCTTAATATTTGGCCTGAGGGTAGCGTAAGAATGATGAATATTTCTATATAGGAGCTAAAAGGTCAAAGTTTCTTGAATTGGAATATCGTTTTTTTTTTTTGTTCTTTGGCCTTTGGTATGAACCTACAAAAAGATAACGGTGGATGGAAAGAGGTTGAATTTTTATGAAACCAGACAGTAATCTGAACAGTGAAGCTGGGAAGTCGGCCGGCTGTCTTCTGGAGCTGCTGTAGGTTGCTGTTGATCTGAAATACTGTTATTAGCACCTCGCTCTCATCGGAGGATTCTTGGTTGGGGCTTATGGCAGGCAGCCCAGCGAGACTTACAAATTAAGACCATTATAGAAGTTATGCACGATTGGGTCCTATAGGGCCTCCATTATCTTAACTGCCTCTAGAGTTTAAGACTGTTTGCTTATACTGCACAGTTTTGTAACTATTGTGTTGGTTGTTGCAAGCCGCTGGTCTTATGAATGAAACAGGTGCATTAATAGGGGGTAAGTCATATTTGTGCGGTATGTACTGTACTGTAGGTGAACAGGCTTCAACTGTTGGAAGTGTGTGGGTTTGAGCATTGCAATTAACTATGTAATGATTTGACCCAACTTGTGTTGACTGGACAGGCCTGCTTAACAAACCTGATGATATTCCTCTATATTGCTTAGTTATTCAAAGGATTTCAATAAATGATCAGAAACGAACGATTATCCTGTTGTTTTACATATTGTGCTAGATATCTTTCACTTGTCTGAGCAAGCTATTTCTCTTTGACATTGACTATTTGTCAAGGTAATGCATGACTCTAAGCTAGGAAGGATGGAGTTGGGTACTCATAGATTTGCATGGTTTCCTGCAGCCAACATGAGCCAGCCACCAATACTCTAACATTAAAGAGGAAGAAGATGTTCAGTGCAGCACAGTGTGGATCATTGTAGGTGAGATGTGTGGCATTTTCCTAACCTTTCAAAAGGGGTTTTATAAGAAAGGTCATTTGTGTTTTCTTTTTAATAATTGTTCAACAACTCCCCTTTTTGCCCCTTGTGAACTTTGTGTGGCTTTTGCTCAGGCTGACTGGCCTGTATTCCTATGAGAACTCTGTCCACTTCCTTTTTGTGCAATTTCACTGTAAAGCTAGAACCTCGTCAACTAAGAATTTGGATTAAAGCAACAGATGTACTGTAAAAATCGTATTGTCATTAACAATTCAAAAGCCCTTTCAAAACCCACTGAGTACCAACAACCTCATTCCACCCCAGGCCAAGAGAGCGTGTCATTTTAAAAAGCCCTGCGCTGACAATATCCACCAGAGGTGCATAAATGAAACTGAAAATGCCATGACAATGTACCCTGCAGCTGGATTTTAAATGTTAATGCTTAATAACAATAAATAACTAGGAAATCCTCCGACAGCTTGGAGCACCATTAGACCAGACCAGTTAGCCTTCTGAGAACAATGGCCACTCCGCTGGGGGATAATTGCATGGCAAAACTCTTATTACAGCACTTTTGTACAGCTGTAAGTTGCTTATTGTTGTTAAGAGAGGTTTTATTTTGGGAGTAGCGTAGATGTGTACGCTGCCTCATCAGTGGGCCTCTAAAGTTTGAACAGGGCAGTAACAGGATAATGAAATGTAGCACAAAAAGGCTAAAGAGGAGCCAGAAAGTCAGAACTCTAACTCAGTAATGTCAGTTACAACAACATCAAGCTTAAGTTGCTTAACATATGAGAGAATAGCCATCTTAAGATCCCAGTCTAACCCCTGGATTTATCTAAAGAACTGAAGGCTGAACTCTAAGAAGGTTCTCAGTTACTTGAATGAATTACACTAAATTCAAACATTGTATGATTCCACATCACAAGAGCATTGCTGGCGGAGCACATGAACCAAACATTTGTTTTCTAGCTTCAGGGTTTTCTTCCTTGTTGTGCGGCGCGCTGCAGTTGCGCAGGAGTGTTTTTCCACGCTTTTTCTCTCGGCCGATACACTTTTTGACAAATATAAAAACCTTCATGGATTAAATAATCATAATAGAAAGAGTAATAATTGACCCAGTTTGCAGTTTGAGGCGCCTGTCAACCGCTTACAGTCATCTCTTTTATAATACTGGTCTATGGGGTAAATGCTTTTTGAGCCGTAGGGGATTTCTTTTTTTCAATGCAGTACCGTGAGGGCCACCGGGACAAATTGGCAGCAAGTTTGAGTGGCAGCGCTTTATCTAGTTTAATACATCCATGGTCCTACCATACCAACCAAAGCTGTAGGAGCAAAAGACCAAAGAGTGCGTTGAATAGATGAACCCCTCTCCTGAAAAGTGTTACAAAGAGTGTGTTTAATTGCTTCAACATTTGAGAGGAAGATTGTGTTATTTTTCTTTCTTTTTTTCTTGTGTTTCATGTGATGACGTTTCCAAGTCTTTACATCATCCCATGAATAAATATCAATGATCCGTGCAATGTGCAGTCCAATCAGCAGATTCCCTCCCACTTTATAAAGTGTGATTTCTACTCTTAACTCGAGGATGATTGAAGTCCTACGGACAGCCCTGAATGTTCCATGCATTTTGGCCTCAGCTTTCATTGCAGTTCAACATGATTTAAGAGGTGTCAGAAATGAGAGATTGTTAAACATTAAAGATTTGATTTAAGGCCCAATCAACAGCTGGCTTGTTTTAAGGATCCATCAAAAGTTGTGCTGGTTCCATCGTGCTTCATGGCTCTTGAGCAGCAGTGCCCGGTCTTTCTAATTCTTCATCCAAGTCCTTTCGTCCTCCATCTTTAATCTGATCAAATGTAGGATGACTTAGCTTTGTAACGTCTACCTCTACCTATTCATATCCCTTTACCTCCTCCTTACCTCGTCCTGCCCTCCTTCTTTGTAATAAACACAACCAAATACTGTTAATGGAGAATGTATCTCTAAAAAGACTTGGCAACTACCAAGGTTAGTGAGCCAAGAGAGTGTGTAGCCTGTCCTGATGATACACTGCCCTCCACGTTGGCCCTGCTGGCAAACATTTCCCTTTGTGATTTGTTCTCTGGCAACACTGAACCAGCTCCAAGGTGGAAAAAGAAAGAAAAAATGGATGCATCATTTTGTTCGCTTCTTTGGTGCCTGTGCGCTTTCTGATTATTTGGCAAAACAACTTTAAATGCAGATTCATTGTGATGTGCTTGTGAAGCTGCCACACCGGCAATCGTATTCAGAGGGGAATGGATTAGCATCCGGCCCCAAAGCCAAATTCGAGGTTTGCACGACAAATGTCTGATGAAGCCAATTTGATCGCGAGAAACACTTTGCAGAACAACAAGAACACAGCATGAAGCTACTTTTGAAGTGCTTCTTGACCGCTGACCCGCCAGCACCAGCCTCAGTTGACAAAATGAAGCTTAGTGAATGGGAAGAAAGTCAAAGCGATGTGAAAAATAGGACTTATAGGGTCTGCTGTTGGAGGAGAGATTGCGATTGCCATTCTTATTTCTGTATTGTATCGATGAACTGTGAGTGTTCCCCTGGTTTACAAGCATTTTAATCTTTTAAGTGTAAAACAATGCTTGCAGAAGATCACTTCTTTTTATATTAAATAAACTGATGGATATATGATATAGTTTCGTCATTTCCTTCCTTTTACAAAGACATCTGACCATGGTGAGATACTTTAAATGCTATTCCAAATAATCTCTACAAACAGAGATAAAGATAAAGAACAACAAATTAACTTCTTACACTGTGGGAGTAATTCAGGTTGGTAAGAATCCCACTGTTGTAATAATACACTGATAATCAAATGATTTGTACTTTTAAAGATGGTTCAATGCTCGACTAAATTAAGTATTGATCTCCTCCGAGCTGGGAGCCTTGCAGAACAAAATGTGCACATGTAAAAGGGAGGTAAAGAAGAAGAGGAGGTGGCTGTCCCCTGTGTTCAGGGCTTGCTTTCCCTCGTTCAGCTGATCTATCTCTGCTGTCCACTACATCGCTTCAATGATACGAGCTGAGCTGAAGATGAGGACGCCGGCTGTCTGAAAGGAATTTCCTTCCCCGTGTAATTTCCCCCCAATAATCCAGACGTGAAAGAAACACCAATGTCCCAGTGGCTTGAAAAGGCAGTGAGTGTAAATGACGCCGTAAATCTGGCCCGGCAGCCGGCGATTCTGTGTTCATCTCACGTGACAAACACGAAAAATTGAATCAGGAGCTCAAGGTAAACCCAGAATGGATGCTCTTCTAAATCTGCTGTCTGGCGTCAGAGTGTACACACAACACATAACAAAATGGTCTGGTTTACTCAATCGCAGCACTTACTCAAGATCCCATCATCTCCTGCCTGCAGACGGTTTGTGTGTTTATTGGAGTTTTTCCATTTCCGATGCGAGGGTCCAAGGACGGAGGATGCCGTACGCTGTGCAGATTGTAAAGCCCATATTGGGCTATGCCTATAAAGGTGAATGAAATTGAATTGAAAAATTGGATAGAAGTACCAATAACAACTAATGGGATTCAGGGAGCAAAATAGATGTCTCAGATGTTTTATATTTAATTACAGTATTCACTCACAATTTCTCAGAATTGAGACCAGCTGGAGAAAACGTACAGCAAACTCTCAGGATTTGTACAACAGTGAAAAGGCAGCTTTTTTCGTATCCGCTCCAAGAAACACCATTGATTACTCAGACCTGAGGCTGCAAACCCTGTCACCTCCTCAGCCTCAACACTACAACACTGAATACATTCAAAGGACATCTCCACGAGGAAAGAGCCCTTCTGTCCACCTCTCTATCGTTCCCCTGCTGGTCCTCATTATGACTAATCCTGTCAGTGGCTGAAGACAATCCGTGTTGTGCTTTAGCTTAATTGCACTGAGGCCACTTTTGTGTCTTTCTGCCGAATGCACATCAATACTTACTAAAATAAATGCTTTTCCACATGGGAAAATTGTTTGTTGAGAGCAGAATGACTGAAAATGGAATGAAAACATTTGAATGCAGACATTGATTTGATTTCTGGGTAATGTTTTGGATTTCAGCCATAACAATGTTATCGTTATGGAGCGCCTCTAAAACATTTATGGTGCACTCGCCGTACACCATGATTGTTATAGAGGTGGTACTGAGGAAAAAACAAGATGCCTGAGAATAATAAATAACAATTAAATATAATAACAAAACTTTTGCAAATATAAGGCACTTATAGATTCATTATGGACTACAGTGATGCAATTACATGTAATGGAAACACATGAGTAAGAGTCCAAAGTGGTCTACTGGGTGAGCCGTAATTGAAAGAGTTCGTGGGCCACCACTGGTCAACCATCGGTGCCTAAACTCAAGATTTTCAAGACATAAATTGAATAATTCCTCGTCTTCCAACAACTGACTAGTTTCTGTATTTTCGTGGTCTGGAGACGGTTTTCTTGTCAGTTCTGTTCATTTCATCTGTGATAGTGATGCTAGTAATAATAAACCCTGATATGAAGAAAAAACATTTTTTAAACTTTAAAGCTGTATTAATTATCATTTATTCATTTTGGCCTGGAGGCAGCACAACAAATACAACAGTCACAGTTTCACCAAATACAGTTGATATGCTCAACATGTTAGCAAACAGGGGTTTATTTACACATCCTGCAGACAAAAAGCAACATTAGAAGTCATTTGGAGATGTGTTTTAGGCCAAATGAGGAATGTAAGTCCAATATTCACTCTCCTTTCAGCTCTGTTTTGGTCTCAACCTACTCCTGAGGGAAATATTGGGCTCTTCAGCAGCTAAATGCTTCACTATATTCACAACATAAACATTGCTTCCTATAGTCTTGTATGTATTGGCTTAGATGAACAACCCTGACAGATCTGCAATCATGGACACATTTTCTCTTCATATCAACAGTGAGTTCCCAAAAGTAAAAATTCCATTCATACAGTATAGAGTAGTTCCTTCACGCTTGAAATAGTTATGTACACAGTCTTGTACCTCTCCTTTTTTTTCATTTTCAAATCTTTTTTATTGCTGAAAATTAAATATTATATGGTCCCGATTTGACTCGTACGTAGTTGGTCGGCTTAGTTCCAGGCTTACAACTCTTTATAAAAGGATTTTGTGAAACATCAGTGGAGTGAATGAAGGGAAATCCACGGAGCTGTTCAAAAAATTGGACGATTACTGTTGAGCTCTATTGGTTCCATGGAAACGCTCGGATTTGGATTAGTTGAATGTACCGTATATATGTTTGCTTAAAAGTGACCAGGGTTGCATGAGAAAGTGTCAGCAAATTAGTTTGTACCATCTGAGTCATTTTACTCACACTTTTTTTTTGTTTTTAATTAGCACAGTTACAGTTGACAGACCTCAAGATTCCTCCTGCAGACAGACAGGAACATCCCAACACACTGTTTCAGTCTCAATCACCTTTTTTTTCCACCCAATTTACTGAAGATAATTAATTATGACGAAAGGAGGAGAAAAGAACTGAACCAATATTGAGCAAAAATGAGGGCATTGCAAGTACCCCCCACCCTCCCATTTCACACACACACACACACACACACACACACACACACACACACACACACACACACACACATGATCCATTTTCTGGATGGCAATCGGATCACTGCTCACACAACGGAGAAGAAAAAGAAGTGCAGCTTCCACCTCATTTAATGATCGCTGTAGTTACACAATACCACCTTTGACCTCCTCTTTATTCAAAGTGCCACGCTTTTTCTTTTTTGATGTATTACCTCAAATCACAACAGCTTCTAGAAGCCATACATCTTCATTCTTTATATGCTGGCTTTTTCGTGTCGACAGCAAAATAGATTTAAAAAAAAAAAAAAAAAAAGCTCACTGGAAGCAAGATCTCAGTTGCTTGGCGGCCTGAATTGAGCTTACGCGGCAAAATCTCTTTTTGTAGCAAACGGACAAATAAGGGAACGGTTGATTAATTAGCCCCAATTAATTCTATCTGCCTCTTAACTGATTATGTTGGATATCTAATTACACATGAATGCATGGCTCAACAATCTATTGTTTCTCCTGGCATGTGATCAAGTGATTGGGATGCTGGTGTGGCGACAATGTGTGAGAAAAGCTCCAGTTTTTATCATTCGATTTTTTGACCAGAATGGAAGAGAAAGCAGCATGTCATCTCGGCCCCTTTTTTGTACACTTGTTTGTGGCCTCAAACAGAAGCAGTTTGACTACTAGATGCTTGTGCTGTTCTCAGTGGTTAGCGTTGGTGTGGAAGGGAAAACGCTTTCAAACTAATGGGTTGTGGTCGACAACTTGGCAGTGATGAATGGTGCTGTAGGTCTCTGCTGTGGTTTTAGGATTATCACGCTGTAGTTGGAGGATTCTGGGACTACACTCAAGCATGTGCTCAGCCAGCAAATCCTGTGTTGCCATCAAGGTTTTTTTTTTTTTTTGTCAGCCCTGTGTGATGTACTGTGCCAATGTGGCAACAAGCCAGGTTATCTTCACATGACTGGAAGCAGGATTGCTGCTCTGTGTCAGCTGAAGCCAATTTCACTATCATCAGGGCCCAGGGTGTGTTATGATGCCAGATGTGACTGATCTAGGTGTTACCTAACATAACTTTTAAGTGCATGTGAATTGGTGCATCCAGGAGCTCTTTACAGTTGAGAGCTGAACAGAGTGGAGGTCACAAGGTGAGTGTGTCTCTGGCAAGATTGATTCCTGACGGTGGCAGAAGTCTTTTGTCCACTGCCAAAGAGTCACGATGTGGATAACCTGGCTCTGTCTCCGTCTCTTGACCCGTCCGTCACAGGATTTGTAACCTTAAGCAGTCCAATTAGAGAAGCGGACTTCTGTGGTATTCGCTCATAACCTTTCATTCTGCACTTAAACCTTTCCCCAGAGAGAAATACAAACCGAAGCTACCAAAGTGGTTTCCGTAGTCCTTAGAGGCATGAGATAAAATGCTGACTTACTTTTAGTTTATGCTAAGAATTAATGACTCTTGCCAACCACCATCAACTTTTCCAGGAAGTCAAGGAAGCTTTTTAGATTTTCAGCTAGCCTACTACATTCATCTGCAGGAACGAAAATCTCAAAGGATGTTATGCTCATTTTATGCTTTGTTTACATGCTTCAATGTTCAAAATCCTCTTCGTTTTTCTCGTACTGTCATTCTGAATATACCTGTATTCGCCTTCTGTCTGAAACTCTGTGCTCGCTGGGCGACAGCTTGGGTACATTCCTTACTCATAATAAACTGGCACATTTAGAATTTAAGTTTAAAACCGTGAAGTGGTCTATATATTGTATAGTTGTGACACCACAACTGTATGAAGATCCTGACGGCTCATTTAAAGGCTGCGCATATTACTCCACGGATTGAGCGTTTCTAAACAGACCTTTAAGGATTGCTACGTTAACATCAGCATCATGTATTGTCACTGAATATGCTGACATTAGCGTTTAGCTCAAAGCACCACTGTGTTTCTCACTTCATTTTGTCCCCATTCCTATACTTTGCTACGCTCTACCAGTATGTGAGTAAATGTGGAGTTTTTTTTATGTATCACATTACATTACGTTATGTCAATAATAGTTTGTACATTCATGGGACACAGCAGGTCTGCTCATGATACAAACTATTTTTTTGCCAGACACAGTCAGCATTAAGATAATTCATTTGGAAATATTTTTAATTTACACTCCGATGTGATTTGTTTCCTAATGATGACAACCTCATGCAGATAAAGATATTTTTGTTAAGTCAGAATTCAGCAGCAGCAAACAGACGCTATGCTGCACTTTACCTGTCTGACGTTCATCACTGGTTATCAAAGCTGCTTATCTTGTCCACAGTGACAGCCTGACCACCTCCTCTTAATGAACTATTGACTAAGTTGAAGGAAATTATAAAAGTATGTGACTCGGGGCAAAGTCATCCTCCTTTACCGACGACATCATATCACAATGAATTCAAAGGTAGGAAAACCTAATATGCTGCATCATTAGCCTCTTAATTGATTTGTGTCATTGCCCTTGAATTGATTAGTGGGAAATATATACTTGTCTTTTTTTGTGAAGCACATAGCTTTATATACTACAAAAGGATGATTAACAACAAGAAATAAAAGGTGATATTCATTCAGGTGGTGTTTACCAGGACGGGAGGACAACACTGTATAAATATGAGCTTATCTGTGACAAAGGAATGATGTGGCCCACAAATATTCATTGACCTCTGCAAGCGAAACGGAGCGCTAGGTTGATGGTGTAAAAAAAACCAACTACAAACTGTGATGTCAGATAAGTCAGGGGAAGCCTGTACAGAGACGGACGATGCAGATTCCAGAGGTCTGATATGAAGATGAAGACTTTCTCCTCTACCATACCTCCTACCTCTAGGAGTGACTCCAAACTGCTCATAAATGTTAACAAAAACTACAACACATTTAAGATTTGATTTTCTATATCTCCGCTTATTGTCCCGCTGTCTGATGGTGATCCTGAATTTAAGAGAGCCGGGCAGTTTGTTGAGAACCCCAGGGGTTATCTGACATGCTGTGTAAGTAGCCAAGCCCTTTGATGGATGACTCTTATTTTCTTGTCAACCTCAGACTACTTTAATGTTCATCTTGATATCTTCTTGATGGGCTTTCATTTATCCAGTACAGACTGGACAGGACAGGAAGGAAGGGAGGGAGGGAGGGCGAAAAAGAGAGTCAATTAAAGCGAGACAAACAGAGCCAGGTGGACAACGAGGAACAGGGAATGACACACCACAGGGAAAGACCTGCAGTAATTAAAGGTTCCCTACGACATCCAGAGCATTGACATAGTGGCAAACAACTATTTGCTATATAACGACATAGAGGAGTAATGTCTACCTGAGCAGAGCAATAAAGCTGCTCTCCCTGTGTGTGTGTGTGTGTGTGTTGTAATCCAAGCTTCTCTGTGCTCTGTTGACATAGCCTAGCTGTATAGTCTTCCTGACTGAACTCACGCTAGAGCTTCATTAGCTGTGAGCTAATCGAGTTTAATTACACGAAAGTCGTGTAATTAAACTGTTGTCTCAATCAGCTCTGATTGACATTTTTTTTTGTGCAGAAACATGTGAACTAAACGCCATTTCCCTCAAAACACTAAAACAGATAAGCTTCAGTGGCTGCCAAATTTGGAATTCACTCCAATGTCCCTGATTTGACTCACACAGCGTTCATTCATTCATTCACCTTTACGGTTGGAAGCCCTGCGGGCCAACGATTGAGTGAATTCACACTTCTCCTCTGTCGTCGTTGTTGCTTCGCATTATGGCCGGCATGCCCAGTTGGAGGAGCTCTCATTTTCTCCACGTATTTCTGTGGTATTCATTTGGGTCCTGCAGTTACTTACTTGATGAGCAGCACTTCTCCACACCACCCAGGGGAAATTTAACCACCTCACATTGATTTTTCAAGGCACCACCAACTCCATCAACTTCAACACGTCTTGAGCATCTTCGTGAGCGCTGCCTAAAACACAGAGAGTATGTCTTCTCTCACAAGCCTTTCAGAGACAAACTGGCGCACATTCTGTGAGTTAGGACTATTGAACTACCTTCGCCTCTCATCTGTGAGCCTCCATAGCTCCCTGGTGCACATAGAATCAAAAACTCTGGGAGTTCACAACGAATGGATTGTCAACCGCTATCTGCCGCATTGAAAGAATAAATGCTCCCCAAGCCAGTCGGTGGTGGATCCAGCCAGAGGTCTGGATTAGTGAAAGGAAGTAAAGGGAAGAATTCATTTGCATATTTGTTTATATAATTAATCTTTTTATTCATTATGGAATAATAATTATTATTCCAGTTTACTTACTTTTCTTGACACATCTGTCATTGCATCCTGTCACTGCATCCCAATGACACCCTTTATAAAAGCGCTTCAGTTACCACAAACTCTCTGAAGACAGAATTAATTTCACTGTTACTGCGTGTGGCTATCAGGGCTGATCTTTGTAAATTGGACTGTTTTTGAGGCTCATTTGCATAGGGGCCAATTTTGCGCCACATGTATGGACATTACTTCATTCCAACATGTTCAAACAGCACAGGAGCACCAAGACGCTACATGCTTGGCAGTGCAGTTATGGGTGCATTTCACGCTTTGCGGGTGCTTTTGAGAATTACGTCTCATTGTGCAGGTTTTAGCGGCCGCAAAAGCCGGTAATCCTCATGTGAATTCGCCCGTCAATGTCTTTCTGTCCATTTTTCTTTTTTTTTGCAGTACTTAATTGATAAAACACAAAAGGCAAAATCATCGAGTTATTTCATTGGCCTGTCTGACTTTAGAAAGCTCCTGCAGAGCCGCAGTAGACAGACTGAGTACTGATCCTTATGATGAGTAAAGAGAACTTCATTTGTAAAATTGGTGCCCCTTCATTAATGGGTTTGTTCAATGATCTGTCAATGTCTTTTTATCTCACAATTCTTAATGCTTTCACACTTTGTTGTGATAGTGCATTTGACCGTGACCATGAATTAAATCAGGACACATGACTAGATCCGGTCCTGAGGATGCCAGGATTGCACAAAAACACAACATTTTCAATTATGACAATACGACAACCTGAAGAATACTTGCACAGAGGCTCCACTGACAATGCTTTGACGAATCAAGCCGTAAAGTTGCAACAGTAATATGGGTAATAAATAGAAAATAAGATCAGTCATGATAGAAAGATCCGTAAAAAGATATTTAATTTTCCAGATTAATGAACACTAAAAATGTCACTCGCCTGAGAAAAAGAAAATAAATGAAATCTAGGATCTACTTCCTCCTACAATAGTGCACAACAGTATGTGTCTATATTCTCAAAGTGCACATTGATTTGAGAGACTGTCATCAACTGTCGCGTCTATAGAGACAATGACGCTTATAGCTGCTCTCTTGTCACCCTGACGAAGGTGACAAACAATGAAATCACCGAACGCTCAAGCACATTAATATTACATTGAAATCACTACATAAACAAAATTCACGCTTTACAGGATTATCGGGTTTCTACTGAGCTCAGCTTCTGCTGCTCGAATCCACCAATCTGGCATCACATCCACATCGTCCAGTCAGCTTTTATGAAGCGCTCTCTGTCCTGAAAGATGGATTTTTGTGGTTTCTCACAGTCTCAGGGGAATACTGTACATGATTTAAAATGGTTGAATTCAAACACACTCCATCTGTTAACACCATTGTGTGGTGAGAACTGTATACACAGTATAATATGTTGTATTTTTGATTGTGCTAAATAAGCAGTAGTGAACTACATGTAATTTAACTAGAAGTTTAATTACGTTTTCCAACAGCCTGCTGGTAGTAGTGGTTCGACTATATTCATATTTGCAGATTCAAATTGTTAAATTACAATTTTTCTGTAGTTAACTACTGAAACTACAAATAGTTTTGGGCCATAAGAGCAGAGGAATGATATTTTTTTACCATTTTGCCATTGCTTCACCAGTGTCTTTGAACCTCTTTTGACCAGGCGTGGCCCTTTTTCCTTTCAATGTCTTTGTCAGGCAGCCATGACCACATGCTTGACCTTTCATGGGTGGGGATTGCTCATTGCTCACAAAGGGACAGCATCATCAACTTCAGTAAGTTGAGGACTGTTTTACTTGTTAAGATTGTCAGATGTTACAAACTGACGAGTTTCTTTTTTAGAGCCTGTCAAACTGTCTAAAAATGTGCAAGTTAAATATTTCTTTTAGTGTGGTGTTTTATATAATTGGTTAATGAGTGACTTGTGAACATGTTGGCAAACATGAGGCAAACAAATTAACTGAGTGGCATTTATTGCTGGCATGCAACTTTTTTTTGGCACTACATGTTGTTATAATTCTTTTCCAAGTTGCTCTGCCAGACTAGATTTCTCCCGAGGAAAGCTTTGCTGTAGTTCAACTTCTTCGATTTGGTACAAGCTATGAGTTCAAAGTAACTTACCCAACACTGTCAATTAGTTAAATGGTCTTAAGCAGCTGTAATCAATATCCTTACATTGAAAATGGATCCGATGATGACTTGTATGTGAAAGGGCTCCTTTGTAGAGATGAAGCTGACCTCCTCAGCTCTATGGAGATGGCATCTTTCAGCTGATTGTTTTGCTTTCTGACTCGTCACTTTACTGTTCTGTTTCACTCTCACTGCTCTCATCCGCCTCTCATATCAAGCAGCTTGAAAAACCAAGTGCAGGCTACCTGCCCAGGACCAAACTCACTACATGCTCTACTCTATGGCGAGCATATACCTAGCTTACCGCAACAGCATTGGCATCTAGTGTGTGTGTGTGTGTGTGTGTGTGTGTGTGTGTGTATAGTCCTGCCATGCTGGCTGTCCCTTTTACACAGACATCGATGTGACTACATCATGGACTCATCCAGTTTCAGCTGACCCTCATCTGCCAGACAGCTGGCGTATAAATCCCAGGAAACTGCCTCCTCCTGACGCCCATGTGCTCATCGCTGCAGGATCTATGTGAAGCTCCACGCATCCAGAGAGGCCTTCTGTGGGCCAAAGCCCACAGCCATTATTACGTTGGCACGGGCTGCGTTTCAAGGGCGGAGGGGGGGGGGGGGGGATCTGACAGGAGTCGGCTGTGGAATGCTTTGCAGAATGTTTCAGTTCAGCTGGGCTTAAAGAGCAGTTTGAAGTCTTAATCGGATGCGTAGGCACTAATCTTTACAGCTTAATTTACAACAAAACACAAAGGATTCAGAAAGAATGTAAAGGCAAAAACAGCTGCGAAACAATAATTCCACAATGCTCAATGAACAGCACTGGTTTTTGGGGTTCACTTTTCATCATGAGGAAAATGGCTACAGATGTCAGAGCTTAATATCTTTGAATGCTTTAGTGCTTCCCAGCAGCACAGTCATTCCTTAGACAAGGATACTATCACACTGATTAATGCAGTATGATCTGTCACGCTATGACAAATTACACAGTGGCACAATGTATCATCAAGGCTTTTCTCTGTCATTTCCTGTTGTGACCCTGATTCCCCACAAGTTAGAAATTGTGTATGAATAAAGCAGTATATGTATATAATCTAAGAAGCTATGAATTCAAAATATAAATGCGTCTGTCTGTCAGTCTTGCTAGCTAGCTATTCCCATGAGGCTGAAAGTCAGCAGAAACCGAACGTAAGTCACGTTAAAACTTGATCTAGAATCTATCCTCAATATCAATTATTTTCTTCACCTATTTCTCTCCAGGAACAAGGTGTAGCTTGAGCACACAATGGGCATGAAGCACAACTAACTCCCTGGATAGGTCACGCATCCATCGCAGGGCTAATACAGGTAGACAGACTATCACTCACACTCACATTTATACCTTTGGGCAATTTCAAGGCTGTCTTTTCATCTTGGAAGGATAGGGAAGCGAAGCACATTAAGGAGTTCTGACCAGGAGGGCAACAGGCAGACTACAAAACACGGCAAGAATAGAGCCTGGCACTGAGAGCTGTGGGGAGACGTGTCCCTGTGTTACACTGCTGCCCTGGACTGTGTGTTTTTATTTTTATTTTTACAGTAAGATAGACTGACTTTGCTACAGTCAGGTCAAATTCTACAACATAGGATGGATTCTGTGCCCTTTTTTATCGGTATTGAAGATAAGTTCGTTGACCTCCAATGTACCGTTATCTGCTGTAACGCACATTTACTCTTAATTAACAGCTGTTCAGAGTACACAGTTCATCAGCGGATTTAGAATTGCTTTTTTCACTTTACATCCTAAGCCTCATCTCACCTTTGACATGCAAAAGAACTGCATGACCTCGAATCTCTCCGCCAACCACCACGGCCTTCGGTGGCTTTCTGTGGCAGTAAGAAGACACCATTAATCTCACGTCTCACCCGTCAGACTCACAAAGGGGTGTTTGTGATGCTGGCTATATAACGAACACACAGTCTTCAAGGATGCATATTGTTATATGCCCCCCCCCCCCCCCGCGTTAGAGCAAGAGTTTTCATATTACTGCTCGGCAGGTCTTCAACACGCCCACGCTGTGCACATCAGATCATTTAGGGGGTGACGAACAGACACCTCTCTGTGGGTTTCCTTAATCCTCAAAAGAACCAAAGACAAGTTTTAGAACTACTATTTTTTTTTATTAACTTTTAAATATTGCACAGTCACAGAAGCCAGGTTGACAGCATCTTGAGATGAAGAGAGTCTGGTATGGTTGCCTCGGGATTACATTTCTGCTTTTTGTGGATAACGTGGTTCAGCTGGTTTCCAACTATGAGGAGACGACGGGAGGGACCCCAAATACGCGAGGGGGATTACATATCGCAGCTGGCCTGGGAGGGCCTCGAGATCCCCCAGGATGAGCCGGAGGATGTCTGCACCATGTTCAGCCTGTTGTCACAGCGACTGAATAAGCTGCAGAAAAGAAATGGACAGATTATTTTTGTTTACATGATCCATATTCCAAAATAAAAGTGTGTCTAATCAAACAAGCACAAACTGACACATAGTCAATCTGGAGGCAGGAAGTACTCCAGCGCAAGAGCACAGATTGTTTTTTCGGCCTTAAGGCAAAATAAAATGAAGCTGCGATGCGCAGTCCCTTGTCTGAACTGCATTTCTCGAGTACTTTGAACATGACAGGGTACATAGGCAATGCAGAGAGAGTGGGATGAATGCGGGGGTCAACAGGGGGCCCTCAACTCATTTTTGCCCCAGGGCCCCCCCAGCGGGTCAAATCCACAATACATATCCACCCTTCCCTTTCTTCTCGCTCTGTGAATCCACAGTGTCAGTGTAATGTGTCAGTCATGAGCAAAGTTGTGTGTCTCAAAAAAAAAAGGAAATGGAGATTTACAGCCACGGCCCTTAAAGATATCCCGCAGATAATTGAACCGGCTCACCAAATAATGATCTCCCTGTGCAGCTGTGATTACTGTCTTCTGTACTCTAGACTCTAATCCACTGCCAAGATGCTGTCCATCAAAAGCAGCACGTGGGAATCCCTCTGGTTATTATCATAGCACACATCTCTTTAGGCTTTAAGTCAAATCGATAATATGCCAGAGTGACCAATACATAATTTAAATGATATGGAGAGGGATTATCCCCTCATTTCTAAAAGGGAGGACTCTTCTTTCTGCAGGAGGGTGGACATCGTAAAATGCCCAACAACACTTATATACTGCAACACAGTGATGCTTTATAGCCCCATGAATTATATTATTGCCTCTCACTATTATGTCTGTACTGCATGGTCTGTGTATTTGTACACTGGGTGTATATAATAAGTTATACAAATATACTTTAAGATGGTTTTGAGCAGCTATGTTGACTATACTTTTCTTGTGCTCATACTCATACATGTATTGTTTATTATGTGAAAAGGATGATTTGAGATGAGTTGTTGTGGCCTCATTCATTATTTTGTATCTGTTGAAGCCTGGAGTGGAGGAGGTTACTTCAGCTGCTGGATGAGTCCCCGGCAGTTTGATTTTTTTTTCGATGTGCTTTCAGCCAGAGAATTGGTTGGTAGCCGAGATTGGACCACGACTTTGACATTTTAATTTTCATTAGAAAAAGAGGTGTGCACCAAAACCTTCACCTGCATCAAGGTACAACACAAAGCATGTCCAGACTAGAAATTACTTTAGACGTGGGTCATGATAAACATGATAAACATCACGCTATGGTGACTAAAGATTTGTTTGATAGGTAAAATACAAAAAAAAGACAGACGACAGTAAAAAATAATAAAAATGATGAATGCAATCAAGTCAGGATAAAGCGTTTACAAAGTTAAAACAATTTTCGAAAGTATGGAAACAAAGAACTCAGGCGTAAACAAAGGCCAAAACTAGGGAGCAGAATGAACAAAGCAAAAACAGGAGACAAAAGACAAACCAGCAGCAGGGAGGACTGCAATAGATGAGATATTTATTAACATCATTCACCACTAACACTGCACAATACAACTATCTGTTGCGTGGCTTTATCAAAGGAATGGTGATTAACATGTCGAGTCATTCAATCAAGCAAGACTGGAATTAAAGCTGCAATAAAGGATACACTGAGCTATTTGATGACAGTATTTTGATTAACACCCACCAAATGCTTATTTCATCTGCAGGATTTGACATGAAAGGCAGCAGGAAGAGACAGCGATCCATGTCAGGTGTCTGCAGAACCCTTTAAGAGACTGAGGGGAACCGGACCGGAAGGGAAACGTGCTCTCTACCTCAGAAAAGTAGCTTGAGCTCCATAAATAGTGATGCACTGGAGTAAAAAAAAAAAAAAAATGAAGGAACCAACTAAGATCCTTTTACTTAACTGTTCAGCCTGTGAAGAATGCACACTTTCATTTATTTTGGTTGTCAAACAGGATGACACATTGCTGCTTGCTGTGGTTGTTTAGCAGGACCGATGTTTCACACCTGGACAATCTGAAGAAATGTGTCACATCCTAGAACTCTAGTAATTTGAGATTATTTCATGATATCTGCCCCATGTCATCCTAAATATTAATGGATGAAAGGTCCAGCAAACACAGTTTTAATACAAATTGGGCTCGTACAAAAAAAACATTTCCTCCCTTTTTCCTGGTTGATTGTGATGAGCACAAGTACTACATCTTCATTATATACCATATGTTATACTTACAGTGTCAGCCAATCATGTTTAATGTTGACATAGACACCAGTCATGTTGTATAAAACCAAATGGAGTCCTTAATTAACTTTTAAGTGCTTTATTGTTCATACTTGACCTTGGAAGCAATAGTTTGACTCTCTGCCAGCTAGTTTCTGTCTCGTAGAATAGAAATCACATTTATATCCAACTGGTCTGAAACAGCAAATACTTTTTGTAAGAAGCACAAGATTACATTTTATATCACCATAATGAGGAAATGTTGTTTACTATTTAACGGTTTCCAAAATGTTCATTTTGGATTTGCACATTTTTTCAGTGATAATGTATTTTTTTTTTTTTTTTTTTTATACAATCTCCACTTGGAGCACCTGAAGCTAGATAAAAAAAACCTTTTCAGGACATTTAACTGAAACCACCATCATTCCCTAAATTGAACCAAAGTGCTGTTGTTGCCTAAACCACATGTGGGACTCAGGAGGCAGACCCTGGTCAAAGCCCGGCACGTTGTAAACCCACATAGCCCTTTCCTGCGTTAACATAAACCAGGCAGCAATTAGGAATCCTCATTACGTATTTTAAAAAGCTAATTAGCGGTATACAAATGTAATTACGGGGAGACGGGGTTTTCTCCATGACAGCAGAGTGAGTAAACTGACCTTGAATGGGGATAATCTTGCCAAATTTATTCTCATCGTCCAAATTCTCTGATTTATTGTCTTTTGTGGAAAATTGCATTTAAGAAGAGAACATAATGATGATGAACAACTGTCTGTAAGTAGTAACTCTGTTTTTCTTTTTTATTGCTCAGCATGTTTTTTACAGTCCACTTGATTACAATTCCTTTTGCTGATTAAGTTCATGTAATCATGTCATTTGAGATACTTCCAGTGTCTCTCAAGCACATGTAGCATGTCCCTATACATAAAACTCACCATATCGGATGAAGGATTGCTTTGGGCCCCTGGGCATTGGAATACGTGATGTGTTATAGAGGGCAAGAAACAGAGAAATTAGACGAGAAGGAGCTTGGCAAAGCATAGTATTGTAGGCTATTGAACTGCTCTTCCTTGTCGTGAAAGTGTTTGGGGGAAAGAAAAGAGTGATGAAAAGAAGGCCTGCAGGATCTCTGCAGATAAGTGAATAAATAAGAGATAAATCAGAGTCAGGAGTGAAATGTCTCTCCTGCTCAGCATTGCTAAAATAGTTAGCAGTAAAACCTCTGCAGCCACAGAGTACTGAGCTTTCTAAAAAGCGGACTGGAGAGCCATAGTGTGCTGACGTCTGGCTACTCTGCTGTCATAACCAAACTTCCTGAGCCAACTGAGAGGGAAACACTGAGATTTCGTTTCCAATCATCACAGGTGGAGGACACAATACCGCTCCCATTTGATTCCTTGGCATAACAACGTCAACAGAGAGGACACTTCTTCAGCTTTAGCAGTCCCTGTGCTGTAACAGTATTTTCATACAGCGTTCTATCCAGCTCTCTCCCTCCCTCAGTCCCAACCCTACCATCAGAAATTCTGCGTAGAGAACTCAAAATGGCTGATGGGTGATTTTTGAGAGGTTTTGTGGGAGTTTGTGGTTGAGTGTGTGTGTGTGTGTGTGTGCGTGTGTGTAGTGCATCATGGTAAGGTCCTTCCTCTGGAGAAAGCATCGGAGAGCTGTCAGCAGCTTGATGGATGGTTTGGTAACGTATGTCGATCTAGCAGAAACGGCCAACCGTTACTCTTTTCACCTGACTCGTCTGCATTCGGGAGGAGACGCTAAGGAGGTGAAGCAGGAGCCGGAGAAGGAGGAGTGGGTAGAAAAAGAAGAGGTTGACGGAAAAAGGAGATAAAGCACCTTCCATCTGTTTACCCCTCCTTCTCCATTGAATCAAGGGGAGAGAAATGCTTAGGTAGAGAGTACTAACTCCAAGTTCATGATGGGTCCTATGGATCATGTGAGGTCAGGGGTTAACACTGGACACAATTAGCCAGATGTAATCAATTAAATGTAGACGTGACTGTGTCAGCAAAAATAAGTTTCAAGTTATTTGTTGTAATATGCACAACGGTTACAGGCAAGCAGTCATTGGCAACAAGACATAACAAAAAGCAAAGCTTCTTCTTCTTCTTTGATGAAATCCAACGGCCATTTGTGCTGAGGAGCACAGTCACGTCTTTGAGACTGACGTGGTCTGAATTGTGAGGGGAGGAGAGTCTCCAAAGCACAGATGACACCCTGAGCTCGAGAAGGGTGACATCTTAAAAAGTAGCAATCATTTCACTCTGACTTGTTGTATCTTTTTTTCCTATCATACGGCCTGACCTTATCTCATAAATGTGTCTTTTTGCTTTTTTTTCCCTCAAACTCCTAAATTCAAGTATCCATACTGTGTGCATCAGATTGAACAATACTGCACTTGTGTTGTTTCTTTTTTATTATGAGTCGGACTCCCGGCCTGCAAAGCATTGTTGATACTGAGGAGATCATCCTGGTGAAATAAAGTAAACTGAACCGTAGACTTCCAGCTCAGTCTTTAAACGCCTCGGTGATCTCCGAATGTCCAGCATTGCCAGACTGACTGAACTCGAAAATGAATCTCAAACTCACGATGGTGTCATGATGACACTTTGTTATGAAAACTGACTCCCAGTTGTGTTTTGCCCTATAAGAGCAGGAGAGACAGGATACTGTCTAAGTTATTAATGTAACTTTCATAAAGCATGATAATACATTTTTTATAAGATAATATTATACATTTTCTTTGCCACATGCTTCAATTTTTGTATCGCATTGCCGCGACCATTTCCTCCACATTTGCAACTGTGTTTCTTTAACTTGGTGAAACAGCGCCCCTCTGGATTGCAGTGAATGTCATTCAGTTCGGGTGTTGAAACGGGATATTGCACGTGCCAAGTGTGCCCAAGGTGAGCCAGGTGAAAGTAGCCTTCAATTGACAAAGAGGCACGTTTTTTGACTAATCACGTGTGTCTACGTGTCGCCTTGCTGCAGCAGAACGCTCACCTGTCAGGTGGGAGGAGAACCCTGTCAACAGACCAGGACGTTAGCGAACTCATCCAAATGAATGTAGCAGTTAATGTTGCAACGATATCTGGAGTTTTGGAGAAGAAAAAAAAAAAAAACATCTTCCCAAAGTTACCGCGGACTGAAAACGGATAATCGGACGCGGGAGGCCTAAGGTACGTTACGTGATGGACGTCAACACTGTTTCTCTTCAGAAGAAGAGTAGGAGACACTTACAGAGATTGACCTCGATGAAATATCAGCGGAGTAACGTTTATTATTTGTCACGACGCTCACGTAATCCGATGTGGGAGTGTGGCTTCTCTGCTGCCTTTTAAGGACATTGTCGATCCTCTGCAGGTAGGTGCAGATTTTAAATAACAGCTTCCTCCTCATCCCTGCTCGCTCTGTGGCCCGCGGGGGCTCTGTGTGTATGATTAGTGCACATGTTTCGTTGTGATAAATGGTTCTCTATATGCCTTCCTTCGCTGGATTAAGCTGTGGGTGTTGTCAGTAAATGAGTGGGTTTTCGGTTTGATTGTGGCCTTTTCTAAATGTCTGTTGCTTCTTGGACTTGAGATGCTCTTATAAATGAACTTTTGTAGCTAAACGCATAATAGCGCAAGAAGGATTTATTATATCCTACTGAGGGATGTGGGAATGAATGACTCCTAGGTAATGAGCGTTGCAGTGTGTTTTTATTCTGAGCATTAAGCCGACACATGTTAGGTAATACTTTTACAGTGTTTTAAACTAAGTCAGCAAGTTAAAAGGTTAATGTAAAGTAATTACTGGCATGAATGAGGTCTTGTTTCCCTTTTTCTGCAGCCTAATGGTGCACATTTCAGAGAGGAATAGTAGCTCTTTGCCCAATATTTTGGATTCAGTTTGTCCAGAAGTTTCATGTCTGGTGCTGAGATGTTTCCATACCGCACAGTTATTCCAAAGCTTAGATTTGCTCTGGGTACTAGCAGTTCCATCATACCTTTTCAGCTGTCTTTTAAAAAGATAAATCCTTGCTTTCTCCAGTAATATGTAAGCGGTGTGTAGGTTACTGTGGCAGGTGAGACCCCCGTCCTACCATTTGATGTAGGAAGTGGAGGAGAACGAATGGAGAAAATCAGCGCTCCCCTCCTCTTACTGGACCTATCTCTGGTGTTTGAATACTGCTGCACTAGTTGGTCACATCCACATGCCCTTTTTTTTTTTTTCTTCAATAACCTCCATTCTGATATGCAGGCAACACCCAATAATGTCACTCCTGATACATGGACATATCCTGAATTGTGCATATTCTGCAAACGCTCCTTGCTAACGAACGTAATAAATGAGATGCCAAATTGTTTTGCCGCCTTTTTCATGCTTTTGCTGAGCTGACAATCCACCGCCTCTTAGGCGAGCAAGGGTTTGTCAGAAGCCTCTCCTCCTCCACGCGGCTCTCTGCACCTCTTGTTTATTCCTTTTTATCTTCGGTCCAATCCCGCCGCACGCTGGATGAAAAATGGGAACCAGTGCATCGGCTGCAGAGGAGGCGAAGAGTGTCCTCGCTCAGTCTGTCACTAATGCTTCATTAGATACTTGGCGGGGCCATTCATCGCTGTTATCGCCTGGCCACAACGTTGCCCCCCCCCCCCCCCCCCCCCCCCCCCACACACACACACACACACACACACACACACACACACACACACACACACACACACACACACACACACCTTCTCTTCATATACACACACACTCACAAATGCAAGCATTTTTTTTTTTTTTTTTACACATTTAAGTAGCTGACACAATCATGTACTTTACTCCCCTACATATGCTCGGATGCACAGACACACAAACACTGGTTCTGCTTTCCTGTCATGCAGCACTGCTGATAACTCCTGCTGCATAAGCTTTGCCTTCTCTTGTTCAGATTCTGAATTTCAACGACCTCTGCACATTTTTATAAGAGTAATTATTCAACCTGCAAACATGCATTGGCTAGTAGGAAGTGCAGCATATGGATATTCCCGCTATGTAATTAGGCAGTTTCACCACTCGTACACACAGACACACACTAGTGCCATCATTGACTCACTGGAACCTCAGTGTTGATTAATCCCTGTGCTGCTGGAGAGAACTGTGTCATTACCCGATTCCAGCGGTTCGATACATCGATTAAACCATTACTCTGATGAGGAGATGTATTAAACAGACTGAAGGTGCTCTGCTCAGCATCCATTTTGAAACTCGATGCACTGGCTTGTGTAAATTATCTGCTCAGAGCATGTTAAACTTCAAAATGAGCTTCATTATGTGTGTGAAGCACGTCCTGACAGTTTTATTATAGGTAAGGGGCATTTTCTTTGTATTTTTTGTTAATCATTGTAACAATCACTGCATTTGTTCTCTTTGTTGCTTTTAAAATGCCTGCACATAAGCAACACCTATACAAAACATCTGTATGTAATCGGCTAAGCCAAGGTGTTAGCTGTGAAGCGTCTGCGTTCGTTTACATCCATGTTGTATTTACTGTATAGTCGAGATGTGATGTAGGACATTTCTTGGGTTCCTGACGTCTGTAATGTCAAAGCTGCTTTTCATAACCAACCCACGTCTTTTGATGTTGGAGCCAAATAAAAATCAGTTTGCATCCTAACTGAGGCAGAGAACAAAACTATTTTTATTTTTAAAATGTTCACACCAATCAGGACGTAAACAATACTTAAACAACAATGTAGCTTCAAAGTATGCAATTTTTTCCTTTTTAATTTTGCTTTCACCTTTTAGTATGTGTCTGGAGGGGCCACTGTACAATAATACCACTTCATTCTTCAGAATAGTTTTAAGGAGAGCTCAAGTGGAGTTGTTCAAGTAGGCAAATCTCATTACCTTCCCACATATTCTTGTGTCTGAGAGTTCCAGCACACAGTGAAGTTTGGGAGCACCAGAAAGTTCATTCGGAGGACATATAGTCAGAGTACATAATTGACAGATTCAACTTATGGTTTATTTGGTATAGGAGCACAGCTTATTATAATAACTTTGAAGAAGTCACTGCTTGTTGCGGGGGGGGGGATATACTTCTCAATTTAAAATGTGTGGACATCTTTTCTTGGCTCTGCTGTTGATGGATTTCCTTTTTTGTAGTGGCAGTCCTATCCGTATTTGTTCTGCATTGGTGGCTGTTTATTCCAGAAAGTGATCAAGCTATGGTTTAATTCAAGGTGGGATAGAAGAACAGACGTATTAGACGTAAGACGGTCCAAACCGATTGGGCCACATCTCCAGCGCACTCCCTGGCTGGGTCACAGTGTCCTCTGTCTGCTGCTTTGTGCCTCTCCCTGACAGCTCCATATTTCAGCTCCACGGGCATCCACCCTCCACTCTGCAGGGTTACAGACCAGACATACGGCAGGCACACAGCTTTTATTTACTTCCAATTTTTCAGTCCATTCATACCACTCGACAGTGCAGTCATTCAGCCTCCCAGAGGAGAACGAGGGAGTTCTCCATGAAGCTGGATTAGATAACCGGATAACAGTGAGAACAAGGAACCTACCGTGAATCCAAGGCGGTTTGAAATCTGTAAAACAAAATGTCAACATGCACGACTTAATCATATCCCTAAACACACAGCATTTCAAAAATACATTCAACTTATTTCATGCACATTTACCCTCCAGATGAAGGTAGCAAGCATAGACTGTACAGATGGACACGTCTCCACTTCCTCCCGACCCAATTACGAGCCGAGCAGCAACTAGCGTGAGAGCCACCCAGCTGCTGTGTAAGACACAACTAACCATAATACATCCTATGAATATTCATGATCAGATTGATGCATGTTCTCTTACTCAGACTCGTGATTCATGTTTCAGAAACGTTTAGTTTCTGCTATGAACACGCACGGCGGTCTCACGGTGCTGGCTAACCAGGGGAAATGTTTGCTAAGCTAGCTAGTAACACCGGTCTGTGACTGTATGACACCCCCCCCCCCAGACTGATCAATACACAGTTAGTCTGTAGATAGAGATCAATATACAGAAGTTTGAAATGGACAATCACGATTATGGAAAGTTCAAAGTTACATCTCCTCTACATTCCTACTCTTTCCTGAGCCTCTGGCCCCACGACTACTGGTCTGTAGAATGTTATGTGTAGGTCTTTGAAAATGTCAGTGGGCCATATTGCAATTTCGACAATTTTTTTTTATTCGCTGTGCACTTAGACGTCCATTCCCTGCATTACTTTGGTATATCTAAAGTCGATGGGAAACATTCTACAGACCTCATCAGGGCTTTTGTTCACCATCCTTCATTCCATCCCTCCGTCACTGCCTCCTTTCCTCTAAGTCCTGCAGCCCTCAGCCTCAGCGGCCTGGGAAATTAATTAAACATCTAAAAATGACAAACTACCTTTCTCCGACAACCACAGCCCCCCTTTCTCAAGACTTTAGGAACAGCAGATTGATTTCCCCACTGTATAGTTCTCTCAAGCCATGACTTCCTTGGAATTTTTTTTTTTGGTCAACTGTGACAAGAAAGTGGAAAAATTAATGGAGGGGCTGCAGAAATGTCAGTAGTAATGCTGATACGTGTGTGTGTGCGCATTCGTGTGTATGGTTTGTGGATATGTCAGCTGGTATATCCGTCTATTTACAGTATGTGCATGTGTCTACAAACAGCTGTGAAGACTGTTCATTAACTTTTGTCTCTGTTCCGTCAGCCTCCCCTTCCTGTTCTGTTCCATGTGTCCAAGTCAGAGAAGAAGGTCACTCAGTGGAGTGGAGCTTCCTACAGAGACCTCATCAGCATATACCATCATGATCAACGACTAGACACAAATACATAAATTGTTATAAATCTAGTAAAATTCTACCTCCTTAATTCAATTTATAAGTAGTAAAGAAAATAATTGATGTCTTACATGATAAATATATAAATTAAATAACTTCATTCTGATGAATCTCTAACATTTCTCAATTTGCCGCCCACTCTGGTTGGTTCAAGCCCGTTTTGAACCTGTAACCACAACCATCACTTATGTCGTGGCTTCTTAAAGTGCACCTGTACATCACTGCAGCGAGGTGAAAAGTTGAACCACTGATTAAGTGTATGCAGCAATAAAGAGCACACAGAAAAAAAAGAACCAATAGGTCAGCCACTGAACAAGCTGTCTGTCTTTTCTTCCGGAAATCCGATTACAAGCAAAGGTAATTGGCTTTATTTCCTCAGCAGACGGTGCAAAATTACAATTCTATGCCCATTCACAACAGCCGACGACTATTTTTGACTTCAGTGCCTTTAATCACGCCATTGGATACTTCCGTCTCAATTGAAGAAGATTTAAACTATCAGTTAGTACAGTCTGTAGTTTAATGGACAGCATTCATTGCAGCGTTTTAAAGAAATGTTCATTGAATGAGTTTCGGGGCCATCAAGTTATAGAAGCAGAAATGATTCCAGGAGAAGGTAATCATCCCATTTCTTTTTTTTTTTGTTTTGTTAAACCTCAGAGGGTCAGTAATTGTCATCTAATGGCCTGTTGATGACCTCCTGCCACATACTTACGAGGAGTAGAGTGAACAGACAGATGAGCAGAAACATTTCTAGATAAATTTGTGCTGAAATGATGTGTTGACAAAACTGTCAATTTATTTTCTTTCAAAGGAAATTGCCAACAAACGGCTGATTTCAGCTTCTGTTATGTGAGGATGTCTAAGTTTTCTTGAATATCTTTGGGCTTTAGACTGTTCGTTGAACAAAGCCAACACTTTGAATAGATCACAATGAGCTCTTGGAACTTTGTTGTTGTTGTTGAACTTCTTTTTTTAAAAATCTATTTTCTGACATTTTATCAACTAATCCATTCATAACTGAAGAATAATCGCTAGTTGCATCCATTCAATTAATGTAATTTAATTGACACTAATTTGCCATTTTGTGCCAGTTTGATCTTCACACACTTTTTACATAAAAATGGCACATCCATCAAATATAATTTTAAACGACTTGCTGAAGCTGTTCATCTACACATTTCTATATCGGGGGGTAAACAGACCATTTAATTAACCATTTGTTTTTTTAATTAACTCCCACTGACCCCGAGAGGACCTTGGTATAATGGCACATCACATGCTTCCATTGTCAGGATGGAGAGAACATGTCAGTGGGTAATTGAATACATTATGGGCTCATTACAAAATCTGTGACCCTGTTTTCTGAGCGCCACGCTTCCCCCTCCTCTGCTGAGTGCCATTCAGAGCTTAAAGTAAAGCTCTGTCTCTCTAGTGCTCTCAGCTACGGTAGCATTCATGCGCAATGTCATGTAATTTATCACAACATGGAAAGTGACAGAACAAGAGAGATGAATGTAATCAGTAGCTCATCACACTTTAAATCTAATGTTAGAAATGTCAAACCCTTAAAGTGGCCAAATCCAAACAATTTAGATATGCAAAATGACAAATGCTTTTGGTGGTAATCTATCTAGAACTGACGTATCTTATCTGCATAGCGTGCACTTGATCGAGGCCTTTTTAGTTTTAACATTTTTGGGTAGGCTAATTCTGTAATAATATAAAGAGTGACGGAGCGAGTCCCTGGTGTGACTGTTAACCCGGGGCGGGTTAAATAATTTATTAGAGCACTAAGTTCCGGTTAAGCATGATCAATTTACGGTCTATAACCTAGGTTCATTTGACTTATTAATTAACCAGAACCGGCATTCTTAAGTAGAGTAAAATAATTAAGTTACATTAAATGGAAACACTAAAGTTAATTACAAGTACCTGAAAATGTACTTAAGTACAGTAGCTTAGATGTACTTGGTTACATTACGCCACTGCTAGAGCAAGAGCACAGCATTGTTGCATGAACGCCACTAACTAACTACACTTGGGTGATGCAGTTTCCTGGGTCTCTTCAAGAGTAATGATCTCTGGATGATGAAGGAGCTCTGGTTCAAGGGTCTCCCAAAAGCCCGGACTTAATCCATCAAACAGCCGACACTTGTAGGGATTTGTGCATTTCTGTTAAACAGGTGAGGGTCAGAAGATGAGATTTAACAGAGAGGGGATGTTGAAGTTAGAATGACAATCTGGTGCAGCTTTCCATGTGCAAATTGTGAAAATAGTGACAATCAAAAGCAGTCACAGATTCTTCTATATTTTGTTTTACAAAGTTAAAGCAATGTTTTAAGTCAAACCTGATGATGCCTTACACATGATCCCATTCACTTCCACACAGTGAGGCAGACAGCTTCTTAATTAAACACTGGTATCGGATTGCTAATCAGTATTGGCAGATACCCAAAGCTGATGGTAGCCGACGATGCGGAAAACACAGATGAAATTATATTGATGGAATTTGAATGATGATAATTAAATCAGCTGTTAAACTTGGAATATCATGGAATTTGCTAAAATGTGGATGCAATTTAGGAAGATCAGGGTGTTTCCTACCATTATTAGTGTAACATTAACACCTAAGCTGAATGAACAGACGTCTTTTCCTTACGTCCTAGTCCCTCCCACCGGGGATGCATGGAGAGACCCAAAGAAACCATGGAAGGAGAAAGGATAAGGGAAAATATGTTTCCTATGAAAGGTGACAAGAAATATGCGTTTAAGCAGTGGTGGGCCAGCGAGGCCTTCTCTGCTGGCCTAGACACTGACAGAATCCCAAAGTTAGAGCTATTTTATTATTGTATTATTTTTCATAAATACACTTCATGTATTCTAAATATTTTTCCCATTAGCCATTTATCTCATTGCACAGCTACCGTCTTCCTCAGTTGCGCTACTTCCAGCGCAGCTTGTTTTAAGTAGAGCTTTTTTCCAATCAGATTTCGCACCTATGCTGTCTCTATGTAAAAAAATCTGCCTGGAGGCCTTCAGACTTACAAGTGAATCCCTTTGCAGTTTAAGTAAATGGGGACGATATTGTTGATTGTCATAGTCTTCAACCAATCAGATTTTTTAGTTTGACTTGTTGGGCGTATTCTTTGACATGTCAGCACCTTCTAGCTGGCCTACAAGTGCGTCATCATTAATGTAAAGCTTGAGTGGTCAGTGGGCTAGCGTGACTGTTGTGAAACTAGCTAGCAGAACTTTGTAGTAGTAACAGTTAAAGATATGTCAGAAGTTTTTACGTGGCATTACATTTTTTGCGTTTTGGCATGTTTGGCGGTGACAATCCCAATATCTACTGCCTCTGTCGAGCGGACATTTTCAGCCCTCAAACACATTAAAACGTATTCGGTCATATCACTGGCATCCATGAATCGAGAAGGTTCCAAGTACCCAAAGACGCTTTACATAGGGCAGAGACAAACAAAAAAACCCAACATTTTGGTAGAAAAGAGAAAACTGGAGAAGCTGTGCGGAATGAGTAATGTAGTGGAGGGTAGGGTGCAGGGGTTAGCAGGTGAAGGTGAGTTTGAAGAGGTGGGTTTTGAGGGCTTGTTTGAATGATGATAGGGAGGGAGCCTCACGTATGTGGATGGGGAGGGCGTTCCAGAGGGGGGGGGTGCAGCAGCTGAGGAAGTCCCTGTCACCCCAGGTCCGGCGCTTGGTCCTGATGGTCTTCAAAGTGTTTTCACCGGCGGACCTGAGGCAACGGGTTGGGGTGTGAAGGGGGAGGAGGTCTGAAAGGTAGGGAGGGGCCAGGTTGTTTAGGGCTTTGTAGGTGGTGAGTAGCACTTTAAAGTCTATTCTGTATTTGACCGGGAGCCAGTGGAGGTTGCGAAGGACCGGGGTGATGTGTTCATAGCGGTGGGTGGAGGTGAGCAGTCGAGCGGCAGAGTTCTGAACATATTGGAGTTTATTGAGGATTTTGTTGGGAGAGCCGATGCTGTTGCGGTAGTCGAGTCTGGAGGTTATAAGAGCATGGTTGAGAATTTCGGTGGTGGCAGAGGACAGAGAGGGCCGGAGGCGTGCAATGTTCCTGAGGTGAAAGAAGGCAGTTTTGGCGATGTGGTTGGCGTGGGGTAGGAAAGAGAGGGTGGGGTCGAGGATGATACCGAGGTTGCGGCCCTGGGTGGAGGGGGTGACGATGGAGCCATCAATGTTGAGAGAGAAGGTCTGGGCTGAGCGGGTGAGGGAGTTAGGGCCGATGATGAGTAGTTATTGCAGTTCAGTTTGAGAAAGTTCTGTTACATCCATGATTTTATATCAGTGAGACAGGTGGTGAGAGTGTAGTGGGTGACGGAGATGATGGTCTTGGAGAAGTAGAGTTGGGTGTTGGATGTCATCAGCGTAGCAGTGAAACTCGAGACCATGACGACGGATGATTTGTCCAAGGGGAAGGATGTAAATGATGAAAAGGAGGGGACCAAGCACGGAACCTTGGGGGACACTGTGGGTGACTGGGGAGGTGAAGGATTTACAGTTGTTTATTGCAATGAATTGATGTCGGTCTGAGAGATATGAGGTGAACCAGGAGAGGGCAGTGCCAATTATACCAAGGGAGTACTGGAGACGTGAGAGGAGGATGGAGTGGTTGATAGTGTCGAAAGCGGCGCTGAGGTCAAGGAGGATGAGTATGGTGAGGAAGCCAGAGTCAGCAGAGAGAAGTATGTCATTTGTGATTTTCAGTAGGGCAGTTTCTGTGCTGTGTTTCGAACGGAAGCCGGATTGAAACGGTTCGTAGAGATTATGGAGATTGAGGTGGGACTTGAGTTGTGATGCAACAGCTCTCTCAAGGACTTTGGACAGGACAGGTAGGGTAGGTTGGAGATAGGCCGGTAGTTGTTGGGGATGTCGGGGTCAAGACCAGGTTTTTTCAGCACAGGGGTGACAGCAGCGGGCTTGAGTGGGGGGTGGGGGTGGTGAGACCCCCACCCCGAGACCAGAGGACAGTGAGGAGTTGATGATGTTGGTGATGAGAGGAGAGAGAGAGAGGGGAGGCAGGCCTTGACTAAGGAAGACGGGAGGGGGGTCAAGGGCACAGGTGGAGGTCTTCATGCTGGAGAATATAGAGAAGAGGTCCATTTCAGTGATTGAACTGAAGGATGAGAGTGAGAGGCTTGGTTGAAAGTAGAGTAGAGACAAGTAATGACAAGGTGGGTGTGGGGGGGGGACAAAGAAGAATGAGAGAGGTGGTGAAAAGTCCACCTGATGAAGACAGAGGAAGGTGTGTAAAAGAAGAAGGGCTGACAAAGGGGGGAGGGAGGCTGATGGAGACTGAATCAGGGTCCCTGCCTTTCCAATTTAGTCTAGCTGTCATCCTGTCTGGTGATTAATGAGGTATGGAATGCCATCTGTTTTCCCTGGGAATTTCTCCTCTCCAGGATCAGAGATTGCCCTTCCCGATACTCCCACTCACTCTGTGTTTCTCCATCTCCAATGTATCTTGTGAGGCACCTTTTTGCTAATATGGAAAAGCCCAATTTACTTCAGACGCTGACACTGAGAAACTGCAGGGAGTTGGCAGGAAGAGAGGAAAGCTGAAGTGTTGGGGGACAGGAGTAGAGAAGCTATTAAGGTAAAGAGGGACAGTTGATGAAGTGTTATCACACAAGGTTGAGGACCACAGGGCACGAGGGAGGAGCTGGTAAGATTGCTATTTGTTACAAACATTACTGCCATCAAAGTCCAGAGGGATTACTGGAGCAGTGAACTGTGATGAACAATATAAAATCAAGTCCATTATTAGTTTCACCATGAAGGACATTTGGGGAATTTATCTTGTGGTTTAGAGATCATTTTGATGTAGATTTTTTTAAACTGTATTTATCTACAGGAAAATGCTGATTTAGAAGTTACTGTAAAGTTAAGAGACCAAATTATCCCCTTAATCCAAATTTAATCCAAATTCCAATATTGATATTTCGTCCTCTACTCTTGTATATATATAAAACAATGTACGCACAGCCGTCGGGAGCAATTTTGGGTTCAGTATCTTGCCGAAGTTTACTTAGACATGCGGCTTGGGTTTGATCTGTAGATTAGAGGACAACCTGCTCTACCTCCTCTGCAACAGCTGCCCGCTGCAGATATTCTCACTTTCCTTCAGGAATTTGTCGCTCGTTATGGCTGTACCGTTGTTTTACTATGGGGAGAGCCAACTAGGCGGAAGTCTATTGCCAGTGAGAGCTGCGCTCAGAGTTTAAATTATTTTAACTTTGACCTGGTTGTCGTTGACCTTTTTTTTTTTTTTAAAAGTTCTACCAATGAGATAAAAGCTGTATGCGACTTCGCCACTTTTTGATGACGTATACCTGTGCTGTGCTTTGCGCCTCTGCAAGTGTCTGCTTTGTGCAATGTGCCTTACCTCATGGTGAGCGAACGGGACATTGCTTATCATTTGAAGGCAGCTTAAAGGTACATTTTTCTACTTTTTCAGTTTGCGTCATAGGCTATCATGACGTCACAGTCTGGGCTGATAATGTAGCAGACCTCATGCCTTGGACTATCCATCAAGTTCAATCCTGGGACATGTCGGAGGCACTGTGTGGTACCCTGTTAGAATCGCTACAGGAAATAGAGATTTTATTGCTGCTCTACTGCTTGCTCTCGTATTGGATGAGCTTATTGTGATCTGAACTAAATGCACTTTCAGTTCATCCGTCTTGTATATATTTTGTAAAAGCTGGTTCGGTTGTTTTATTGCACTCTGAGGTTTCCAGGGAAGATAGCTGTTTGGCCTTCCAGCTCCCTGCCTACGTCCTTTGTAACTGCAGAGCAGCAAAGTCTTAAAACTTGTATCCAGTGAGAACATTTTGCATTTATAATGAGAGAAAAGACAGAAACCCCACTGTCAAAGTGACCTGTTGTTTGTGCAGCAGTGCAGGGACCACCATCTGGTGTGCAGTCTCATTCCTCTGGAGGTGTGGCTGCACACCAGGCAAGACAATTTAGAGCAGGCACAGCAACCTTTCCTTTATCACATTTTCATGCACCAGGGGAAACTCACCTGCCTCTAGTTTGAGAACAGTAAACTGGTGCAATCAGCTGATGAAGCTCCAGCATAATGTTTTAGTGCCAAACTAAAATGTTCCACTGACTTCCTGTTTTCATTTTTGGCTTGTGCATTTAGGCACCCCGGGCCTGATTTTGATGATTTAAAAAGAAAATAAAAGGCCGATGTGGTAACACTGCTTATGTTTGCATAAGTTGCCATTCCTCAGATTTGATGACTCCTGTGGTTACCATGGTAGTTATTTTATTTTGTAGACTCGTTTTTCTTGAACAATCATGTTACCTGATAACTGTGGTGACAAACACATTTTGTCTTCTGTCGCTTCTTCACAAAAAAATAAAAACACTGTTTTGTCAGTTAAACGCTTTCAATGTTCAGCAGCAGCAGTAGTAGGATCTTCCGTTTGTATTAGGAGTGACTGACACTGTGAGAGCGAACAATAAACCGTCAGACTGCAATAAATGAGATAGAACTGTGCTGGATTACATGTATGCATTGTTGTGAATCCCTTATGTTATGCATTGGATTTTGTGAAATGTCTTTGCCGTAAATTGGCAGCTACGAGCGGCTACACAGTCAAAACAGACGAAACACCAGACTTGCTCTGATGCACCATGGATTCAGTTTTTCATAACACTCTCATAGGGGATTGTGGCGCTGAATAACCACGAGAGTGACAAAACCGACACTGGAGCCACTCTTAACTTTTGCCCTGAGAACTGAACGTTCTGTTACCTTACGTTTTGCACCATCCACCAACAACAACAAAATATGCAATACAGGTTGTCCTGCACAGACGGTATGAACCTGAAGATGAGCAATATGGCCTCTTTACTTTTTTAACAACAGCATGGACCTTTCCCTTTTTAGTGCTCTATATTAAATATGTGACTATGTGGAAATGCCACCAAAGTTGGATACTTTTACCACCCTGAATAATTCCCTTGAACAGTCTTAAGGTATTATATACGGTGCAGAACACTTAGATATCAAGTTTTATGTTTGTGTCCAAAGCTGTTGTTTGAAATTGAATGTCATGAACCCTGAAATTATTGCATTCAGATTGTAGGTGTGTGTGTGTGTGTGTGTGTGTGTGTGTGTGTGTGTGTGTGTGTGTGTGCGTGTGTGTGTGTGTGTGTGTGTGTGTGTGTACATTCATAAAAACTTAAATAAATGTAGTGAGCGTAAACTAATCGGAGCCTTATTGCTTAACTTTCATCTTCCACACTTAGTCTTCAAATGTTAGATGTTTGTAAACCACCAAGAATTATTAAATAATCCCTTCAGTGAGTTTTTTTGAAAAACAAGTTAATATTCTGTATTGCATGAGTAATGAACATCTATAAACATGAATTCATAAAATGCAGAACTGCTTTAAAATACTGTGAAGTTTCACTTTTGGTCCAAGTTCATTTAACCTTTCAGGTAACCTCTACGACCTTTCTTATTGGGTGACGTATTATCTTTTGTGCTGTTCCATTTTCACTCTGTTTCACCCTCTGTTTTATTTCTTATCCTGTTACATAGAACTCTTACACATTTTTTTTAGTTTCTGGAATATCGTACTCCTTTTTCACCCTATCCATTCATCTCCGGTCCATGAGTTTTTAGGGAAAAGTCATATTTCCCCTAAGTTTTAATTGGAGTTTTATTTCCCTCCACAGTCTTGGATTTACTCGTGGATTTCTATAATACCAGATGGGACAATTACCTTTTGTCACTTTTCTTCAGTTAATCCCCATCAGCCGACGTCTGAGTAATTCAATTCTATAACCGAGCTTGGCCCGTGCTTGTGGATGATTATAGCTACGGTGTTACGCTGGTGTCACAGTGACAGTGGCACAAAAAGGAAGCTGACTCACTTATTTTCCCTTTCACACTCTAACTGGATTTTGTTTCTGTATTCAAATGCCAGACCTATTGTTGCGTTAAACAAGCTGACTGTTGTTGAAAATGGCACTTATGAAGAAGACATAAATCAGAGTATTATTTTAATGTGAATTGTTGTTCAACTGTTTGTTCTTTCATACATATATTAAATTGAATTGACAGAAACTGTCATTTTGATAGAGGGCATTTGTTTTTTTTTACTACAAATACAAAGATTAACATAAAAGATATGAAGACATGAGTGATTCATGCTTCCTGTCCGAACAGACACCTCTGTGTGGGATCTATTTGTCCTCCTAGACTTCACAGGAAAGGTGACCTGATACTGTCCACTTGGCCTCCTTACAGAATCCCATGGCTCCAATTAAAGCCTTATGATTGGGCTTAAGTGTGCTGCAAGCCTAACTAACTACAGCACACAGTGTCTCTCTAATGACAGGTGGTTTGTCAAAAGTCATGTGTGGGCTAAAAGTTACAGAATAGTCTTTTCAGCAGCTTGCTTCTTCAGTAAATGGGTCTCTATAGCCAATTAGTCTGATCAAAGCAAATATAATAATGGCTCTATGGTTACCACCGATAATGACAATGAGGGATGAAGCTTAGAAACCAAAGACAATTGTCCCTGTTCTTTTACGATATCTTTATCGTAACCTCAGAGAATGTACAGGAAGCCTCACAAAATGACCATTTGTATATCAATTACTCACCACGTAAAGAAAACTTTAATTTCTTTCCTTGTCGCCTCTGAGATCTATGTTGTTCTATTACTCTGCAATATTTGAAACGGATCCACTGTCAAAAAGAGTTTAAAATTACTTTTTTAAGCAGTTAATGCTAACCTCAGTGACAACTTTATTGCTTTTTTGTTCCTTCTTCCTGATAAAAGCCGCCATGCATTTTGCCAGTTGAAAGCTTTTAATGTGATCTAACAGCAGAGTGTTTGGTCAGCACAGCGATACGGTTTGAAAAGACTATTGTGATATCAATGAGATAAAATAAGAAACGGTGACGTTGGATTACAATCTTGCAAGATTCATTAAATGTCTATTGCTGGAAAAACACTAACCATAAATAAAATATATTTAATGTAAATCCTTTATATAACTTTAAGCGGGATTAACCATTGAATTGTCATTTTACACACATCTGATGTTGCAGTAAAAAGCATGAACAACCTTTCTGTGGTTCTTTATACCATAAAGAAGGGAGTTGAATTTTCTCGGTTGGTTGCCCTTTTGCTTCTGTTCAGTAGACGGTTTGTATTTCACCCTTCAGTTCACTACTTTCTGTGGGCAGATGAGCAAACAGTGCACCAAAACGTGATTCTCATTTGGGCATATAGTTATTTTACGGCATGTCATGTTGCATTTATTTGTGTCTTTTTCATGAAAAATACCACTTGGCATTGCGTTGATGAGCAGAATTCAACAAATGTAGATGAAGAGATGATTGCCCATGACCTCAAGACAGGTGACACACAACAGAGAGGCAGCAACACATTTTAATGTTCTCTAAATAAAGCTTTTGGCAACAAGGGAAAGTTCATGTGACCGGAGAGGGAATAAGCCTGTATCTGTGGCAGCAGTAACCAGGTTACAATTACAATCTATTAAGGAGAAATAAATAAATGATCCCTTGAATGTGTGAGAAATGTGGTGGTGGTGTGTCTCAAAGATAAATGACGTAGTGACATCATTTGGCATTAGCATAAGAGCACTTTGGAAGACGGGGAATGTAGAAAGAGGGAAGATCTATCCATCCATCCATCCATCCATCCATCCATCCATATATATATATATATATATATATATATATATATATATATATATATGATATTAACCATACAGAGAAGTGGGATGCTCAACTGTTTCAAATTGCTGACACCTTTAGTGCTTTACATTTCTACAGAGATGTTTTTTAATGCACACTGCATTGACTACAGGCCCAAATCCCCCGAACCAGCATGGGCCCTTCTAGCAAATTAGCATCTACCAGCAATTCCTGCAGCAAATTATTGCAAGGTGGGTTGCAGTTGTGGCCACCTTGGCAGAGAAATTCCCACTCATTTAATATTTTATTGTTTTAATGAATCTTATTTGGACCAAACTGTCACCCGGCTTTCAAAGTTGCATACAGTAATTAACCTTGACAACGCCACGTCAGAAAGTGTCACTAAGCAGAGTGGAGCATTCAGGGACCAGCAGATGGAGTGTCGCATCAGAACGTGTTACTATTTTATAAAGCTAAGTAGGTAGTGTTTTTCAGAAACCTTTTGTTATATATATATATATATTTAAATTTTTTTACACTTTACATCCCAACAGCAATCAATAAATCAAATGCTCTGACAAAAAAGAAGAAAAAAGATGACCAATGGTAGGCTAACAAAAACACAAACAATGTGACGGGCTCACCAGTATATCCTTGTGTTGTCACTGTTAATGATTCATGTATTGTACTGCTATTAAGGGGTGCATTGACAAGAATCTGGCAATACAATATCTATCATGATACAGAGATTAGGATTCAATATATTGCGTTACTGCAAGCAAGGTGATATATTGCTATTTGTCAAATGTCAGGAACACTGTCATAGTATAAAGATGAGGCTGAAGATGGATTACAACGCTGTTATCTAGCGGTCGGGGGTTTAAACACCACATCAAATTCTATTGCGATACTCGAGTAAATCAATATTTTCTAACAACCCTATTTACTATATCAGTATCAAAAATAGAATATCAGTAAAATAAGTGTTACCGAGTAGAAAAATAGATATTTTCAACTGAAAATATTGATTTGCTTGAAAAAAAAAACAAAAAACTAGACTTACTGCTCAATTGATCGTCAAATCATTGCAGCACTAGCTTTAATGTTAATTTGACACAAGCCCTGCCTCAGACACTGACAAGAGAGGATACATCCCACAAACCTACTTCCTCTAAAACAACTCATCCAGTGCAAGACTTGATTTGGTTCTGTTACCTATATGCTTGATCTCTTTTTATCATCACTTATCTCACCACGCTTTAGAAAACCTCATTTTCTGCAGCAGGCTCTTACAGTCTGTTCGGCTCAGTCCTGGTTGTGGTTAGATTGGATTTGGGATATTGTAATATGGCATAGGTGTTGTCTTTTGTCTTTTCAGGGCTGCATTGCATTATATCCATATTACTGGTGATTATCTATTAAACATCTTATTGTGTAAATATTTTTGTAAAACCACCAATAGTCAACTCTGCACTATTGTCGCAGTATCGATATCGAGGTATCGGGTCTTTTATATCTTTTCTATTTGATCCTCTCCATATCGCCCTTGTCCAAGGTATGAATTGGAAAGCCTGTGAGAAAATTCATGGTGGGCAGTTTCAGGTGACAGCGGACTTTATTAATGAATTAACTGTGGAATCCCATGTGCTGTCTGCACTCATTTACAATGTGTTTCATCAGAATGCTGGCTGGACCCAATGGTCACATGGCAGCTTGCCAGATATTACAAGCTCTTCAGTCTGGTATGTTTGGCAGCAGTCAAAGACAAACACTCTTGTAGTGCAGGAACCATAACTATCAGTATTATTGAGCGCTTCACTGCGTATAGATCACTCAGTAAGTGTTTGTTTGATATATGGACATAACATCTGCGACAGTGTTCTTTATGATGGGTCTTTCTCTGTCATCTTTCTCCAGGTGAGAAGTAGCTCATCTGTTTTAGCAGCTTTTAAAGTCAATATTATAGAGTAAAGATAATATTTCTGATTTATCTACAGCATGATGGCAGTTTTTAACTTTTGAGTTTGCATTGGTTTAATTAAACAACAGATCAGGAGAGCTGGAACACGTTGTCTTGTATTGTGAAGGGAATGGCTGTCATACATTTTTGATGTGATGATTATTTGACAAAAATATAATATGATTACAATATGATGGTGATGTCACCAATCATGTGATCGCGTGTTGTGTATACTGGAAAAGATAATGTGCTTGTCTATTAATGTAATTGCATTGTCAATCATTAAGTCTTATCACATGATTCGCCTCCTGTACTAAAATGTGCATTCACAGTATAAAGAAACAGTTTTACTCTACTTTATTCCCTTCCTATCCCTGACTTTCTTAGTGGCGGACTTCCCCTGTCGGACACAAGCTTGTAATGTTGTAACCTATTTGCAGGCAGAAGATTAAAGGTCCTGACAACATTTAAATTATAAGATATATGTCAACTTTGATTTCTGTCAAATATGAGCTTGTAACAAGACAAATCTGCACATGTAAAAGAGGAGTTTGTGTTCCTATTGCGGTGTCACATATTCCTTTGGTGCTTTACTCTCTCTCCTCCCGCTGGGGCTCAACTTTTCATTCCATTCCATCTCATTTCATTCGTTCAATGAATAAAGAAGCTAAAAATGAGAGAGAGAGAGAGAGAGAGAGAGAGAGAGAGAGAGAGAGAGAGAGAGAGAGAGAGAGAGAGAGAGAGAGAGAGAGAGAGAGAGAGAGAGAGAGAGAGAGAGAGAGAGAGAGAGAAGCTGACTTGCTCTTATTTTTGACAAAAGCTGAAAGGGTTGGTGCCAGAAGGTCTTTTACATTCTACTCATCCCAGCTTCACTCCAGTCTTGCAGCTATTCAACTGGTTAATCAGACATTGAAAGAAGTCCATCACAATGCCCTCTCAACAGCTGTATTGATTATTGGGGCGTCTCTTTACTCCTCCACTCACAAGGGGCTTGATTGTTAACAGTGGAGACCAAGGACCAAGAATTTCAGAAAAACAATCAGCAAAACATTGCTAAAGGCGCACTGAAGCCTGCAAGAGATTAAAAATGAGTGCTGAGAACAGATTTGTTCAACTTTAAGTCCCTCTACCAATTTAAGTAAGTCTCCATTGAATTCGCTGGTGGGTTGGATTGTAGTGTGCTTGTATATCTCTTGGTTGTTTTCCACTGATAATGTAAGGTTCACACGAGGACAACTTCTCTCATAGTCCATAATATAACATCTGCGCATAATATAACAGTAATATAATAGGCTAATCATTATGTTGCGGATATAATTAGTGAATCTATTAATAAATTATATAAATCGTCATTGTAGCACACATGGATTCATTTTAAGATGTCCATCACACGTGAATCAAAAACCACTTCTTTGTCAGTTGCCCTTTAGGCACTTAATCTCCATCTGTGCCGGAGGAATCACTCAGTGGATAAAAACACCAAACTCCATTACTTGGCTGCTCTCATCTCTGTGTTGATGTGTAACCTGCTTTCACCCCTGCTGTAGCCAGGTGAACAATGTGCTTTTTGACCAGGTTAAATAGATTTACGAGGAGAGATTGAAGATGAAAACAAGTCTTCTTGACTTTGGAAAGTTGGCATCGTTATATCGGACAATTAGGGCAATTAGATAGTCATCGGACTCCTCCTTTGATTTTGTCTGCGAATTTAAAACGTGGGATGGCTTAGTGGTATTTTCAGGATCTCCAGTGAATAAAACAAATCTTGTGACCAGGTTGGAAGTATACCCTGACAGTTAATACCCTCCTCGGAAAATCAATTTGTTACATAGTTTATAACATTATACAATAAGTAGACAGTAACTTCATTAGCCGCTTACTAGGTTCACTCCAGGTAACCTTTATTTAAAGCCTGTTTATATATAATTTTGTCAATGGAATTGTTCAACATCTGTACTTTTTATTTATTTTTTCACCTAACTGCACTCTGAATGGAGCCATTTCCTAAGCCTAGTCCCCCTTTTTAAATACCTTTTTATTGCCCATCAAGCCTGCCTTTCATGGATGGAACATAATGCAGTTTACAACTACAATAGTGGCAAATTTATCCCCCAAAATCCTTGCTGTTTTTTTTTTTTTTAAATGATGGGTCCCTGATTTCAGATAGTTAAACGGAAGCAGGATAAAGAGACATCTGCTGCAAACTGACTTTATCAGCTGTAGCCAGCTGGCCAATTAAGCTAACTTTTGCTCTGCGAGTTGGTTGAGAACATCCGCCCCGGATTACTTTCTAAGGTTTCAAGGGGACTTGTTTTAAAACAAGAGCCCTGTAAAAGGTCCTTCAATATGCACTTGATGGCTACAAACATGATATTATGCTGAAAGTCTGAGGCTGAAGCTAAGAGTCCAGACAATAAGACGGCATCGTCATCCATGTAGACGACACGGGAATAAAGAAACGGCATTGTTCTTACATTGCAGTGTAGTCCTATTATAAGAACAGACTTTTGTTTCATTCTAACATAATTAGTCAGCCTACGTTAAAGCAAACAAACGTACAAATTAAAGGAGCAGTTGTAGGATTTAGTTGCATCCTTCGGTAAAGAAGCAACAGATTTTTCAGTTATGACTATGCTGTTACATACATGTATTACATATCTACTATTCATCCGTATATGGCATATCACACTTTAAGCCTACTTAATATTAACCCCTCCAGTTTTTAAAGTCGTCATCAAAAGAAAGCACTGCACATTGATTTAGATTAAAAAAAAAACGTTTATTGAACTTCTCCCCTCAAAAAATATTCAAATTGATTTTGCTTTGGTATCAACTTGTCTACATCAATGTATACAAGATCTTGACGGCACATAGAAAACAGTGGCTAAAAGTGAATTACAAAAAAATCAAACACACTGTGATCTATGCGGTAGTACCACACCACTTACAGCTTAGACATTCACTGAACACGGCATCGATGCACTGCTTTTAGAAACTCCGCAGTTATCTTTGTATTGCAAGAAAGAGAAAGTGTCAAATCAGTTATCAAAAAATGTAACAAAATGCAGACAAGCACATGGCAATCAATATATACAGAATAAACATATTCCATCAAAAAGACATTTGTTCCCTTGAATAAAGTCCTTTCGTGATGGAAAATAATTTCCGTTTCTTGTCAGGATTTCCTTTGATAATACCAGTTGTTCAAAGACTGTTGAACACAGAAGGCGGACTTCTGTGGAAGAAAATAGTTTGAATACTGTAGCTGATGCCTGTCTGCGTAAACTGCTGACTAGTATGTGCCTATGAGCAAGGCACTGAACTGCTAATCATTGTTAAGGATGTTTGACGATCACTTGCACATTAAAAGGGCTTTGACATCAGTTTTTTTTTTAACACATACGCCCTGCGCTTTGGGTTTAATAAAATCCAGCACAGTTTAAAAAAACAGATTACACGGCTTTAAGTACATGTGGAAATGTCTGTCTGAAAAAAACATTCCAGAGACATTTTCAGGATAAATTCTCAGAATTTTTGCAGATACCGCGCATCTGTATCATTAGACTGAAAATTACCAGATATTGTATTTTCTCCAACCACATTTGCATGTGATACTGCAACAGTGCACATGCACACAGTTATTGAAGGAACATTTACCTATTTCACTATTCCTAAGTCACTATTCCTGACAACTTTAATGGAGCTAGCATGCTAGCAATGCTACTTCCGACAAACAACTTATTATTAAACCACTTAATTGAACACTACTTATGCACTTCAAAGTGACGAGTGATGAATTAAATTAATAAAATTACTGGCAGGGAATAAAAGCTAAAAAGACTGATCCGTAAAAATCATTATCAGTACATTCCCATTACTCTAGTCTCTTACATCTTTTTACATCTTGCCCACTCTAGAAAAGACTTTAAAATTCTGAGGGTAATAAACATCTTGTGTTCTTCAACCTCACTTCGTACCCACATTCAGTAAGCAGGCGATACAAAAATACATCTTATCCCTCTTCCTGCACTCCAGACACATTTCTGTTATGCCAAAGTGAATGCTTTACTGAACATCATATATTGCACAACATAAATAAGCCCTACAATTCCTCTTCTGTTACAATAACAGTCTGACTGTCCTTTCTCCAAAAATGCGTGATAAAAACATTGTTTAAATGCCCGTTCCTAGCAGGAGAGATATATATATATATGCTTTTTCTTTGCAGAGAAACGCAGACTCCCAGCTTCTGCGGGTTTATATTATCCAGAGGCAGTCCAAGATTTGCCACCGGTCCGTCATGTCTACTAGCCAGGGTAAAGCTGATGCTTTAAATCCACCAAGACTTTCAGGCTGCTGCTCTCCAGGCCTCAGTTACACCACCACTCTCATAATTAATGACTTCCTTGCTGGGGACTTTGGGATTTCATGGTTATAGCCAATCATTAGCCATCAAAGTGGGCCACTAGTAGTACGACAGGTTTGTTGATGTCTGAAGAGGGGCCTCTGGTGACATCGATTGTTGGTTCCACTGAGGGGTCCAGTTGGGGAATGGCGGCGACCGGTTCACCCAGGAAGGCTGCCATGTATAGGAAGTCGTTGGTGCGGCGGGGACCAGTAACTGCTAGACCCCTCATGGCCTTGGTGGCAACCTTGGAGGAGCTCTTTAAGCTGGAGCCTCGTCGAGGAGTCTCACAATGCAGTAGGGCTTTGAAACATCTGTAAAACTGGGGCAAGCATACAACACAAACACGGGATCAGAAATGGACTGTGATGCAAAATAAGTCAAGAAACCACCCAGGATGTAAGCCTAGCCAACACAAATATGTCTGTAGTACGTTGTTGGACATATGTTATCGGAATGCAATACATATGAATGTTACATCCATAACATATATTGCTCAAACATGAATCTCATTCAAGCTGCCGTTTGGAAAGTTAATTTCTCTCTCTCTCTCTCTCTCTCTCTCTCTCTCTCTCTCTCTCTCTCTCTCTCTCTCTAAACACTGGTATCGGTTCTGTATCTGCATAAAGCCCAGGTTTCAGTATCAGGACTGAAAACATGACTTCAATGCATCCCAATATTCTACTCCACTACGTGGAGTAGAATATTGGGAAGTTCAATATATTATTATATGAAATACAATGCATTGTTATACAGTAGATGCATGAATTAAACTACTCAACACATTGACAAAAATTTGCTCTATTGAAGCCAGTTGCAACATTAATTAAAATGCAGCATACATGTTACTGCATCACTGATAATCTAATAATCTAATCTAATAATTTGGCTGCATAGTGAGTACTTTTACTTTCAAGCTTTAAGTACATTTTCTTGATTTTATACTTGCATACTTTCTTTCAGTACGATTTTGAATGAGTTTTCTTTAATCGTGGTATTAGTACATTTACTTAATGAATCGATCTTGCTGTGGCTTACTTCTTCCACCTCTGCTATTATTCAATGACGCTGGCTTAGTTTGTCTCTCCCTGCCTGCGCTGTCGTCGTCAGTGACGAGTGAGTCGGAACCCCTCATTGTCTCTCGCTCCCCACCGGCCTCCTCCTCTCTCATTATATTGCTTTTGATATAATCTGCGGTAGACTGCTGTATCGTAAAGTGCTCCGCCAATACGTACATGCGCATCCCACGCTGTGCAAGGTTGCGTATGGCGTTTAGTCTCAACCTTCGCACTTAAAACCAGGTAACCAGCACACAGCGCGAGGAAAAACCTCGCAACCTCGCATCTCTGCTCAGCCTGCACAAATACTGTCCCTTAAGCACGGGTCTGCAATGAGCGGGAGCTCGACCCTCCCTGTGCGAGCTGGCAGCTGCTCAATGCTCCCTCTTCAAGGTGACTTTTGAGACTTTGGAGGCGAGGATGGAATAGACTGTGGCTGATGTCTCTGATCCATAATGATCGTCATGCACTCGCATAAGGGTACTCATGCGGGTACTCAGTAAGCAGGTTTCTGTGTCTCCATGGTTCTTCACACTGCTACAAGGCAGACATGGCTGGACATATAACAACCCTTTGGTTACACAGAAAGAGGGGGGGCAGCTAGAAGTAGTGATGATGAGATGAAGCTTCATTAAGCGTTGAAGCTTTCCAGCAAATTGGTTCGCAACAGGGTTCGTTTCGTTTGCACAGACAACACCACCTTGTTGCCAAGGGTGTAAAGCAGATCTATTACAGATGATCTCAACCATGTAATTTGTGATCGAGGCTACTGTATTTTGTGCCCGTAGTATAATTGCCTTGTGAGTTTTGCAAAAACAAAAAAAGTGTAGAAATCGATTCTTTGGTCAATAATTGTTACATAATATAATAATGGCTGGAGGGGCAATATTAGTGTTCTAAAACTGAAGTGGCAGTGGTTTAACTGGGTAGAGGGGAGACTTTATTCATGTTTGTTCAGGAACAATAATTTCTCAATGTTAGGCTTTGAGCGTAATCAAAGACGCCATTGATTCTAAAACAATAAAATCCTAGATACACACTTCTTTGATTATGCCGTATTACTCCGAAGCCTCGGCGCAGCATGTAACATCACTAGCTATGAGGTCCTCCACTGACTCATCTCTAAAGAGGCTGAGAGAACAGGCCCACTCTGCCACTCTGGATTTGCATTGTATCAACCTAATGACAAAGGACGCAAAGATAAGAGTCCTTCTGCACTTCAAGTTGTAACCGAGTATTTTACACTGTAGTAGTACTACTTTACCCTAAGTAGAGATCTGACTACTTCTCCCACCACTGTATGTTAACATTCATTTATAGAAATATAAACTCACACACAATTTTCAGATACATGCAGTGTTCACCTCTCAACCATCTGCTTCTCTCTCTCTCTCTCTCTCTCTCTCTCTCTCTCTCTCTCTCCCTTTACACTGACTTGAACGTTTTTCTGCACTGTTTTCGCCTCTACTAAAATGACTTGTTTCTATTCACCCATCTTATGTGATTAATGGAATATGTATAACGCCCTCACTTGCCTGCTCAATGTAGCCCACACATGAAACTATTGCAACATGATGTATGAATTCCCCCTTCCGTTTCACACACTATCTAAAGTAGTGAAGTGTTTCGGTGTGATCAGGGCCTCACCATTTAATCTCTTTTGGAAAAATAGAAAAGAAATATTTGCTCTTTCCACCTGGCGCTTAACGCTCTACCATTCCTCCGCTACTCTTCCTGTTGTGAGTCGAGCTCTGAAAGTCAATTAGTTATAAATTCTACTGTGCAAGATTTATTAAGTTGCAATTGATTTTCAGCCTGACCAGATAACAAGATATCATACTATAACGTATTTCTTCAAACTGTTGACATGGTTTCAATAATTTCACATAAACCTTTTCAGGGTTACACCTCCACAAATGCTGTATTCTAACCAGGGCCAAGAGTCCGAACACATGAAAATATTTTGTGGACAGCGGACTGTCTCCAAGGCACAGAGGAAAGGTATTGAAATGTATACACCATCTGTCAGGGTATGATAAATGTACCCCTGGATACATTTTTCAATCTAAGAAACAGATCTGGAAGTCTCAGGATTATGATTTAATGCAGATCTTCCTGTTCGACGCCAACCTTTGCACATCACAAAGCCCCTGTATTACCCAGCTCAAAGTCCAGGTATCTGCTGATGGACAGGCAGGAAGATTCTGAATAATTGAGGACCCTAGCAGCAGGTTGAAAGCATAACAATGCATTCAGGGTATTTGGCTGTACTTAAAATTCCAGGCATTTCCAACCAAATCCAGGGCATATTCACAACACAGGCAGTCACAATTTAGACAATTTTCAAATCCTCTTCCTCAGTTCCTGTTAAATCGGGACTCTGAAGACGCCACTCTTGAGTAAACGTAGTATACTTAGTATACTTACAGTTTCAGGTATACTTATAGTCTACTACATTTTCTCATGAGGACAAAATATGATGAAAGCATCTCGCATCTAGTTGGGAGGGAAGATACCACAAAATTCACATTAAAAACATTTCAACTGTGAACAAAATGATATGTTGTGACAGATATGGAGACGGAGACAAAATAGTGGGTTGATGGATACATTCATTAATCCAAAGTAACAGGAAGATGCTCAGTAAAGAAATGTGATGTAAATGTGGGCTTGTGCTGAAAAAGCGTACCAAAATTATAACTGGGGGAAAAAAATGTAATATGCTGTCATACTCCTACTAACAAGTAGTGCCTGTGTAGTCAAAGTAATATAGTTTATTAATAATCTGTGCCATAGAGCTCCTGGGTGATGCTACATCCTTACGATGAGCAGCTGCACTGCAATCAATCCCCGTCCTGTTTGCTGTAAATACTCTCTAGCGCAGCTGAGAATAGTCTTCAATAAAGATACTCTTTACTCCTGTTTGAGAAATGTTTGTTAGAAACTACAGTGCCTGGCTCTTTAGGGAAATTACATAAATATTTACATCTTAATAATTAAGTAATAAACAATGGGGTACTGAGGCTGGTAGACGGACTAACGCGTTGCTGATTTTGGTATGTGGCATGTAGGCAAGCAATGTACTGCTTTGGAAGGGGATGAACTTTCCCTATAAATGACAAAACTGGAAACATCTCTCAAACATGAATTTAAACAGCACCACAAACTCGTCTTGTTTTTTGTATTTATTTTGTAGTCATTTCACGCGACATTGAGCTTCTCCTGCATGCAGAGCGGGAGAGACGGAGAGAGAGAAGTGCCTCAGGACATCGCCAGAAAGATCCTCCTCGCGATATCTATGGGCAACACATGCGTCCCCTTTGTATGTTTGTCCGTAACGTATAGGTCATCTCAGAGCGAGGTCTAGCGCAGAGATGTAAAGAAGCAAGAGAATCCACATGCCGATGCATACTCCCTGCTCCCCTCAGCTGTCCAAAGAATATATGAGTAGTAGTAGACAAATGGAAGAGAGGGAGATGGAGACAACAGGAAAAAAAAAAAAAAAAAAAAAAAGGTAGAGGATGACGTGAGTTCAGACACAGGGGCATCAAGGCGAAGGTCAAGAGAAAGGTGAAGGCAATGACAGAGAAATAAATAAAGTATGACGGGGAGATGGAAGGAGCGACATGCACTGATGGAGTATTTCAAAGAGAGAGGGGTTGGAGATGACACAGGAAGCTTCATCTCAGACTGGTCTCATCTGGTTTGGGCGATGCTCTCTATGAGTGAGGCTGATCCTCTACGGATAGAGCACGACAACAAGAGGGTCAAATATCGGGCATCTTCTAAGGCAATACGGTGCTCATCTATACACAGGTGTTATATGTTATTACCAGTTCTCACACGGCTCTGCAAGAGGAGACGTCAAGTCATTACCCAAATCTATGCATGTATTTGAGGCAATATTTAATGTTCAATCATTGGTTACATATCTGCATAAATTAATAGATCTTACTTCTTTTGAAAGAGCTCTTTGTGACACTGCTATCAAAAACCTGTCGGTGTAACCCACTACTTCCATTCGACGTTTACGTGACTTAATTCCAATAAACGTCCCGGTGATGTGCAGTATCCTGCAGATCACAGAATATGAAGCCGGAAAAATAATGAGTGTCAAGACAGGAGCGTGTGAACAGAATGACAATCATCTGATTTCCTGGCACATTTCCAATTTGGCGAAGGGCTGCAGTGTGTTTTACATTGTGTGTATTAATTATTTCCACACACACACACGTTTGCTGGAACTTTCAAATATCACAGTTAAGATTTTCTGCAACTTCTCATTTCTGTGATGGAGAAGAGCAAGTGACTTAATCCATCCCAACAGATCAGTTCCCAGTCTCAAACATAATTTTTTTTTTTTTCATGTAAGCAAATCTATCCAAGTTCTTATTTAAAGTGGCCTGAGGGTTGAGATGATTTTGAAAAGCTTAAATAAGCAGCTCCCCTGAAACCAAAACTTTGGTTCTTTTTGATGATGTTCGTTATGGATTCCTATCACAACTTTTTCCAGAGGCACCGTGCTTAAGTAACTACAATAGGCATTTACATATAAGCTCCAGTAATTCAATTTGAAAGTTTTCATTATCAAGGTGCTGAGTGCAATTAAACTGTAACTGGGATATTCTGCCTGCCAAGGACTCGCTACACTGTTGAGTGCTCTGTTGGAATTTCTTTTTAATGACATGATAAAAAGTACATCATTGTGAGTTGACATTGGCCTTTGTCTTTGTCTTGGTTTTAATACCTGCGTACCTGATGAAAAGCCCATTTGGGCCTGAAACATGATTCTATCTCTCATGTAATAAAAAAGACATTTTATAGGGAGTGTTGAGATCTTGAGAGACAGAAATAAAGAAATAAGGCCATTACATTTTCATGTTACTTCCACTATGCCTTGTTAACACATTCTTTCATGCAATCTGCATCTGCAGAGACAGGTTTAAGAACTTTATGATTCATCTTTTGTTTAATAGGTTTGAATAGATGACGCAGGACAGAAACGACAAGTAGCTCACCCAATTGGTTCCAATCATTTAAATCATTTAACCCATTGTTTCTTTTAAGTTCACTGAAAAATGTTTGTACGCTATAAGAGCTTTTATGACGTAACTTTTACAAATAGTTAACTGATAAAAGCACTATTTACATGTCCAGAGATTATAGAAAGAAGGCCAATTCGTTTTTAGATGCTTTAGGAACAAGATGTCTTAAAAATCTACATTCGAGTAAATAATTTGTCCATCTCACAAGTCCAAGTCCATCTCACACTCTATTGTACTTCACTCATGAACAAGTCCCCGAGATACTTTAAATTCTTTTGCCTGGGGCAATCAAACTTTAGGGGTCAATCCAACCTTATCTTAGTATTATTTTATCATATCATATAGTAATAACATACGTTCTTTTCAAGTTTACCACCTAGAAACTAGATGGCATGCAAGTAAGTAACACACACAGTAATCAACATCACTTCAGCACCCAGGAAGGCACACGCCACGAATCTGACTTTATCAATAAATAAGATTTTACAAAGAAGCGCACACACACAAAATACAAATTCTTATTTACTAGCAATGTGTGTTTTTCGATGCCTTGTTGAACTCCAAAATAATTAATTATTCAAGTAACTCCAAACAGCAAACTAAATACAAGTTAATGTCGATCTATGAATGCACGTAAGAAGTAGACTATTTCAGCAGTGATGGAGTAGATCACGCAGAAGATCACAGAGCCTGTCAAACTGTCAGTTGTGATGAGGCAATTCACAGCGATGAAATGGGATGTTGATGTTATACCACCCATCAGTTTGCTTGACATGTTATTTAAGGGAATGATCCTGTTGACAATAAGTAATTTATATTCAGGAATGATACACAAATTGTGAGTGCATCAAGAGATTACTTTTGGAGCTCAGCTAAGTTCCACAGCTAAAAATGACTTGCCTGGGTCCAGACCTTTTGAATCCACCCACTCCACCTAGTTTGGGTCAACTGATTGTTTCGGCATCAGCAATTTCTTGATTTAAAAGTAATCGACCATTAAGTCCAGTGGGGGGGGGGGGGGGGGTGGACTAATGATTAGCCAATCAGTGCCAGGGGCAGGACTTAAACCATTGTCAAGCTATTGTCAGCTATGCTCTGGAACAGAGGAGTAATAATGACAACAAATGAGATCGCTATAGGTGACATTGACGCTGCTATTGAGGGTTTTCTAATTCAATTCAAAGTTCCGAATAGCACTCTGCTTGGACTTCTGGGAAAATGTATTATTTATGTAAAGTCACTTGCCTGGCCAAGAAATAGGCGGGCACATAACTCTCTTTAAAACTACAGATTGTACTTTTTACACATAGTTTTTGGAATGATTGAAGAAATGGGCTGTGAATTAGTGAGCCTTAAAGGTGCTGGTAGGTGGATTTTGCCACCTTTGGACAGAGCAAAGTTTGCCGTTTCCCCCCTTTTTCCACTCTATGCTAAGCTAAGCTAACCCCTAGTGGGTATAACTTCATATCTGGATGACAGATGTGAGAGGCACATCAAATTTCTCATCTAACTCTCAAAGAAAAGTGAATAGACTCATCTGAAAAACTGTTGAGCTATTCCTTCAATGTTTAAGTCCTCTCCCATGCACACTATTTTGTGTAACTACACTCGGCGAACATACAGTACAAACCATAATGTATTCACATGAACTAAAAAGATGATTCAGTGTAAACTTACCCATAATTCCTGCGTTTTTCTGTGCGCGTCCCTGACATCCACCTCAGGCCTCTTGGCTGTGAGCGTCGTTCATCGTGGATGGGACAAACGCACACCAGCTGCTACTTGTATCTGTACAGCATTTTTAGTCTTCAACTCGCCTCAACTCACAGTTTCCATAGTAACGGGCTGGGAGGAATTGAAGACTGAAAATGACATACAGGACATTCGGTGTCCCTCTCTCCCGCTTTCGCTCTCTCATGCTGTCACGGTGTCTCCGTAAGGTCGGATAGCTGCGGCGTGGGCTTGAGTAGGAAGGGAGTGTGAGACGGAACAGATGGGAGTGCAGTGGAGGCTCTCGTATACCTCCAGCTGACGTTGCAACATCTGGAACAGGGTGTAGTTTTGTGTTGATTTCCAACTTCACAATATAATAACTTTTGACGGAAACTCTCTGAGGAAAGTTTAAACTTGAAAGTATAACACTTGATTTGCTTTGGAAGCTGTGATAACACTTACTCTCCAATATACGGTACTGTATGTAATCCTCTGTATAGTACATGAAAGTCTGAAGAGTATATTTTCTAAAACCGTAGACGGCGTTTTGTGCTTCACTTAAAAGACCCGAATGGGATGATAAAGATTACATTGAGAAGAAAAGTTTTATCAGTCTGCCGCAGTGGGAATGGAAGACAATCCGCTGGTTATCTATGTTATTTTTTTCTCACCATGATGAACTGCGTTAAGGGAAAGAACATCTTAAATCTAAAGTGTGAATGTACGGTTCTGTACAAAGACTTTTGCTAGAGAGAGGAACTGGAAAAATAAAGTACAAAGTTTGACAAGTTAAGTTCCAGACCGAAATATGACTCTTAAATCTAAGAAATAGACATTGAATGTTTTAAACAATAAGGCGTTCAGTCTGTGAAAGTAATATTGTCATCTGTCATCCAGGGACAAAAGTCGCCTGCAGTTACCTTTGCTTTGAATTTGTTATTAAATTATTTTATAATAGGTATTAAGTTCTTTAATTATCATTAACGACGTTGGCCTCCTTTACTGAGGAGTTACGCTTAGAGTTTGTATGACAGCTGAAAAACGCACAACAGAAAGTTAAAGGACACGAAGAAGGTTCAACTACATTTTTTCGACTAGGCCCTTATTTTGCTAGTTTCTCTATAATGTGGATGGATTTTGTTCAAATTGCAGTGCTTCACCCAAACACACCCAGAGAGCCAGGACCGTCTCCATCAGTCAAACCCCAAATCTAATTTTTGATTAGCCGTTGCGTACAATGTTGCAGCATAAGGTAGCTGAACAGCATTGACTGCTTCAGTATGCCGATGCTGCGTGCATGTCATATGTTCTGTAAATACAATCTGTCGACGGGGACATTTGTTCGCGTCAACTTCCCTGTGGGAATATCAAATAGGATCTGTGGACATTTTTGCAGCTGCTGTTATCACATACTTGAGAAAACAACAGACGCAAAGCATACAGCAGTTCTATATTCACGGAGGTTGGCAAGCCATTACAGAAATAATTGCTCTTGTGCGTTTGTTTGGTTTAATATTCATAAATGATTGTGGATATTGGCATGTCAATGATTAATGTAGGCTTTAAGACTAAAGAAAAGGCAGCAAGCAAAGTTAATGAGGAAGCGTGTAAACAAAGGAACTGGATTAACCTTCAAGGAGGCCCCCGGGCCTCTCCATTCGGAGCGTTATATATGATTTAGTAAATCATGATTCTTTTGTGGCAATTTGACTTTCACTTCAAAATAAGTTAATAATACATTGTTCCACTATTATTGTTGCAGTTTATATTGTGCGGCACTTAATCACAGGTTATATCTTCAGTTTGTTTTTCACTTTTCAACAATTAAACCAAAGAGTCTTCTTTTTTTTCCCCCTTTTTTCACATGATTTTAGAGGCCTGATGAGGTAAAATGATCCATAATTTCACAAATAAAACAAACAAAAGCAATTTTATGGAATGTCATTTTTTGTTTTGTTTAAATCAAGCAGTGTCCTCTTAGATGTATCTTAACCCTCACGTCCAATAAGGGTCTAGGGCCCAGTTGGTAATCCAGCCTTGGTAAACAATCTTAATAAAGTAATAAGTGAGTGATCAAACTCTGAAGTTATTAACAAATTTGTTTCAAACTACTTTCAGGACTCAATTGCTGTAGCTGCTAAAGCAGTGAACTGTAGCAGCTATGTTTAAAGCTCTACAGTGAAGCAAGTTATTTAAATACAATTAATCAGTGAGATAGAAAACACCATTAAATAAAGACGTCTGGAAATATAACTGGAGTTATCCAAATGTACAATACCTATCATCTATGCATATTATTTTGGGTCCAAACTTTGTATTTCTACGCCTGTTGTCTGTAATGTGCTGTATACATAAACCTGATTGACTGATTGAGTTGTGCTCCTATTGGTTAGGCAATGTGTCACACTAAATCTGGTTTGAATTCACCAAAATCCTTTGCTAGAATAATTGTCTAATCAAATTGATCCATTTCAACCATTGTTCTAGACTCTGAAACTCTGTCTTGCCTGAACCTGAAATTGCCAAATAAAAATGTTCCAACTGAATGATTCAAACAAGAAAACCTGCTTGTTTCCATCATTCTGCGGATTCAATTTAACATCGCAAACAAAGCCCGAGTCGCACAATAATGTGACACTAGGTCTGCTGTGATTTAATTATTTGCATACAAAGGCTTTGTGTCCCACAGTCCTTAATCAATAATTCAGTATGTATGTATGTGCATCTAAAATCAGATGTGGTTGGCCACTAGTGGCATAGCACAAGGAATGACTGATGAAACGTGTCTGATGCTGGGGTTCACGTCCCAACCCTGACTGCCTTTTAACTTTCATCCTGTCTCTCTGGCCCTCCGGCCAAACAAGGCTGAGCAGGGCCAGCGTTGTGTAGTTTAGAAGCTGATGGCCCAAAAAGTTTATCATATTCTGCAAAAGTTGGAGCAGAAAAGTTTGGGTTGGTAATTTTCTTCTAAAAGATTTTTATTAAATATGCTGAAATTCTCTCTATGCCCCAACAGCAATCATCAATACATTGTTTGGTGTCTGTCAATCAAATCCGATCAAACCACCGCACCCACACAGTCCCGATGACGCAGGTTAGATGAGTTTTTAATTGTTAAACTCTTAATAAATGAAACCTAAAGATGTATGTTTTTAAATTTAGTTTGTTTCTTATTTAGTTTTGGGAAATAAGCTTTTTTGCTTTCTGGAGGATAGTTAGATGAGATGAGTTTGCTAGATATCTAAATATAAAGCTACAGCCAGTAGCATCTTTGCTTTGCTCAAAGAGGGAAACAGCTGGGCTTCCTCTGTTTGCAGCTCACAACATCTGCATACAAGCTTCTCTAAAGTGCATTAACACGGTGTAAAACACTCATTTCTTTAAAATCGTTATAAAAGCTGAAATTTAACTCCGCTGGAAAGCCAATAAGCGTATTGTCCTTTCTTTTTTTTTTACCCTTAAAATGCTTAATTTGAAGCCAAGTTTTGAAATATCAATATTATTCAAGTCATATATTAGGGGAATGCACAACTTGAAAAAGAAATATGTTCAGCGGTTATAATGCTAGCAGTGATATACCTCATGGGAAATGAACTAAGAGATTAAATGTAACAAAGTAGTAGAGCAGTTATAATAATAATAGTACCAGGCCACTTATAACAAGAAGCTCAAAATGGGAGCTCCAAATTAAAGATAAGAACTCCCTAAGTGATTCATCAGGATGGGCATGGGTCAAGGTTAATTGAGCATTGTGAGACTAATTGTCAACACTTCAGGCAATGGGTGCCTTCATGACATTGCAAATGACCCTTCTGGTTGGACAAACAGTCAGTTACCAGGAATTGGTTAGAATCACATGAAAGCCTTGAGTTAGGCGATTACAGAATATATTTGATTTGTCTGTCTGTCTTATTGAATTGTCGATGTCATTAGATAACTGGATGTTGGACCTTGTGATGCTACTTGATACACCTTTTGCCTCAAATCTGTAACAAATATAGCTGGATTCAGATGTGGGAAAAAACACCTTGTTATTCATCATTCATACACGGGTGCATAATTTAGATTATTCAGTGTCAAGAAGGCACTGGAATAACATCTGATATGAATAATGAAACAATGACTCATTTACATTTTATCAAACCACAGTGAAAACAATTGAGACAACTGTCTCCCCCCCCCCCCCACACACACACACACACACACACACACACACACACACACACACTCACCTGTTTATTCATGAAGACATAGATGACTGGGTTGATGACCGTGCTCGTCTTGGCCAGGACCGAGGGGATGATGCTCGCCACGGGCGTGACCAGTCCCGGCGGCCCAAAGGTGGCCATGAGGGCCATGATGCCGTACGGCAGCCAGCACAAGAGGTAGCAGATCACCATGATCACCACCATGAATAGCACACGCTGCTCACGTTTCCTGCTCATGGATGGATTGATCCCGCTCACCTGCAGACAGCGAGGGGAAAGAGAGCGAAGATAAGAAATCATACTTTAATGAGCTGGTAATGACACAAAATGCTCAGACATTTTTGACTTTTGCTGCCACAAGGCATCCATTTTCTTCCTATTGGAAATTGTTATTCCTGTTCATAATTTAAAGGACAATTCTCGATTATTACAACTTGGGTTTCATTAAGTTTTATGCTTCCACTCGAGCGACAGCCATGGCCTGAGGCAATATTTTGTCGAAATTTCTCAGCAACGCCTTGAGGGAATTTCCTCAAATTTGGCACAAAACTTTCACTTGAACTCAAGAATGAACTGATTAGATTTTGGTTTTCAAAGGTCAATGTAAAGGTCACTGTGACCTTATGTATGTCTCCGTCTCGTGAATGTGATGTCTCAGGAATGTCTGTAGGGAACTGTATTACATCTGGCACCAACATCCACTTGGATTCAAGGATGAACTGATTTGGTGGTCAATGTCAACTCATTTTGGTCATTACTCAAGAATGCTTTTTATGCTTTGACAACTTCACACAAATGTCTAACAGGATAACATTATGAAGCACTAACTTTTTGGACAGACATGTTAAAAACTGCAACTTTACTGGTTGGCGGAGGCATTCAACGACGAGGCAGTAATTCTAGTTTTCCCTGCTGTTTGCTGACCAGCAGGTGATAAGGATTTGATTTGATTTCTGAATGCTTGTTTTTCTCTTTCACACTTGTAGATGAAAATGCTGCCTTGAAAAGAAAAAAAAATATATTTTATTTGGAGCCAAACAGTGTGCAGACTTGCTTTGTGCTGCAGTTTAGTATTTTTGTCTTGTACCTGTGTGTCTTTGCCCATATGTGAGCACACTTGGTCCCTCTTATGGAATTTGACCATCATTCCCATCGATTTTCAGTAATAATATTTATTCAACAAGTTAAAGCAATAGATTGACATCTGTATAAAATACAGTTATTAGAATTTTACTATTCTTATATGTGCTTGTTACTTGTAAGTACAGCCAGTGACCTTCACATGGACAAACTTGCAAACTGACAAAAACGTTCATCCTCCACAAACTTGTGTACCTCTACCTGGTGGCCACATGTCTGCAGCTATCACTCAACTTTCCATGGAGGCACACACTGACAGGGAGACACTTACAAATAAATAAATAAAAAAGGCTCCTGGTGTGCAGGTTTTTCTCTTTCTGTTTTACAAGGTGAAGTGAAGGTATTCTAAGAAAGTACGGTTCACATAGTTGCACGTATACAAGTACCTCACTGAAGAGGAAAAACAACAAATCAGTCATCATCCCTCCAATGATGGCTAACCATAAAGAAAACTATTATTCTTTCTCTCTCTCTCTCTCTCTCTCTCTCTCTCTCTCTCTCTCTCTCTCTCTCTCTCTCTCTCTCTCTCTCCTCAATGAAACCCCATATTTGTATAGGTCTCCTCTATATGTAGATATTTCCATTTTAGCACATGCTACATATATGGTGTATACATATTTATTTGTGTTATAAGGGTCTATAAAGTATGATTCACCGTGTGTTAAGGTGTTCTTTTCCTGCATTGTTCAGTGCACATTATACTGATGATGCTGTAAACTCATGCGTTCCTGTAGACTCCCGTGTGTTGTCACTCACACTGTGGCATGAAGACATTAATATAGCACTCAGCTTTCACCAGACAGGCAGATTGTTTGCATTACCCAATGTATATGTGACATTACCCAATGTATACGTGACATTACCCGATGTATACGTGACCACTGGACAGAGGAACGGACAGAAATGGGATGCAAACACATAGTAGTCAATAAAAACCCAGTGAGTACATGCTCAAGAAGTCTTTGCTTGACAACGTCGAGCTTGAAAAAGTCGCCCTAGCCTTCGTTTGCCTGACGTTTCCAGCCTCCAGCAGTGCTTAAGGACAGCAATCTACTGATTGTTCATTGTCTGCCAGGAGTGCAGGCCCCTCCCCTGGCAATTAGCAGAGCAATTCACCAGGTGAGACTAAATCACCCCTTAACAGAAACTCACAAAGTACTAACAACTGAGGCAGGCCTAAGTACAGCTAAAGACAACTTGTAAAAACTAGAACAAAATACTTTTAATAACTGTTTTTTCCATGGAGCTACCAGTATAGTTTTTTTTTATTTGTTTAAACAATTGATCCTTTATTGCAGGTATAACAAAGCAGGCTTCTCATTTCTAACCAACGAAAAGCAATTTTGACGGCTTAAATGAGCAGATTTTATCTCGATAAAGAAGAATGTGACTGTTTTTTTTCTTTAAACATAACCCAGTTTGACTGTCTAGCTTTCTTGGGCAAGACGGATGTACGGTGATTGTAAGATTTATGCTTCAAATATGTTTCAAATAGTTTGTTTTTCTTTTAATGTTGCAGGGGAAAAGGCGTTAAGGATGAGGACCAAACCACTAAAGAGCAGGACTGAGCTGCTAACATTAGCATCTAGGACCAGTTTCCACACACTGAGGAAACACCACACAATGGATGTATTTTAACGGTGCGTAAGTCAACATTCTGTGCATAAATATAGCAGCAAACAATTATTTGCTATGTAAAGATATAGTGGAGTAACGTTTACTTGATCGCAGAATTAAATCTCTCTCTCGCTGTTTGTGTGTGTGTGTGTGTGTGTGTGTGTGTGTGTGTGTGTGTGTGTGTGTGTGTGTGTGTGTCCCACTAGCTTTTGCTAATGGCCGCCACTCTGCACTGCGCTCATACGTAGTGCTGATAACTCTGCCCTGACCCGTGTTCTTGAATTTTGCACCTTCAATGTAACCTATAACCCTACAAAATAATGTAGTATACATGCTCCTCAGCTTTGGAAATGAAACCACATTAGCATTACCACTGAGGCTAGTCGGCTTGTTAGCTGGACTTATGTTAGAGCCCAACACTGTTCAATCCATTCCATGCACTTTTGCTCTTGTGTTTTCGGTTTTGGAAAGAAACTCTTTATAAACAAGGTATCTCTCTCTTGTGCACAATGCTTCCAAAAAAAAAAAATCCAAAGCTTGACAGACCTGCTGTGCCTAGTTACAGTTGCCAAGCTATGATTACACAATCCATTATTGGGGAGGGGTTTTGTGACCAGTCAATTACGGCAGAGAGAGATACGTCCATCACACTGACGCCAGTGGGACCAACTGAATTTGTTTTGACTCCCTCTGCCATCAAATCCCTACCATGGCAGGATAACAGCATGGCAAAAAGTTCAATAAACAAGCTCCTGTGGAAACCCTTATCTTGGATAGTTTGAGGCCAGTATAAACTCAAATAACAACAACAAAAACAAAAAATAACTTCCGATTCCAACAACAACCAATATGTCTATAAACTGGATACCTATCCTGCCAAGAGCTTAGTGACAGTTCAATGCCTTCTGTATATAGCGCTCCTAATTCATTGGATACACTTACAAATTGATAGTTTTTGGAATCCATCCTTGTTTAATTAAAAAAGGTCAGTTGTCTTTTTGGCTTTGGAAAGTTTCAGTTCTACTTCCAGTTTGGTTCTGTTCCCACCCTGTAGACTTCGTCAGCTCTGGAGAATGGGCGGCTAATAGCTTCAATCTCGGCTCTGATTAAATAAATGAAGTGGCAGAGATCACAGACAAATTGAGGAAATGGAGAGTAAGTGCTGAATGATTGCAATCAAAGGCTGGGTAGCATGGCGAAGGGAGCTAGCTTACTAATTGACTGCCCTACCAGAGAAGCCGTTTCATATGCTAAGCAGCCATTCCCCAAAGGCGTATAATTCAGATTTATGTGTTGTGTCCATATGACGGCACACATCTGTTGCAGCCTTTTGTCAAGACGACAAGACTACAAGCTTGGTAATGAGCATCAAAATAACAGGAGGTTTTTTTTGATGACATGATGTGTTTCACGAAGCAGACAGTGAACTGAAAAAAACAGCAGACCCTTTCTTTTTAGCTTTGCATAATGACAGTTTGAAATAGAGTTGTAAATTATGGGCAGTAGTCCAATGCAGCACTGATGCACACAGAGCGTCGATAGACGAGAGGGAAGGAACTTGTCAAGAGCTGTTTGACGTGAAATGTTTGCCAAGAGAGAATATCTTCACAGCGCTTCACAGACTTAATCAAATATCCCGTAGCTATTTTTCCTCCCCGACAGAAGGAGCATTGTCTCCTCTTGAGTCCCCGACGGGCTGTCAGTTATTTAGACCGATCATCTGGCCAGTGTGCCGCGATGTTAAAGTGAGTTTTGAACCAAAATAGAATAAAGCTTGTTGATGCTGTAGGTACATGAAATGGCTTTGTGATTTCAACATGTGTGTCTGTGCGTGCATCTACTCTGTCCATATTTGCAGTTTGCTTGTCTTGTTCCTGTCACACATACCAGTTTGTTTTCATATTGCAAATGTACTGTGTGTGTGTGTGTGTGTGTGTGTGTGTGTGTGTGTGTGATATTAATAATCGACAGTTTAAACGTAACCGTCATAAAATAAGTATTTTGACCGATTATTGAAGGAGAATAACTGGTCCACCTAAAGATCAGACCTTGATAGAGTTGTTTGTAGCTTCGGGGCTAAACCCCCTTCACTTCACTCTGCAGGGTTGCAGGGGGCTGTCAAGCAAGACACAGGACACTTGGTATGTGTCTTGGGGAGTTGTAGCATTTATCCATCGACAAATACACTGTATACACTGCACTGCTACCTTCACAGCTAAAGCTTTAGTGATGAATTCATACTCGTCGTCACACAGCACGCTCACGTTACGCCGGGCCTGCAGTACACTGACGGAAACCCTGACGGAGTTGGCAGACACAGAACTGACAACCTTACGGCTAAACTAATTGATGCGGTAGAGACTTACTGGGAAAGTGGCTGCATGTGTCCACAACAAAGCACGCAGCATCGGGGGTTATAACCCCTCCAAGACGAGGTGAACTGGGGACTCAGTTGCCTGTTTTGCTCAAACACTGCAGCAGGTGGCAAATGATGGATTTAACCTGTTTGTGAATCGGGTCATCGTTTTAGTTTGGCACCTCAACCACAGCGCCCCTGGCATGCAAGGCACTGATGTGGTCAGTTGGTGTTAATGATCGGTTAACGAGTCTGCTTGTGGCTTATCTTTAGTGAAATGCTTTTGTGCCTAATGAGAAAGCAACTAAAAAAAAGAATAGACTAGAATACTAGACAGAAAAATATTTTTCAAAAAAGAAACGATAAAACAATTAACGGTACGTTTCGGAAAAATGAAAGAGTGACGCAATGAAACAGTATAAGTTTGAGTTTGAACCTGCCCATACCGAATATGCTATAAAATGTATGGCAGGTGATTGAAGAAAGTCACTGGTTCACTGGCCTAAAGGGTAGAAACTCCTCATCCTCTCTGCTTTAGCCTTCAGGCAGCAGAAGTCTCTCCCTGACAGCAGCAGAGAGAACAGTCTGTTGTTGAATTGATTGAGGTCTTCTATGCTCTCTCATCCGTCGTCCTGCAACGCAGGCTGTTCTTCAAATTCAACACACCATTTTATTGTGATTAATTTAAAGGAAATGAAATGTGTTTATCCACAGTTTTACAGCTGCTCCTTTGACCACTAATGATCTGCGGTTAGACAGGTTGCATTTGAAGTTTCAAGTGTGGACACTATGCGGACGCGGCTGAGTTCCGATCTGCCACATCCGATGACGAGAGTCGCATTGAAAAGACGGGTGTTACCACGATCAATGTCACCTGCTTCCTTGCGTTCACTGTACAGACTGCCGCATTTCTAAGGCCATGTGACCAACAGTAATAGTGCGTTTCGTGTTCTGCCTAAAAGCATGAATGTGTGTGTTTTCTGCTACACTTGTTGCTTTTCTAGATGACACTGAAGTTGACATTAAGAACCTGCTTCCAATATGTGTCTGTCATGTTATCTCCAAAGGAGAAAACCGTCACACTGACATCTCCTGTTGAAATCCCCCGTCTTTAAGCAAAGCCATCTATTCTAATCACGGCATGTCACATGTAAGAGGGTGAATAATGGTGTGTGAAGCGAGGGAGACGCTGCGCTGTCTCACTTGAGAAATCTGACAGTTACACTTAACTGGAAGCATTTAGCTGTTCGTGTCATGCTCAGAAGAGGAACTTGCGAGTGAATGGTGTAAAATCGGTTCACAGTTAAGCACTTGACAAGAGCACTCAGTGAGGCACATGCTTTTTGAAGAGATTTAAGAAGAAACCGAATGGAGACGGAAGGTTAATCCACCCACAACGGAAGCAGATGACCAGGTCGTCTCAGGGAGGAGAACGTAGCCCGTTGTGGCAGAATTTAGAGCGCTGCATGGGCTGCATGGTTCAGGCCGCAGCTCCATTATTAATAACCATTTTCAAGGAGGGAATAGTGGGACATGCCAGAATTGGGGGGAATGATTGATAAGTTTCAGTTTAAGAGAATACTTCAGCAGCCTCACTGCAGTGGTCAAGGCAGGGGATGATTAAAGTTTGAGCAAAGAGTCGAGCAAAGAGTCGAGCATAGCCCCGGGTGAGGAAAGCTCAGATTTGATGGATTTTTTTTTTTTTTTTCTTTTTTTTTTGGAGAGCGAACTCCCATGCTTGTGTTTGTGGCTGCATTGTGGGCTTTGTATGACAGTTCCTTGTCTAGAATAAAGTTAGGGCTCCTGCAGGCTTCAGGCAGGAGTTGTTACAGTCTTGTCAGTGGGGATGGAAAGGTCTAGAGGAGGGGAAACGCGCTGCCGAGTCCTAAGATCCATCCTATCCGTATTGTTAGTTCTCAAAGAGAATAGTTCAAGTTCAGTTAATGAGCTTAAACCGGTTTGACTTTATGCAAACCGACATTTTGTCAATGAAAAGTAAAACTGTGCCAAAAGAGTGGTGCAGGAATGAGTCCGTAAATGAGTTATCGCTTTTGCACTTCCTGTTCCCTTAATGTTTGTTTTTATTTATTTTTTTCAATAGATTTTTGGTGAGATGACTGAAATACGGTCTGTAGTTAACACAAGCATAAGATATTTTAACGTTGTGTTTTTACAACATAAAATATGTCAGTAAATCCCACTCGTGAATTTTAAAAAGGCGGTTGCTAACAAGTGACTAAATGAGACTACAAAACGTTTATATTGTAACATTAACTTTTTGCTTCTGCCGATTGTATCCAAGCTTAAAGAGTCATGGAAGTGGTGCTCATTTGGGAAGATTATCTTGCCGAACAAAACTTGTAAGTATAATAAACTTGTGAATGCCACATAGCTTTTTTTCTGCAATAATCCAAAATCAAATGGTTAAATCCCTTTTGGCTTTTTGTCGAGGGAACCACTGCAACGCTAACTTCGAGGGTTGGACTACAAAAACACGGCATCCCTGCAGCACTCTTTACGACAACATTTTGTATTTGAGTCCGACAAGAGGAGGTGAGCTGAAATACACAGACGAGGCAACATGTGATTGTATTTTGACTGCCACTTCAACTACAACTTATTTCAGTATTTCAACAATTCCAGCAATTTTCTTCAATATAAACTAGATCAAAATACTGTGTTGCATGACATTAGCTACAAAAAATGTATTTCGGTCACAATATATCCTGTTATGGTTTAAATAAATGTTCATGTTTGAGCACCAGATGATCCTTATTTGGAGGCAGTGGCCGAAAGGGAAAACAGCAGTTTATTTAAAAGCACGAACAACTCCAAATATGGGCTTTGGTGTAATTAACATTGTGGACCTTCAGGCTCAGTAAGCATTTTGTGTTGATGTGGACGTCCTCTCTGAAGCTGTACAGACACACTGGTGAGATTAGCTGCTTTTTATAGCATTATGTTTACGGGTTATCTGTCTGTACGTACCACTCCCATGACTGTGATGTCTCAGGAATGCCTGGAAGTAATATCTTCAAATTTGGCACAAAAGATGATGATGATGATATAAACGGCAAGTTGACCGGTTGGCGGAGGCACACAACCCCAAGGCGGTAATTCAAATTATAGCAGTGTAATCTCAACAGCTTAATATTGGTGATAGAGCTGCAAGCGGTTGAATAGAATCTGAACCAGCATTGTTTTCTTCCAGTAAAATAGTTGGAGTTGTCCAAGATGGATTTTGAGATTGTAATTGTATTATATGATGATATTATGATTGATGATGACATGTTAGCAATCTGATGATCTAATCTAATAACCTTGGTTAAGAGGGTATCTTTTCAACTTTCTTAGCTGAAGTTTAGAGTTTTTGATACCAGGCCAGCAGGCATAGTGAAGTCCCCAGTGTGGAGGACAAGTCACCTCCAGCATGTTGCAAACGCACAGAAAATGGTTCTGCAGGTGGATGGAGGAGATAGTCTGACAGCAGGGCTCAAGTAAGTAAGTTTATATTTCAGAAACTGTTCAGTCAAGAACTGTAGTGTCACCATGTACTAAGCTTTATTTCCCCACAGCCTACAATACTCTAATTTATGTCTGCTTTGTTATCAGACAGTTTCTTCCTCACAGTTTCATATCCAAGTCCAGATGTTCCGGTAAAGAGTCTCATTTCTCTCTCTCTCTCTCTCTCTCTCTCTCTCTCTCTCTCTCTCTCTCACTTTATCAAATCAGATTGTGTAGGGCTGTGTATTGGCAAGCACATCACGATATGATTTTTACATTTTACTGAAAATGTAAAAATAGAGCTGAAAATACAACTTGCTGTGTACCACCTGGATAATCTTAATATGTACATCACATGTTGATAACTCAGCGGACAAATTGCATCAAAACTACTTCAAAAGGTATTTGCATTGCACATAGTCACTCGGCATTGAACACACTGAACTGAAATTATATGAAAATAAAGTGCGTATTGTATTGTCATTGTGTCACTGAACACTTTTTTTTTTTTACTAAAATGCACTAAAATCACAACTTCATTTGAAAATAAGATACATACTGTATTTTGTTATTTTCTCCCTGACCACTCTTAATTTACATGTAGATGCTATGAACATCATATGAAATATGAATATGATTGTCAGTTCAGTTTTCAGTTACTCTGCCTTATTACTGCCTGTGGGACTCTGGTGCATTACCTCACGTCTGCAAAACACGTGAAACTAGTTCCGACTCCTCAGAGATGTGTGACGTAATCGGAACATAAGACACGGCGGTCTAGTCGTCCACACATCGCACTTCGGGGCTACTCTCTCTGCAGGGGGGAGCGATGTTTTGACACGTTTTGTCACCTCTTCGTAAATCCTGGGCCACATCCTTCATGTGTGGATTTTTTACTTTATTGTTTTTTTTTTTTATTTCTGTTCATTCACTAATATCATGAAAAAGCAGATTGCAAAACAATAATAGCATTAAACACAAAAAGAGTACTTCTTAGTCAGAAAACAATAACGACTGCCAGTGTCTCCGATTTTACACCACCATCACGCCAGATGCCCCCAACCCCCCTCCCCCCCCCCCCCTCATACTCTAAGTATTCTTAATGAATCCACATAATCACTTAATTTTGAGTCTTCGGACCGGCTAACTGGATTAAATGGATGGAGTGGGCGGTTGCCAGACCGGCTGCTAAAAATCACCTCAGCCCTGGGAAGCTGGAGGCGGTTGGTACCTTTCTGCGCCTCCCCCAGCTGCTGCCTGCCCTCCTTTTTCCGTCTGCAGCAGCACCAGACTCTGACTATTACACTGTGAGATTGGTGGTGGCGGCGATGCGACAGAAAGCAGGCGTTATGAGCCAGACATGGGGGTGAGAACATTCAGGGGAAGATGTAGGGGGAGTGGAGAGACTGAGATAGTTTTATAGTTTGAGAAGTGAAAGTGCACAGGAGGAAGGAGTGGTGCAGCAGAGAGAAATGAGAAAAGAGAGGTGGGAGATTGTAAATCGCAAAGGAGAGAAATGGAGGCCGATAGGGAAGAGCTGCATGCAGGCATGATTTAAAACGCATTGCTGTGGCTGGAGAGTCCTGTTGTAGTCAATGGCAATCGGCAGACTCTTAAGTTCCCCCTCTCCTGCTTTTAACTCTCTGTCTTCATTTTGGCCAGTTGTTGTGGGAGTTTGCTCTAAGTTGTAATCAGCATCTAAGCCTTCCAGCTTGCCAGCATTGACCTGGCTGAAGAGAAACCAGTTAGACAAACATGCACCTTCAAACTTCAAATACAAGGTTGTCATATAAGTGCACCCAGCTAAGCAATCTGAAACAAATAACCTTCTCCGACTGTCTTCTTAAGCGTCCCCTTAGAGGCTCTTAGACAAAACGCAGACCCAACCTAAATCATTTGAGGCAATTAGTATCGACCTAGGCCTGTCACAATAATTACAATATCCACTTATCATACAATACAGTGTATATGGACATGACCTCAATAATTACACGTTATCAACTTATTGTACCATATATGAACATAAACTTTATCATGTTTGCTGATATCGGCTGTTATTTTTACACGTTACCCAAAATAAACCGCAGGGATTTCCCTACCATAATAAGACTTTGGCATTGAAACCAATTTTGCATATTTTTGTTAATGGAGCCAGAGAGTCCAGGATAACTTTGTGCGAGAATGCACCATCAACACTCGTGAAACTCCTGGAAGACAACTCGACACCACCTCAGCCAAGAAAGAAAGATTAGAAGTAACTTTCTGAGTGCATTTACTGTACATTCTGACTCCGTATCTCCTTCTATCCTTTTACTGAAAGTTCTGCAAGAGTCTTTAAGTCGGCTGCATCTAACTTTGAAAAGCTGCAAGCCAAAAACGTATCTAGTGACTGTTGGATGTGACTAAAGTTATGTGGAGAGGAACAAAATAAGAGATATATGATCTGTTGCGGGCAATTTTCCCTTAGAGTTAATTTAATGAGGTGGAAACTTCTAATGCGACAGCTCACTAACCCTCATAAAAACTGATTCCTCCGAACTGACTTCTTTATCTGATCATTTATTAAACACAAGCATTTCATGTGTCTCTATTAAAAAAAACTATCCTTCTGACTGAAAGCCAGTGCTTTACAAGACCTACAGGGATTGGAACTGTAATAAACGGGGCTCATTTTGTTTCAGGCGTCGCCGTAATTGCTGAATATTCACAAGCTTTAAAAAGCGAAACCTTGTTGGTGTCCGTTTGGAAGGTTCCTCTGTATGATCTTTCCCCCGTCGGCGGGGCTGTGACAGCTGAAGCTGCAACACAATATCAAAGCTAAGGTTGGATTCTGGTACCAGAACATGAACGCCTCAGAAAGCTACATCCTCACCAATCTGATCGCACTTTTCACCCTTCCATCATCTCCCCCCCCCCACACACTCTACCAGAGGGTGGGGGGGGAAGTGCAGTCACCGAGACAAGATGTTCAACTGATGCTGAGAGTCATATTAAAACATGTCAGCGATTGTACGAGAGACATCTCTCCTCTGATATGACTTACTTGAAGTGGTTGAGAGAGAGAGGGGGGGGGGTTCTTGAAGCCAATCGGCTGTACACAACTCCAGTCTTTTGCTGACGGTGCTTTGGGGCTTGCACACAGATACACACACACACACATACTGTACAGGAATACACTCAGATGTATGCTTTCCCTCTGCATGCAAATACAGTCTCAAGAACTAAAAATAGACACCCAGATGTAAAAACAAACATATAGTAGTAGACTCAAAGAGAGGATTTCTATTTTAACTCTCATCTGGGCACCCAGACAAATAGACACACACACACACACACACACACACACACACACACACACACACACACAGAAACACACATCGCCCAGGAGGGAAAAGACACGGGCACAGCACTTTCGACTGGCTTGTTTTGTCTCAGCATTCCAGCTCCTGAGTCGGCCCGGGTGTTCTGCCAGCGCAGTTGTTGGCCGCTAAGCATGATTGATCACAGAATTTGTGTCTGCCGCATTAGTCCTGTACACCACCAGCCTCCTGTGGCCTGCCAAACACTATGCCTGCCTGCCGCCCATCAAAGGGCCTCTCTCAGCAAGAATCCTCAACGCTTCGCTGAGTCGCTTTGCAAACACTCACCGTCCCCCTCCTCCCAACCTTTCCGTATCCCCCGCCGTTCCTTACCTCCTCCTGCCCCCATCTCTTCCCCCCTCGCCGCCGCTTCGAGGCGTCTGCAAGGTCGCGCAGAAAAGGAGGCACGGGTGTAACTTTTTATTGAATGAGGGAGAGTCAAGTAAATCTGTCGAGCGCTGGGGAATAAGCTTTACCAGCTGCTTTCTACAGACAAACAACTTGTAAGGGAGGGAATCGGTTATCAAATTGAGGGTGAGGCTCTGTCGGGCTGTCGGGGGAATTCATGAGCGGATGCTGTGAATGCAAGGTGCATTTGGGTACGCTGAGATCGAGTGCCAGGACATTCATTTTCATTTGGAATAACAACACTTCGAGTTCCTAAGGGAGAGGGGAGCAGTGCAGAGGCAAATGTGGAATTGACTTGTTGAACTGTAGACCTAAAGGGCTTTTTTTTCCTGTTTGATTGCTTTTGGTAACATCTGAAGATTCTTCCTCCTGCAGCTCTAAAGGAACTCAAGATTCAAGAGGGGGGAAAAAAAAAATCAGGAGACCAATGTTTTCATCCAATGCCAGAGGTCCTTATAGAGTTCACCAAATACAGAGAACCAAATTAAATATGTCCGTTGGCTGTGAGCAAGTTGTCAAAAATGAGTTCATAGCAGCGCTTCCACTCGCCAGCTTTCGTCAGACACCAGTGACATATTCGGCATTAGATCCTGATTCCAAAATAGTCTGTATGAATCTCTAAATTGAAGAAAAGAACCCCGCCAGATTTTAATTTTATATAAGGTGGAAATGTGTGGTGAAAAAAATGTCACTTCACTGAACTAAAATGACCCTTTTCAGACTTTTATTTGTGTGACAGGCTTTGTTTGAAAAGTTTTGTTCCAGTTCCACTTCTCATTTAACGGGTTTGAGTTAGACTCGATAGCTGGTTGGCTCAATGAAACACAAGTAGACTGACACAGGCATATGCAGTCGCACAAAGACGGATTTAAAATCATGCATCTGATCATCTGGACACTTTCACTAGAGCAGAGCTTCAATGGTTAATTGAATAAACGAGAGAAATTGCTCGGCGGTTAATGCCTTACATTGCACCAAGCCTTCTTCGACAGCATGAACCTTAAGTGTTGGCACCTGCGATACAACGGTGGTGTGAAATGTGTAAATGAGGAAACTGGCATCAGTGAGGAATATGTAAGGTGGGTTCTGTGTAAAGTTCAAGCTTTCTCTGACAGGCTTTGTTTGATGACTTGTTCCATCTGTATTCGCACACAAATTGCCAAAGACGCACAATACAGAGAAGTCTGGCAGCACCTCGCAAACGGAGACGACTAAATGACCTCAGTGAGTTTTCCAGGAGTCCATTTCAATGATAACTTAAAATTGTAATACAATTTGCATTTAATGCGATCAAATCCTATAATGTAATAACTTGCCCAATAGTGTATTGAAATGTCCTGACTGATTTTGTAATAACATTTTTACTGATAATTTAATAGCTTTCAAGTGGGGCAACTGATGATGCAATCATTTTGACAGATAATGTAATGATGAAAGTAAAAGTGTGTTTTATTTCCTCTGAAATTTTAAATGTGTAAGTATACAACATGTATACAGTAATACTACTATTGTCATGTTAGACTACTGAGTGGATCCTAGATTAGACATCATCAGAAGATGAGAAAAGCTGCAGAAGATGGCTGACAGGACACAATCCATCGATGAAGGCAAAACACTCGATGCAATCTGACGTCGACAGTGATTCTCATTGAATCCTTTGTGTCGGCTGAGCTTATGAAATGTATGCATTTACAAAGGGTTTCAAATCAAATTTGAGATAAAGAAAGAAGTAAAAAAATATTTTAACTTTTACTCAATTGCACCCCCACATATTCTAGTTTTAAAGAGCGGCCTGATCAAAAACTGCTTTAACTTGAATATCATTTCTGAGTACTTTTTACGCCTCGGGTGATTTATTTCCTGATAATGCAAAGTCACGTTTCGTTGACAAATGATTCTGTCAAATTTATGTGAGCGCACGGCCTAATTGTTTCAGCGACTGCGGAGCGCCTGTCAAAGCAATAAGCCTCATTTTGAAAAATAATAATTGTGAGCTAGGCAATTCATTCAATTATGTTACTTACTGGTGCAGAATTGCAATCGCCTTTTCCACAATTATTATTATTGTTCAAATGAGCTTCATTGTTTTGACACGCGCTCAAAATCAAAGCGGCAAAGAGCCGATCCTGATATCCTCGTCTGTAGTTTGGGTCAAGCTCAGAAAATACTGGACACCTATAATTCTCAAAACGCAGTTCAGCAGTATCCTGGTGACATCAGATGTACCGCCGACTTTATTATCTATTCTATTTGCTCAGACTTTGAAAAGCAAGCAGACATTATTTACATGAGTACTCTCATAAACTTCTAACACCCTTACAGACTTCCCCGTACCATAGGCTGTAAACTGTGTATTCAAGCACATAGGTGCAGAGAAAGACCGTTTTATTATGTATTTGTGTTTCATCAGTTAACAGCAGGGGCTAACGGCTCATTACTCAGTGTGTCCTAGATCTGCCTAAAATACTAACACACACACACACACACACACCTTACCAGGAGGATTCCCCTCTATATGGTTATAAACACATTCAGTATGAATTTAATTGATTGTCCCAGTATGGCACCAGTTTAACGTTCCAACAGCAAATTCATTATCTCCATAAATATTTAATGTGATTATAGTGAAGAAAAAAGGCAATTAGCCAAGATGCAATCCTAGAGATGTGAAGATTTGCATTTTACTCCAGCCAGAGGATTACAAAAGATGTTCAGTGTTCCAATGTTGTATATTAATTTAATGCCCTCTCTACTGCACACGCGACCCTGCATGTTCCTTTATTGTGTTATGACTTGTATCACTTGGTCATGATCAATCATGTGGTACAACTTGCAAAGAGTGGAGAAAAAAAGAAAGTGGTCAATCTTTGAAAGTTTAATTATTTTTGCAGACGCGCTGCAAGGTAGACGATCGTATCAAGGGCCGTGTTCACATAGTATCTAGTCTTACAGTGAGACTCCTCCTAACTGGAGTTGAGCGTTACTGAGAGCTTCCTCTTAAAAACCGTATTCACAAAGCTCCTGAGAGCAACTTTCACTATTTCAACTGATTGAACTCCAAAGCTACGGGAGGGCCCCAGTTAGACCTTGCTGCTAGTGATCGGTGGAAAAGTGACCTAGCTGTGTCAGTGAAATGAAATATTCATCAGTACACAGGAGTGCTTTATCTCTGGATTTTCCAAAAGGCTGATACAAGGCAGGCGCTACACAAAAGCACATTTTAGTGATTTAGGAGTCCTCTGAAACCCCTTTTAACTTCTGTCAGACTGAGGAGCTGGGAGATTTAGCCCGGAAAATGCTTTGTAAAATCCTCTGAGACCCAAAACCATGGAGTCTTAAAGTTACAACTGACTCACCTTCCATTTAGTTTCTCCTAACTCATGCAGTTAGGAGCTACTTTAAGCCTTGGACTGTTTTTGTGAATATGACCCCATATTTATATAAGCAGCAAATTAGCTAACCTAGCTCCCAAGTACAAACTAGGTACGAAAGCAGAGGGCAAATTACAGAGCTTGAAATAATTAGTTGGAAATGGGAATCTCTAGCTAAAGTCATCATTTCTTTAAGCATACAACATGTAGTAGGGAGCGCCGGGGAACAAGTGAACATGTGAAAATAGGGCAGGAGCAAAGCTCAAAGCAGTTATCTCTGGGCGCTGCCCCATTTCCAATACAGAATCCTCAAGAGGTGCGTTAGATTTACATCCCGAGGAGAAGCACAGACGGGGCGGAGACAGGACAAGCACACAGTCTCATCACAGCGGGCATCCGTCCTCAATAAACCTGCGTCCTGTTAAAATGTGGTTGACTGCTGTGATTTCAAAGAACGCAACGCTGTTTAGCACTGCTTTGCTGGACCAACAAGTGTAAATGCATGCGTCTCGGCCAACAGAGAAATGCTGCTACGCTCGACAGACAGATGGCTGCAGAGGCTGGCGGTGCCAGATGAGAGGCGGTCTCACATCCAAATACCCCAATTAGGCCATTGCTTATTGGGTCAGGACAGGCGGAGAGCCTCAGTGTGTGAGCAAAGAGAGAAACAATGGCTACCGTATGCAGAGCACTGCCTTTTCTCACAAACACACATAAGAGAAAAAAAAAAGGCTTTTCTTTCCAAGCTAACTATTGGCAGATATTAGTTTTGTCAGATGATAACCGTTCCCTGATGGTTGTTATTATCTATATTTAATTAATTGCTTGAGTCGAACAAATTCAAACGTTGGTCTTGCTCTGCATGCCAGTGTCTGTACGATTTAGGTTAAAACCAAAGACGGCTCCATAACGAGACGTAAGACATCATCTTAAAGAGACAAAAAGCTGACTGTGTTTCCAGATAGACAGCGTGTGTCCTTGGCTCTGCTTGGGACACAAGAAAATGAAGTATCATGTTTTGACTCAATGAGATCACGTCAGTCATTTTCAGGCTCGCTATAATAAGCTGTGTCCCAATTCAGAGCTTTAAGATTCAATTCAAAATTAGTTGATGGTTGGTGACTCGCCACCAACTCAGGTTTTCCACTTTAGAGCCAGGTATGCTACTCGCCCATTCACTACCACAACCTCTATACCCTTACTTTCTAATCTTGCAACATAAAACGAACTTCTAGAGGAATATTTAGATGGTTCACTGTTGATATTAATCCCTCAATTTACTCATTCATTCCAACATGAAAGATGGCCAACTGAGAAATGTTAATATTACATCAGCTTGCTGCCTGTGCGATTTCCTAGTCTGTCCCAACTCTTTTGTTTTGTCTTTGTCTGATACACTTGTATCAAACAAATGTAGTTATCATTAGCATATCATTTAGATTAGTCTTGTTTTTGACATGATATGTCAACAAATATTTGTCATCATAGATTTTATTAACGAAATTAACACTGCTTTGTATTGTTTGCAGCTTTCAGTTAAATCTATTGGACACTGATAACTTGTTAACTGTTGTGTTCTGGCAGCCTTTTCAAATCCATTACAGAGAAAATATATCAGTTGACCAAGAAGATGAACATAAATATGGTAAATATGATAATCACTCACTGGTTTATAAAGTTAATTTACATGAAAAGAAGACGAATGACACACACCTTCCTGCATTGGCTCTGAATGAAATGTCCTGCAGAATCAGACTAATACATTTAACTCAAGAATACTGGGCTGACACGGTAGTATTGTAGGACACTAACACACACAATTATTCAGAGATCTATTTAGTAGTATGATCCAGCCACACTGCATAACCACAACAGCTATGTTGTGAGTATTTTCCTCCTGTGGTTTATGGTTTGTAAGTCACTTTGATGCCTCCACTTTGATTTTCTCTTGGGATGCCAACATGAAAGCTTACAAGTGAAAACAACTGGGATTGATATTTTCAGATCTTTCTGTCCCAGAGTGCTCTGGAAGCAAATGCAATGGGAATTAGGAGATGGATCCGTTCGTTTGTATTAAATTATAAAATAGCTACAACTTTGTGATTCTGTTTAGGCCAGCAGAGAAGGCTTAGCTGGCCCTGACGGCCCACCACCGATAAACGCTGTGCGACCATAGTTCTGCTCTCTGCAGACCGTCAGGATGCCTTAACAGCCGATGAGCTGGACATCTTCACCTGTGATTTCCCCAGACATCAAGGATGAAGACCACTGTGACGGGGCTCTCCTTCCTCCGCTTTGGGAGCACTGGAGGCTGATGATGAGGGATACTAAGCCCCGAGTTTGTGGCTTTCTCCGTGGCCAGGAGCGCTGCAGCAGTGACTTTGTTCTTCTCGGGATCATTTACCCACCGCCAAGGCTAGTGGGTTCGGATCGGATCACGGATCCGAGTCATGCCGATAGTAATTGCAGATCATTGATGATCCATATTGGCAGATCCCTTTGTTGTTTGGTCTACAAGGCTCCAGAATATTTTTCTTACCACCGTCCCAAAAATCATTTCAACAGCTCTGAAGTCAGTGTAAAGCATTCAAAATCTTATCCTTTTACTTTGTTATAGTAATTTACAGTGTTTTTTTTTCTTCATAAAGGCACACAATTCAAATGATAAGAAAATAAAAGATTGTATTTTTATTGATGAAAACAAATCTTGTCATTAGTAGTTTTAATAATGTATTATTAGAGCTAATGTAAACAGGTCATAATTCATCTCTAATATCTATTTATGTTGTTGTGAAAACATCTCCTTCAAACGACTGGATGTATGCAACACTACATTTTAAGAGGTTTCACATAAACACATCCTCATAACATCGCCCAATACTCATTTTCACTGAACAGAGCCTGAACACACCGTTAGCTCTCCTCCTGTCAATTTAAAGGAGGGAGGATCTGTATGGATCACGGATCGACGATGGTCCTTTACACCACTAGCCAAGGCCCTTTTTCATGAAATGCTGATCTAAATTGGGAGCAGAACTATGGTTGCACAGAGTTTATGTGTTGCACGTGCAGACGTAAGAGAGAGGAATTAACCTAATAGCAACAGCTCTTAGAGGGCTACGCCTATACTCATAGAATTACAATATGTAACTAACGTTACCGGGTCATTAATGCACACAGGAAAGCCTTTGTTTCATTTAAAACAATATGGACATTTGAGATTTGTGGGTCAGTAAAGTAGCTCTTCCTCTCTTTCAAAAACGTTCACCTTGCCTTTTGTCCTGCAGAGTCAATATAATGGGTTAAGACCATGTTGAATTATACATAATCTTTTAAAACCATGGGAACAGTGCAGCGAACAATGCAGTACTCTCAAATATTACCACTATGATTGATTATCTTGCTCCTGTTTCAGCAGAAGGTCAATGAGGGACATTCACTTGGAACTAAAGATAAAAACGTCTTGTACTATATTACTTCTACACTTATAATATCACCCAATATCCAGGTTTAATACATTATGTATAAGAAGTGGTTCTGGGGCTGGCATCACATGAGCACACCTTAATTATGAATTAAACTGATGATACATCCTCCTGCCGGCTTTAAGAGGGGGTCTTGCGACTCTGAAGGAGTTTAGTTTAACCTCGCTAAGAGGCAGCGCATGCTTTCAGTGTCAATTAGTGCAAGTGTAGTGCAACACACTTTTGCACATGACATGCAATTAGATGAAAGTCCTTCCTACGTTTACTAATAATTATTCATGTGCATAATATACATACTTAACTGAGATTTAGATATAACTTCTGGGGATTGAAAACAACGATTCATGTTTTAAATGGTCAGAGGCTAGCTAGAGGTTTCCTAAGATAATAGACTCTGGACTCTAGTAGTTTTGGGGTTTTGGACAGAGTGGCCTGAAGTCAATGACCTCCGTTTAAGAGCTAGGGTCGACTCTGGTCCGACTCTGGAGATGTTCTTGTCTCTGAGGACACTGCAACTGACCCTCTGGTCCATGCGAGGGCTACTGTCATACGTCAAATAACATCTGCTGATGCACAGAGGCTCCTCCTGGTTTTATTGCCACATAAACGATGACCACCTTGAACTGCTTTAAACATATAAACGGGACTGCAGCTGCTGATGAGCACATTATCATTTTTACAGTTCAAACCAGGTTATACAGCCGTCCCATTACATTAAATAATTATCTCAGGTTTTCTTCTGGATTTTGAAGGTTGGCTGCACTTTTGACCATAATTTGGACGAAGCACCTCCATGAGGTTATCAATTAAAGTATCAGCAAGGTCTAGTTGATGGAGTTTCACAGCTTGGATGTTAAGTGCCGTCTGCGTCTAATTGTATTATGTCCACAGATTGGTAGTGAGGGGTTGGCATTATGTCAGGGATCCCCAAGTACTTGAGATGTGCTTAAGTCAGGCTGGCATTTAGTCACGCCTTAACCCGAAAATTATTGTTCTCAGGAATCTGAGAATCTGAGTTTTTTGTTTTCTATGAAAAATGGTCAAATTTGATGAGGAAGTGTTTATTTTTAAACAATTTCTTAATTGTATTTACAGAACAAGTACTGTTTTGTAATAAATACCGCATACCGGGATGTAAAATCACATGTATCGTAATAGAAGAATCTGGTCGTATTGTCCACCCGTTTCACTGAGCAGGTCGATCTGAGACACGTGGGTATGAATGACCAGGTTCATCCCAAACTCAAACAATCTCCACAGAATCTAACACTCACTGGGGGTTTGTTTTCTTTGCTCTGTTGCCTAGCAAAAAAGTTAACTCTACTGGATATTCAGCTTTTGTGTCAGTCGGGAACCCAGGACCAGATGGAGCATTTGATGATATACACAGCATTCCTAACAAAGGCTTCCCACCTCGTTTTGTTTTGCTTGTTGTCTATGCACAAATAACTAGTTGCTTTCAGATGTCAACATATTTCTCATGTTCTTCCATGTTTTTTGGAGAGGCGATTAGGGGCGGAGATGGGATGCGAGCTAGGAGAGCTAGGAGATGGAGGAAGAGTATTAGAGGAAGAGGGCTTAGAAAAGAGTAAAAAGGCAAATAAAAAAAGCTTGAAGCAGTCTCTGCAGACAGTGAAATGAGCCATCGTACTGTGTGTTGCGCACAGATTCAGAATAATAAGCCACTGATTTGGACAATGAGAATGTGTGGAGATGTGAGTGAGAATGAAGAACACGCACAAGTAAGATTAGCATAATAGCCCAAAGACTTGTCAAAAGTGGGGAAACGGAGTTGGAGATGGATGCTCAGAGGGCAAAGGGAATGTAGAGAAGAAGAAAAACAAGGACCCAGCGATGAGCAAAGACAAGGCACTTGTAATACGAAGAGAACAAGGGCTTCATCCTGCAGCCAGTCTGAGAACTAATTTGTGCTCGAAGTGCTCAGCTTCCTTTCGCGCAGCAGCTGTAACCTCTAGCATCTCCCCACTCGCCCACCGAACTCGTATCAAGCAAGCATGCTGGCAATTTTCATCCCAAGAGTTGCTAATAAGAAGTGTTTTCACAGCTGCATCTCCTTCTCGTTGCTGTCATGTTTCTGGCGTGTGTGTGTGTGTGTGTGTGTGTGTGTGTGTGTGTGTGTGTGAGAGTGTGTTTTAGTCACACATTTTTGTGGTGAGGAACATCAGGGGCCCTAATGTGAAAAAATAAATAAACACCGACAGTAATCTGTTGAAGCGGCACATTTGGACGTGAGCAGCAGATTTTTTTTTTGTAATACGTTACCAGAGAGACAGAGCCGGTATTATACTGACGAGCCTTTCACTGTGGCAATTTTGGTAATGTAATCCTCTTGACATTAAAACAATTAAAATGAAAGAATCTGCCAGGAAGACATGACTCTTTGTGAAATGTTGGAAATAGTGTGTAGACAGTAGTGTGCCTTTCAGATGCACATGTAGCCAAGCAGGTTTGTAACACATGCTGAGGTTCATGCTGTCACTTGCCTCAGATCTCACTCCCCGTCGAAAAGTCCCTAATATTTAGTCTGCTGATGATTGGACAAAATATTGGAAGTACTTCACAGTATATTGAAATACAATTCAACAATGCCACAGACTGCAGCCTCCAAATTGTTTGATTAACAATTCTCTAAAATTGTTTGAACTAAAATGTAACATTAAAACGTTTTATGAAGATTTTATCAGGTATTAGACGGCATTAGTTTTAGCTAGATCTACAAATACTTGTTTGAACTGTAAATATGTGAACATGATGGTTTCCTAACATGTGTGTTCCTCTGGAGAGTTTGTTTTTATTATGGCATGTATTAGCTATTCATTTTCTGTTGGTTGACTAGTTGATTCATTTGATATTTGTTTCAGCTTTAATAAATATTGGATCCCCTCTTAAGGTAATATTTAATTTTTAATGTTGGCGAAGGGATGACTCAGCCTCGTTGTTCACACTCATGGATATTGTATATATAGTATAGTGTGTGTGTGTGTGTGTGTGTGTGTGTGTGTGTGTGTGTGTGTGTGTGTGTGTGTGTGTGTGTGCGCGCGCTGCAGCTTGCACCACAGTCACTAGTCCAAACAAATGCATTGTTGAAAGCAAGAGATAAGAACTTGAATAATCACAAGTGCAGCAACAAAGATATGATTCTTTTACCGGCTTCTCACCAATGGGCCTTTCCCACTGTGTTTGATGGACTGTAATAGTGCTTCTCTTAGGAAATGAGAGAGATTGAGAATAAGTAATTTACAGTACTTTTTGGGGGTGTAATGATCCATTTATGAATTAATCAAAGATCCAATATCATCAATACAAAGTGCAAAACATTGATATATATCATCTTCTTTAAGATACGCTTTTATTATGAAATTCCCATGGCATGTCTGTTTCACCATTTATGATCTATTTATCTATTTTTTATTTTACACTAAATGGGACCATAACTTCGTAACGTCATGCTGTATTGAACAAGACTAGTGATTAAGACCATAAACTTGTCTTCACAATGTTTACTGAGGGAATAAATCATGTAAGAAGTAATCATTTTATCATCGACTTCCATACAATCTGAGTTCTTTTTGAAACCAGAGGTGTCGCCCCCTGATGGCCAGTAGAGAGAATGCAAGTTTTATGACGCTTCCACATTGGCTTCACTTTTCAGAGCCGGAGGTTGCCGCATAACATAAGCCACAACATCAGGTCAGGCTTATTTAAGGTGGGCTGACCTTTTAAGGTGGTCCAGCTATTCTCACTTTAGAGACAAGCCCCTCACCAGCATTGACCAGCAACAAAAAGGTTTATTTTTATTTAACAAAGACAGTTTTTTATTTAATTGTCTGGAAGAGCCCATTAAAAAAATGTTTTTCGTTGTCCCAACAATCGATATGGTATTGTGATGAAACCTGATCTCCATTAAATTCCCCCTCTAGTACACTCCCTGCCTATTTTTGCGAAGTATGATAGCAGCTGTAGAAGTTGGGCAAAAAAACTCTGCTTGTGACCAATGAAATTACCTCATGACCAGTGCAAGGTCGGTGCATCTGATGTGGGCCAGCACAAAATTAGGACCCCAGCAGTCACAGTCCATTTCTCTCCCCCTCCTCCCCTCCTTTTCTTCCTTTCATCTCTCTGCCTCCTTCACTTCCCCTTGATATCTTCATCGCTCTCCCTCTCTCCAGCTCTATATCTGTGTCACAGAGCCAACATGTTGGGGAAATGTGGTAGCACTTGAGAGTATCGCCAGATATCTGCAGGGACATATGAGTCTTATAATGAATTCAGACCAAGGGTAAAGATGTTGAGACAAGCGCTGGTTATCAAACTAAAGACTTTTAACCAAGGGCTAATTGAAGGAATGATTCTGGACAGAAGGTCTTTGGGTCAGGAAATCTAATGGCTCTGATGATTCATGATTCGACCCAACCCAGTTTATCAAAGCCATGGGTCATCACTTCAACCGCTGACTTATGCTTTCTGACCTCTGGTAACAACACAATGAAGTAGTAGTTAACCAAATACAAATAATCTAATTTTGTGTTTATTATCTTGATATCATCTGAAATATAAAGAGAGATACCAAATTATAGAAAAGTAGGTAAAAGCAATTCAAAGGACATCATACAAAATTATAGCCTAGTTTTGTATAATATGCCTTTTGTGGTCAAAAAACCTGCTCCATGATGTTTTTGCACTGCAAATTACATCCATTTGTTGTGCAATTTGTGTCACTTAAAACAAGGATGTTGCACCTGATTAGACTTTATAACGACGCATTAAATCCTCTTACACACAATATGTTGTGCTTACCTCTCAGGGATGATCAGTCAGATGTACTCGCACACAAATCAGTAAGCCTTTGAGGAATGAGGAATAGTATAGTATGTGGAGATATTTTTACACTAAATTGTGCAGCACAGCTGCTTTGGTTGAGACATTTATACTCGCTGATAAAATGCCCGAAGCCGTCTACTTTTCCAGCTTTATATTCCATATTTGTATTCCAGTATTAAATCAAAATGAAACAGTATACACAACAGATGGTGATGTGGATGGTGTGTAATTTGGTGGTCTGCCAGCAATTGAAGTCACAAAAATTGCACAAAACCAAATGGCACATTCAGCTGTTGCCCTGGTAAAGCAAACTGACGGAGTGACATGGTCCTGTTTCTGGGAGCTCTCTATTTAAAAGGAAAAAGAGGACGTCTAATGTATTCCTCCTAATCCCAACCCAGGCCATAACCACCTACACCATAACATGCTGTCCCTTATACCAAAATATGAACATGTACTGGACATGAAGCATTCGAGGCGTAGCCAATTTTATACATCTGAAGATAACAGCTGTTGTTTAATTAATTCATTGTTAATTTAACACATAAATATAGCAATGTTTATTGTGTTTGTAGGTCACTGTGTTCTTGATGCATGTTGCAGTTTAAGTGCCAGGGAATTGCTCCAACACAATATTTATTTATGAATTAAACCAAACCATTGTCTTACATTTTTTTTTTAATGCCCACGTGTTCTCATTGTAATACATTGAAAATGTGTGCTTTCACACCTTCAGTGACAGGTTCTAGGGTTTATATATATAGAGGAGTCTGTGGCTGGCTTGGATCGTATCAGTAAACAAGTTTACTGAGGTCCTCACACATCATGTTGAAGGGTCAAGGCGGCCGGCAGTGCAATGTAGCAGTTTGTTACATTGGGGTGAATAGATGGTGTGGCGTGCACACACACACACACACGCGGTAATACATTATGCATGTCAGTGTGCTGTAATTCATTCATTCATTCATTCATTTTCATTATTCTGTGTGCACAAAATGTGTGCTGTTGAATTAAAAAAGAGGAACACATTTGAAAATTGAGCATAACGCTTTACTGTCATGGAGTCGATACTTCTGTGATCATTCCATATCACATTGAACTATCACTGTTGTTGAGACTTTGACTAGCAAAGGGGCACAGAGTTTGTTTTTTTTGCTTGTATACTAGAGGCCAAAGGCATAAACAATAATCCAAAGAAGAGCTCTGACGCATTCATCCGTTTCAAGATTTGCCCTGACTGAAGTGCCTGTTTTAAAAGACAAACCCCTCTTTCACAGCTCCTGTCTTCTGCACTGATAAAGACCACAATTTCCCATCACAGAGAAATAAAAAGGAGATGACAACACTGACAGACTCTCTCAAGCATGCACAAGAAAAGCAGAGGTGAGCTCGGCCCGTGTGGCTGTCTTCTCCTTTCCTGTCTATCCGTCCATTTCTGTTGCTGTACAAAATGTCACATTCAAAGCTTCATATTCAAATGACGCTTTTAATGTCTGCCGTCATATTTCAGGAGCTCGTCACCCTAATTGTGCTTAGCCTATATTAAATGGAACTCACGGTGCTGTTAGATTACTGCTTACCTTGCATGGCAGCTGGATTTTTGAGTTGTCGCAAGATCACAAGAGAATCGCGGGATCACATATCACGCAGAATTTTCATCTCGTCAGGCTTGTAGTACTGCGCTTGTGTAAGACAGAGCACGGACCAATGAGCGTCCCCTGAGGAGCTGCTGGCCGCGACGGGCGTGGCTTAGTGTGCGAGGCGACACAGAGCGACAACAAATTTTTTTAAACTACCTATGCCTTTCCAAAAAGTTTCCAATGATGGCTTCTCAGATGGCTTCTGTGTAACAAACCAGGTTAAGTTGCTGCTATGGCGCGCCCCCCCCCCATCCGTTAATACAGGTGCGTGATCTCTTTGTGTGCGCCAAGCAGGCGGCCATACTGTTTTTTAACCTCAGTGAAATTGTGTTGTTTTTTTAAATGTTGAAAACCAACAAATATGGATTGTGAATATTTCATTATATAATGTTATGAATATGGAAGTGATCTATTTTTGTCAAAAGGAAGTTGACTTTTAGACTAAATGTTTGGATCACACAAGGTTGGAACATTCCTACACGGCCAACACTGCAATATAATTCTACAAATAGAATAATACTAATGGGATTAGTTGTTTTGCCAAAAAAAAAAAAAATTCACGTGACGCACATCAACCAACAACTTGATTTCCCCCATGTGAACTGTTCTGTTGAGCAGCACATTATTAGATAGGGGAGTTTAACTCTTTCAATGGACAAGTTGCGCAACCTCTTTTACATAATGTGACAGGAGAACTATAGCCTTTACATTACACAGCATTGTCAGTGGGAGAAGAACAACTCCGAAGAGCACGGCCGGTTATTAAAATGAGCAAAGATAAGGGATGCACATGTACTCCTGAACAAAGAAGGGATAAAGGATGAAAAAAGGGGGCAACGAAGCTGAAGCAGACATATAATAGATGTATGAGAGAGTTCGGAAGGAAGTGGAAAAAAAGGCTGGTAAAGGCTGACAGTAACGGAGAGAGAAAGAGAACTAAACACTATTACTTTCCCTCGCCTCCTTCTTAATCTATACAAAGAACTGAGTGTGTTTTCTGATGAGGAAACACAGCAAATAGATGAAGTGTGAGAGGGGACAAAAGAAGAAGAACAAAGTGAAACAAACTGATGCAAAATGATAAAGAAAAAGGGAAGAACACCGTACAAAAGGCCAAAGACAGGAGCATCACAACTAACTGTGTAATGGTGAAGACATGATGCTCACACAGTCTGAGTGAGTTGTAATCCTGGAAAAATAAATAATGCTCTCCGACCTGTTCTTGCAAACTGTGTGTGTGTGTGTGTGTGTGTGTGTGTGTGTGTGTGTGTGTGTGTGTGTGTGTGTGTGTGTCTCTTCGAGAGAGAGAGAGAGAGAGAGAGAGAGAGAGAGAGAGAGAGAGAGAGAGAGAGAGAGAGAGAGAGAGAGAGAGAGAGAGAGAGAGAGAGAGAGAGAGAGCTGCCTTCCACTCTGTCTGCCCTCTTATTCTTCCAGTCAGTAAGTGTGGGACAGTGTGTGAAAAACCAAACATCGGTTTCCTCATGCCACAGTTCACAGCCATGGTGGAAAGAGCAAACCCTTAAAAAGATTCAGTATATGATCTCTTGTCCTCCTCACTTCTACCGCTTAATATTTAATGAACATAATCTGGCCCTGTATTTATTTTGCGTCTCAGAATTTGTAGGAATCACGGTGAACATAGAACTAGGACTTCAATGACGTTTCCTACACTTACTATTAGCAAAGAGAACAGTGTGGCATGGATTTTTTTTTTTATTATGATGGCATCTTGTAGCTTTCTGACCGTTGTGGTTTGGCATATTAAGACAGAGTCACACATCCGTGAATGCAGGTGAGCACCCACCGGCTGCCGAAGATGCATGCTTCGCTACCAGAAGCGAATGTTTTTACGCCCCTTCGCCCGCATAGAATGGAAGTGAATGGGAAGCGATTGTTAATTTTCCGCATGTGTGACTTTAAGCTGTGGTAAAATTCTAAATGCAGAAAAAAAAACCACCATATTTTTATGTGTAGACCTTATGTGTGTATAGACAAATACTATACTCTAGGTTAAAGAGTTATCAAATTATAAATGCAAAAATTGGTGGAAATGATTTATTTTTGTAATGTTACCCAGTGCTTTTAAAAGATGAATCTGACATTGGTTATTTAAATGAATGAACGATTAGATGAATGAACCCAAGAGTTGCATGAATGCCGCTTGTTTCTCCATAATTTGATGCAGAGTGGTGGGAATGAAACATCTGAAGTGGTGTACGACCGACCAAAGTTGATTGATTACTGCAGAAAGTGTTGCTTTTCACAGAATCAAATCACGACTTTTTCAAAGCAATATTTTCCCTGTCACTGTGAGCTTGTGAGCACATTGTGTTACACAAAGTCAGCGCATGCTCTCTTTGAGACAGGTTTATTTAAATCTAGTCATTTAGATTAATGTGTGAACCAAATGTAATGTGTGAACCATCAAAATGTAGCTCCCCAGAGTCTGAATTTATGGACTTGCAGTGACAGTACGGATGATAATTGTAGTGCGATAAAACCACAGTTTATGGTTCATAACCGTAATTGCCTCTGCTATAAAACAGCCGTTTGAATGCAGCTGCAGGTTTTGGTTCACTGGTTCACAGCTTTCAGAAAAAAAGGTTTATCTACCAAAGAACCGAGTGGACAGAGCACTATAAGTTTTTACATGTATTTGCTCAACAACAAAAGTGAATGTTAAACACAACCCTGACTTATTACAACATATTAAGTTGATTCGGCAAAGCTGTTTATTTTCAGCCAATATTTACTCTCCTTTTTGCTCTATTACGTTTTTCCAACTCCTGAGGGAACTGGTTCACTAGCTAGTACTTTGTCTGTCTGCGGTTTGGTACAAGTAGTATACTGAGGGTTTTTTAGGGCTGAAAACAGCTGACTGCAGCTGATGGTAATGAAGTTTTATGAGAGCAAGAGTGAAACGAAATGTTACAGTTGCTGGATGTAAAACCAAAACAATGAGCTGAAAGACGCCACTCCATAGAGCTGAGAGGAACTGTCGAGTTGGATAATGGATCTCTATAGATTTGTATTTCTTACCATTTTGTATTATTATTGTGTTGCACTGAATCACCCTGCATGGGTGTGAATAGGTGAATGAGAGGCACATTGTAAAGCCCTTTGGATAAAAGCACTACATTTTGTCTTCTGCTGAGTTTCTGGCATAAAGGGAGACGATCTGTAATAAGGCTATACATTTAAAAAAATGGGAATATATTTAGATTTGTATGTGCCTGTTTTTGTGGTTTTAGTGTAGAAAATCCTGTCTCAGGTGACCTTTTAACACGACAGCCAATGTTGAAAGAGGAGCTAGACTTGTTTGTGCAGGTACTGAAGGTTTATTGGTGTGTCCCCCCCCCCGTCCCCATATTTCCTCACCTGTCTGATGGCACACAGAAGCTTCCCGTAGCAGTACACGATCACCAGGAACGGCACAATGAGGCAGAAGACAAACAGGCAGATGATGTAAGATATGCTATTCGCCGTCTTGGCCGTCCATTCGACAGAGCAAGTGGTCCCGGGACCCTCTGGGCCGTAGTGGCTCCAGCCGAAGAGAGGTGGCACGGTCCAGATGAGGGAGTAGACCCAGGACAGGGTGATCCCCAGGGAGATCTTATGGTAGTTGGAGGAGTCCGCCTCTGTAGGCGCCACCATGGTGCTGTAGCGCTCATAGGAGAGGACAGCCAGGGAGATCAGGGAGACGATGCCTACAGGGTAGACAGGGCACACGCATGCAGAGGTAACCATTACATCAGTGTAGATGTAGAAACACAAGTTCAATTCAATACACAACATTGTGCAGGTGTGTTCTTTCTTTTTATACCTGTACTTCACATTTAATGGGGCCATCAAATAGAGACAAAAATGCACTACCTGTCTAAATGTTTATCTATTCTAGCGAGGACAAACTGTGATATGAAGCTCTTTCTGAAAACAAAATTGCAGCTAAAAGGAGCTTAATTGTTTTGTACTTCAACCTAAGGACATGTTATGATTTTATAAAATGATAAAACTATAGCAAAAAGTGGTTGTGAAATCATCAAATATTTTTGTTTCAGCCGCCGGGTGCTTGCAGCACCATACACACTGCTGTAAATCATAAACAGCTGCAATACCTGTAGTGTCTCTGCATGACAGAAGCGATGCGGTGAAACACAACACAGAATGTTTTGAGAAGCTTTCTCGTCTTTCATTCTCTTTGCCTTTTCTTTCCCAGTGTGTCAGAGGCACGGCAGCAAGAACCTGGAGCTCAATGACTCAGTGTTCATGTTGACCCCTCAGTCTTTTATCCTGTTTTGCTATTTGGTTTGAAGCCATTATGAGCCACGAGGCAGTGCTTCATGCCCATTGATTTTCAGATGCAATGAAGCGAAGCTGAGCTGGATGCTCTTTTACCAGGCTTTTCAAGGTGCCAATGCCATGGCTGCCCAGCACGATCAATGGCTAAAGAGAAAAAGTGAGGATTTGAGAGGAAATGTAGGAGGGGGGGGGGGCGGGGGAGTTATAGCCAGTAAAACAGGAGGTAAACAAATTAATTAAGCTCTGTGATTTGAAGATGATGGTTCTGCAGAATGTTTTTGTGTCTGTCTGTGTGCAAATACATTGAACCCACAGCACGTACCCCCGACTGAGTCTCTTTGGCACAGCCTGGCATGCTTGTCTGTAGCCTCCAGATATTGTGATCATGTTGCTTTTTCTGCACAACCTGCTCAGCTCCCAGCTTGCATTAGCTCCGACGCTGCAATATTGCAAAGTCAGCACCGTTTTACAACAACCCTCTTGTGTTTCTGTTTAATCTCGGCTGACTGACTCATAGCAACCATCCCAAACATAATTCTTAGATCATTTGACAAAAGGCGTGTCTTTGCCCTATCTCATCCGAGTTATTCTGTGTCTGCACTCAGGAGAACTCACTTCTCGCAACAGGTGGCCTGGCAGATGTCAAGCTCAAATCCTGGTGATAGTTTGCAGCAAGGTGTCATCATAAACACGGGTGTAGTGCAATAGGAACGCTTAACTTTGAACTTGAACCACAATCTGATAGAAGCTGCCTTTGCTCCTGTATGTTTTAGAGCAGGAATATTTTTTTTATGGATTTGTGATAGGTCCATAAATGTAAACCTCCAGTATAGTACCGATCAACATTTCACTCAACATTCTGTATCAGTCAAGCTGCAGGAATGCGTAGACACTGCCCTGCGGCTGCTAGCTAACTTTCACTGGTGAAATTGATCTAACCACTGATTAAAGGGACTAAAAACAAACTTTCACAAGACTTTTCTTGTGACTTTTCTCACAGGAAAATAACAAAAACAAGTCTCATCAAGGTCCCTTGACCCACTCGCTCTGGAGCTTTTGACCACATCAAATGGTTTTCATCTGCAGATCAAAACTAGTCCTGAAAGTGCTCAGAATAATGGGATGTTTCACCATCTACAGTTCAATGACAACTAAGCAAACTTCCTCTGCAGATAATACTTTCAATCAATAATTCCAATATATGTCAATCTTCTTCTTTTTCCAAATGTAAGCTCTATGTACTTCACTGGGTTGTACTCATCGGGGTCATTTTTTTTACGTGAGGTAACGTGATGCCAGGGATTACACCTGTACTAAGAGTCAACAGTCTGGCGAGGCAGTATGAACGTAACTACAGCAAAAACACTCAATTTGTAAGTGATATTGACAAAGA